>NW_021604604.1:7196083-7274208 GCF_004785775.1 Grammomys surdaster
CAGGCTCTACACAGAGCAGGCTTTACACAGAGCAGGCCCTACAGAGAGCAGGCTCTACAGAGCAGGCTCTAGACAGAGCACGTTCTACACAGAGCAGGCTCTACAGAACATGCTCTACAAAGAGCAGGCAGTTCCTGTGCCTGAAATATCACCTGTTGAGGGCTCTGCCTACTCCAGTCTGTAGCTTACAGGAAAGGATGGAACTTGCTGGTGCCAGGGTAGAAAGGGCTGTGATGATTGTGACAGGAAGAGCTCATGAGGAGGAGAAAGTCTGTTCTTTATCTCTGTTGTTTTCCTCTTTCCACCCCGGCAAGTATGATGGTCATCGCACCATTTTACTATGACTTCACACTGGCGACCACTGGACAGAATGAAAGAAAAACTTTTAATATGTGGCATTTATGTAAGCAAGTTAAAAAACTAAAGCTAAGAAAATATTGTGGAAACTATTCATAGAATATTATGGGAAAGGTTCATATCTTCTATATACAAGAGCTGTCATGTTCATTAAGAAAGGCTGTTTCAGCAGAGAAAGGCTATACAATTTCCTACTTAAAGGAAAAACACAATTGGTCAATAAAATAAAACACCATTTAATGAGGCTTTTGGGAAAACAGGTGCACATACTCATGATAAGGACAGAATGGACTATAGCATAATCTCTGTTTTTTGTTGGCGTGGGGTGGGTTACCAGTGTGCATCAAAAAATAAAGATTTCTTTGAAAAGTATTTTTCCAAGGCAGTAAATGAAATAGGAGGAAAAAGCTTCTATATGGAGGTGGATTAAGTTGATAACAACTTGTCTCTTAATCTCCTAAACAGATAGAAATAGAAAGTAATTCTGAGTTTAAATAAAAGTTTTAATAACGATGCCAAGCTTGCAGGTAAAGAACACATGTACAATGAGACCGGTTCACGACTTTCCCCAGTAACACCAAACATAAGAAATCACTTGTAAGCACACAAAGGAAACTTGATAATGAATCATAGTGGATAGTAGCCATGCCCATTGCTGTAAAACCTGGAGACTAATGAACAACAGTCAGAACCAGCATATTTGGAGCTTGACCAACTGACTATTCAGGAGCTGCCTGGGGGGATTACCAGGGTAATCATTTCTTTGATGATTGGTGAGTAGAATTAGTACTAGGTACTGGCTCTGGGTAGTATAGTATGGGTTCTGACACTCGGAGTTGAAAGTTTCCTTGTTTTGGTGTGGCTTTGTGTTATATTAACAGAACTCATCTATAACAACTGCATTTTGATGTTCTTACAAAGTCAAATCTGTATGAAGTATAAGCATTCTTAGTCAAGTATTTGCTTAAAGGGAGAAATGATTTGTCTTTATTTAGTATGTTGGATTATGAAGTTAATTTCTCATTTTGCTTAAATCTCAAGAGTGACCCATATGTCAGATGACAGATAATGTTTGTAATTGTATTTTATAGGGGCACCTCCATTCTTACCGGAATCTTTTGACCGAATTCTCCTTGATGCACCCTGCAGTGGAATGGGACAGAGGCCAAATATGGCTTGTACTTGGACTTTGAAGGAAGTGACATCCTATCAGCCACTGCAGCGAAAACTCCTTAATGTGGTATGTGGTGCTCCTTTGCTGTGAAGAAACTGACTGCTAGTTCAGTGTTCAGTTTACCAACGCTGTTAGCAGCACTGTTCACTATGACCAAAGGGTGGAGCCAGTCAGGAGTCATAGACAAAAACTGGATACATAAGCTTTGGTATGGTCACATGGACTATTTATTCAGCCTTAAAAAGGAGTGAAATTTGGTACATGTTACAGTATGAATGGCCTTTGGAGACTTTATGCTAAGTGAAGTAAACCAGACACAAAAGGAAACATTTTTACATGATCTCTATTACAAAGTAATTAGAATAGGCAAATTCCTAGAAATAGAAAGTAGAAGAAAAGGAGTTAGGTTGAGAGAAAGAGTAGTTACTGATTAATGGTTACAAAGTTACAGCTTGGGATGCTTGCAGAAATCAACACTTAATGTCATCAAATCATTTAGTTAACATGATATCGTTTATGATAACTATTTTTTGCTGCAGACAAGGAAGAGATTGGGAATACTTAATGTCTTGTGGTGTGTCCTAAGCTGGACTCAAGCTCTCAGTATTTTTCCCTCAGCTTCACAAGGGCTGGGATGCTTTGTGTGCATCATCAAACTTACTTACGGCTTTAAACATAGGAGGCTTTTTATGTTGACCCGTCCTTTAAAATACACAGCCCCCTTTAGACATGGAGTTAATCATAAACTTTCTACCCCTTAAGTGAAAGTAAAACAACAAAACCAAAACCACAATTCAGTAAGTAATTCATGCATCATTGCTAATTAATGTAAATAATTTATTATAAATAAATTACTCTTTACTGGCTTAATTTAGTTATCGGATTAGAAAGTCATAAGTCTTTTTTTTAATTATTTATTTATTTTAGGTATATAAGTACACTGTAGCTGTCTTCAAACACACCCAAAGAGGGCATCAGATCCTATTACAGATGGTTGTGAGCCACCCTGTGGTTGCTGAAAATTGAACTCAGGACCTCTGGAAGAGTAGTCAGTGCTCTTAACCGCTGAGCCATCTCTCCAGCCCTGAAAGTTATAAGTCTTATAGAGTAACATGTAGTTAAAGTAGGCACGATAACATCCAGAATGTAGAAGGATTATAAAAACTGAAAATTTAATAGATCTAGTACATTACAAATAGAATATTTGAGAATTCTTGTTGTTTTGTTAAACTTTCTAGATTTCAAAGCAAGAAGTACTTCTATTTTATTTTAATTTCAATTTTTCTATTTTTAAAAATTTATGAAAAAAAATTATGTCCAAGAGTCCAAGTTGGCTGGGTAGGGTAGGAGGGGTTGGGGGATGTGGATCAAGGAAGAATTAAGAGAAGAGGCTAAATATGATCAAAATACATTGTATAAAATCCACAGGAAATCTCTTTGAGTTTGAACAGTGTAAACAGTGTAAATGCAGCACAGTTGGTAGAGAGCTGGCCTGGTGTGCTAGTTCCTTGCTGCTGCTGTGACAAAATGCCTGATGTAACAACTGGTTCAGAGATACAGTCCATCCTGGTGAGGAGCTCCAGGCAGCTCAAGAAAGCCACTGAGAGCTCCACAAGCTGCTGCTCACCAGTTCTTGTCAGTTCAGAACCTCAGCCCATGGATGGCTATTCCCACAGAGCAGGGATCACCATTAACCCATTCTCCACACTGTGTCACAGGCATGCCCAGGGGCCTGTCTCCTCAGTGAGTCTGTATCCTGTGCGGTTAATCCTGACAGTTAACCATTACTCCTATCGTGCATGAAGCCCCTGGGTTAAATTCCCAGCAAAACATAATCTCCCTGAGATCGCACACACCTATGGTCCTTGCACTCTGGAAATAGGCAGATGATCCTAAGCTTAGAGTTATCTTTTGGTAGATGGAGAATTTGAGGCCAGCCTGGGATATATGAAAACCTGTTAAAAAAGAAGAAAGAGAAGATAAACTTAAGATGTTTGCAAGAAATTTATGTTAGCATAGCAGCACATACCCTGATTATCATTAAATTCTACTGCATGCAAAATACTGTTTAGATCATAACCAAGAAAGCAGACAATCCATGCCCTTCTCTATGAGCTTTTCCTCTGTCTGGCACTGTTGTGTTACATAGCATTAGTGCTGCAGAGCAAACTGTAGAAAGGAAGGAGAGCCACGGGGTCCGAGAGGACCAGGAAGAACATTTTAGAAAGGGACCTGTAAGCAACAATGGGTAGAACATCATGAAGGAACAAGCAGCATTCAGAAGTAGCTTCTAATCTGGTGCTAGGACCCTCATGAAGTAGTGACTTTGGGTGTTACAGGATTAGCAGGACACGGTTGCTAATGCGGAAGGGTAGGAGGGGCAGAAGGGGAGGTCTGTATGGCAGGAACACCGCTATGGAGAGCTTTGAAAGCTCTTTCAGGACTTTGCTTATGGAGCTGAGAAGCAACAAGTAGAAAAGCATGGCTCAGACTGGTGTGTGGAGACCGGCTTCTCTGAGGGCAGGGAAACGTGGGAAGATTTAACTGTTGTGTAATCTAGTTGACAGGTGAAACGGCCGGGACTGGGATGATGGCAGTGGATCTTAGGAATCATAGCCAAAGCTGGTCTCGGTCTTTCTGTCTCTGTGTCTCTCTCTCTCTCTCTCTCTCTCTCTCCCTCTCCCTCTCCCTCTCCCTCTCCGTCTGTCTGTCTCTCTGTCTGTCTATAATGTGTATTTATAGACATATTTACTTATTCTATGTGTATACATGTGTGCCTGAGTGTATGTATGTGTGTCATGTATGTGCAGGTACCAGCAAATGTCAGAAGAAAGTTTCAGATCACCTGGAGCTGGAGTTATAAGCAGTTGTGAGCCGTCGTATGGATGCTGGGACTTGAGCATGGGTCTTCTGCAAGAGCAGTAAGCACTCTTACCCACTGAGCCATCCCTGCATTAGATACTTAAAGGAGCTGACTAGTGAAGGGGGAAGGTGAAAGGCCTTCAGGCATTAATGGTGCTCTGAGGTTCAGACCTGGAGCTTTGGGAAGCCTAGGAAGGCTGTCCAAGCAGGTATCAGAGGATGGTGAACACATTATTTGGAGACCCATTTGCTGAAATCCCAGAAATTCTGATAAGACAACTTAGTACCTACAGATTCAGAAAGGAGGTCTCCCCTACAGACGGGAATTTGTAACTTTGACCATAAGGGTAACTTGGGAGGGGAGGTAAGTGAAGGTTCTCTGTGTGAGTCTGACTCTGTGTGTGTCATGAATCTCCAGGGAAGGCTGCATGCAGTCTTCAGTGGGCATATTGTAGTCTAACTACAGGAAGAGGCCATATCATACAGGACAACACTTTATTTCCACCAAATGCTTGCAAGGCATCTGGTGCAACTGGATAACTTACTTTTGAGGGTTTATTGGGTCTTGGCATGCATCGTCTGATCACTGCTTTCCTTAGGCAGTTCAACTCCTGAAGCCAGGGGGAGTGCTGGTCTATAGCACATGCACAATAACTCTGGCAGAAAATGAAGAGCAAGTCGCCTGGGCCCTCAGAACATTCCCCTGCCTTCAGCTTCGACCCCAGGTGAGAACACTGACACTTTCCATAAGATATATCTGAGTGTGAAGTACACTGGCAGACATGGGACTTTATAGAGGGTGGTGTCAGAGCTCTGAAGCACTCGATTCAAGAGTGTTGTGTGTTTAGACTAACCATGGGATTCACATGACCAGGTGAGGAAGCTTCCCCTCTCTCTGCAGTCTGCTTGCTATTGGACTGAACTGGGTCAGGGCTTGGGTATCTTTCTGCTCCTGTTTATCCCACTTGCTGTCCCTTGCTGTATTTCCAAAAAGTCCTTTTCTTTTTAGTTAGACACATTCTGTTCACATGTATGTATGTATACCATGTGCATTTCTGCTGCATGGAAGTCAGATAATCCTGAGTCTGGAGTTAGATACGTTGTAAGATACCACATGTGAATGCTGAGAGCCAAACCGGGTCCTCGGCAAGACTTCCTTCCTTCCCTGTCCTCCATGTTTCTGATTTGGAAAAGCCTGAGCATTTTCCCCTCCGGCCGCAGCAGACACACCTCTGGGATAGTGCACTGCAGAATATCAGAAGACTAGCTGTGGGAACAAGCTACAGCTGGGGAGTGTCCCCTTTTATGCTTTTATGTTAATAGGGTATTTTTAAAGCCATTTGTAGTTTGTTTTAGTGAGCAGAAACCTGACTTTTTGTTAGGATTTTTATTAAGGCCAATTCAATTTTGAGATATGTATGTCTGCGGAGATGCTAATATCTGGAGACATTAGGCATCTGACATTGTGGCTTCCTGCAGAACTCTAACGGTCAGTCACAACATAAAGGTTAAAACAATCTAGAAATGGTCCCTGTGCTGGGAGGTTAAGATAATTACATGGAAATGAAAGCAAGACCTCAGAGTTCGTTCTCATGAAGTCTGTGTGAAGAAGTAACGGAAGTTACTCCCTTCACTGCCATGGATGATTACGTTTTCTTGACAGTTGTTTCTTCTCCACCAGTGGTCAAACCCTTATCTGTGGACTTGGCACTAATGGTTCTCAAAAATGACTGAATTCGTTTAGATTCCTTAAAACCTTGTTGATATGGCCATGATTTATATATCCTTTTCTAATATGTATTCTTCTAGTGTGTGTTAAGAAAACTCATAGAGTTGGTATGGCTAAAGGCATCTCAGATGTTTCTGGGGCTAGCTCCTTCCACTGTTAGAGAATGAGAAGATGGACTATTTATTTATCCATGTCACATGAAGCCCAGTAGTACTGTCTTTGTCTTTATTTAGCTTCAGAACTGGGTATTTTACCGTATATGTATATGTATATGTATATGTATATGTATATGTATATGTATATGTATATATATATATATATATATATATATATATATGAGTAAATGGAGTAGGTAAAGCTGCTTGCTCAGGTCATATAGTTGAGATATGTTAGAGCTGCATTTTAAGTCTGTAAGCATCTAATAATATCCAGGCCTTTTGTAGTGTCATAACACTTGATAAGCATGGAGAATCCTAAATAAATAGGAACTCCTTTATCAGGTGGCCATGTGTCACCACTTTTCCACCGACCTCAAATTGGAAGGTGCATCTCACAAAGGCAAGTGTACTTATGTTTCTGGGAGAGGTCATACTCACAACCCATCTATCTTTTCTTACTTAAGGTATATAGAGGCAGCTTACTAACTGTAGCATAGTCGACCAGTTTTGCTCATTTCTTCCCAACAGGAACCACAGATCGGAGGAGAAGGGATGGTGGGAGCTGGCCTGTCACTGGAGCAATTGAAACAGCTGCAGCGATTTGATCCCTCTGTTGTGCCGCTGCAGAACATGGACACTGGTTCTCTCGGAGATGCCAGAAGGGAAGACATGATTTGGCTGGCCAACAAGGACTGTATAGGCTTCTTTATTGCAAAGTTTCTAAAATGTCAAAGCACAGAAGAGAAGGTTTCTTGGAGATGAAAATTCTGAAGACTTCTGTGTGTGGTGTTTTTTCTTACACCAAAGTGTTGTCAATCCAACAAAGTGATGGCATGGTTACTCAGGAAACAGGATGATGCTTACAGCTTCCCCGAGATCGGAAGGATCAGTGTGTATATGTGGCCCTGGGGAAGTGGGGGCTAGGAAAGCATCATCAGCTTTATGAAAGGAAATGAGGAATTGCCTGTCTGGAATATACCTTCAGTTTTAACTAATAAATATTGTCTTTCTATGCAATAGTTTAAAAACAAGAGGATAGGGCTGGAGAGATGGCTTAGCAGTTTAGAGCACTGACTGCTCTTCCAGAGGTCCTGAGTTCAATTCCCCACCAACCACATGGTGGCTCACAACTATCTGTAATGGGATCTGATGCCCTCTTCTGGTGCTGAAGACAGCTACAGTGTACTCATATAAATAAAAACAAATCTTGACGAACAACAAAAACAAAAAACAAACAAACAAAAAAACCAAGAGAATAAACCTCTAAACCTTTCAAGTGGTTGTGAAAAACTTTTCTGTTTCCAAGATGGTGGTAGTTTCTTCAGTAAGTTTTCAGGACATGGACAGTAACACTGACCCCATCCTGACTGAGGTAAGTAGGCTTGTTACTGGCATCTGCCTCTGTCTCTCTGCTTACTGAGTCTAACTCTGGCTTCTTAATTTAAAGGATAATTTATGTACTGAGTATGTGTGTGGAACACATGTCGAAGTCAGAGGACCACCTTTGAGAACAATTTCTCTCCTCTACCTTGAGTTCTGAGGCTCGAACTCAGATCCTCAGGCTTGTATCACAAGTACTTTTTTACCTGCTGAACCATTTCACCAGCCTTCAGTCACCCTTAAATAAAGCTTGGACTTGTGTTAAATACTACTTTGAAAGGTGAAGTATAGGTATTTACTTTGTAGCTAAAATGGCCATTGAGATTACTCCACATTTTGGCTGTATTTTATCATCTTTGGGAACAGACATCATGCAGAATAATAGAGAACTGCTTGATGAGGAAGAGGAGGAGGAAAGCAGTGACTGAGAGCTAGGCCCTGGCCTGGTACTCTCCACTTGACGCCTCCATTTTTCTTGCTGAACCTAAGCAGCTTCACAGAGCACAGGCTCCAGGCAACTATGTCTGATAGATGACGACAGAATAAGAGCTCCTCTTAATCAAAACTGAACTCAGCTTGGACAAAATAAGCAGCTCAGCCAGACTGCAGAAGTGACCAAGCATCCTGCCACTCCTGCCACTCTGCCTTCAGTGGTCCTTCTATGTAGATAAACTGTTAAGATTTCCAGTACCCAGCAACATGGGAAAGGCCTCCTGTGTGGAACACACCAGATTGGCTTGTTTTCTTCCATTCACACCCTTCCAAATGACGACACGTTGGGTGTGTCCCATGCACAACTGGAACCAATTGTTAATCTCTTTTTCCCTTGTAGGTTTCCTGTAGGAAGGTCTCTAAATGACTTACGGTATCCACTGTTGATTGCAGCAGCTCTTGGATCAAGTAAAGCCTTTGGATGGCTTCTTCCTGGAGAAAATCTTTTTTGAAGAGCCCTGAGCTCTCTACATCCAAGTGACTGTACCCATTTCTCTCAGCACATTGTGACTTTAGTTTACTGTGTTATCCTGAGTTCAGTCCTACACCTGGGAAATATACCAGGACAGATAAACAAGGTTTTTTTCTCTCTCTTATCACTGCTTCATAGTAGATAGTGGCTGTTATGGAATATGAAAAATTATCTTGAATTTTCTAAGATTCGAGCAAGCCTTTTCTATCTTTCATTCTGCTTGTGTCCAGGAGATGCTATTTTGACTAAAGAGAAACACCATCACCATGAGACACTTCTGTTTCTTGGACTCCAGGTAGCCCCTCAGATATTAAAATGTATTTTAAGGAACTCCATAACCATGGCTTCCTTTCTTTTCTTTCTGTACATCTGTATGTGCTAAGCTGGGTGAGAATAGGAGAGAAACAGCCGAGCAGCAAACCTGCACGGTGTCAGACTTTTTACCCATTCTGGTAAATACCAGAGTGCACACAGAGCTAGCAAAAGAGAACGCTGCATGTATTCAGAACAGCAAGGACACAGAATACTGTTAGCATTATTCCTGTTAATACAAGCCATTTTCAGTGGCTTTCTTCCTTTCAAATTTGAAAGCAAACCACATATTCTTCAAGGACACAAAAATGAAAAGAAACCAGAGACATGTGGAAGGCTATTAACATCTTTTTAGCATACTTAGTTTTAATATAGATTATTTCTATGAAAAGAGAAATAAAGCATTTATTTGGTGGTAAATTTTAATTAAAACCCTATGTTAAATTTTAGTTTATATAGCAAAGTGAAGCAAAACACTTAATAAGACCCAGTGTCAGCAATATTACACTTACTGGAATAAGCCTAGAGCATCGAGGAGGAATGGTGTTGTGTCCCCAGCAGATGGAGAAGCTATTGGTCTTCTTAAAAATGAAATAAACTTCTAAATATGAATCTGAATTACTCTACAGGTTGAGCTGA
This sequence comes from Grammomys surdaster, assembly GCF_004785775.1. Lineage (NCBI taxonomy): Eukaryota > Metazoa > Chordata > Mammalia > Rodentia > Muridae > Grammomys > Grammomys surdaster. Next base: position 7,205,659 of record NW_021604604.1, read on the forward strand.
GGTGGGAAGAAAACTCTCATCTACATTTAAAAAATCTTACCTACCTTGGTATTTTTATTATTGTTTTACTTAAATTAGACATTGAAGGAAGATCACCAAAAAATACCAGGTTATTGGCATTGGCTCGATGAAGATGTTCCACATGAATCTAGTATACTCGTTCCTAAGATGGCAATTGATACCAGTGTTAAACAGTGCAGAAGCCAGCTCTTTATTTGTTTCCATGAATTACTTTAAACCAAGTTCATCAAACAGTTCAGTGTTGTGACAGTGTTTAACAAGGATGCAGAGCAGACATGTTAAAATGTGGTATTGTCTGCAGTACAGTATGACTGAAGATGGCCTACTTTTAGCAGCACCTTTTTTGTAACAGTAAGTAAATGAGCAGTTGAGAAAGCACAGGAAAAACTGAAGTGATTGATACAGAAGTATAACACTATTAGCTACATTCCCAGCTTTTCCTGGCTTGACTACAGAAAAAAGAAAATCAGGATTCTACAACTGAGTCGGGTAAGATTAAATTTTTTCTTGTGAAAAGAGCAGTGTTGCATCCCAGTAGTCAGTAAATCAGCCATCTTCTTTGAGAGGTCAAGCACACACTGCTGATTGAGCCCCAGTGTGCGGCTTTTACACACAGGTGTCCTGTGTCAGATCCTTCGGCGGAGCAGAAGGATGCTGTCATGGGCAAACATGCTCATGTAAGTCTGAAAGGGATGCGTGGTAACTGCAAGTATAAGAAACAGCATCCATCATGGGGCTGACTGTCTCAGCCATTCCTCCGGATGAAACACACAGGAAGGGAGTAGATCACTGCTCAGAGTCTATGATGAATGCTTTCTAAATTTGGGTCAAAAATTACTGTGTATAGTGTGTAAATTCTGTAAGAGATATAGTGCTGATTCTAAGGAAACCTTTCACTCTCTAAGCAGGTAAACCACTGGTAAAATATATATGCAACTCATGTTTAAATGCTTGAGTTTTCATGGGTATAGGATAAAGTAGTAAATGTAAAACTGCTTTGCATATAAATGCCTAGGAATATTTCAGAAGAATATGAAATAACCAGGAAACAAAACAAAAATGTATTTATTGTAACCATGATTTGTTTTAGTAATATACCGATCTGGTTGGGTAATCACAGATAGACATTTCCTGCAAAAGGCTTCAAATGCTAGGGGCTCATGCAGCTAATACAGTCTTACCTATCTATCCATCAGCACTGGACTCTTGAGAGATAGAGATTGTATAGCCTTGGCTAAGAGCATTGTAAGCTTCTTAACGCAGGCAAATTGAGGCTTGAGAAAGTGTCTTCTAGGTTCTCCTTCAGAGATGTCTCGTATAAGAAAACTTTTCAACTCTTTTGCTTCAAGTTATTCCATTTTGCCCTGATAACTTCTAAAGATTTAGCAGAAACTTTGGTTATAAGAAGCACTTGTAGATTCTGACAGTGTAGCTGCTCAGGTTGCTGCTGGGGAAAGAAGAGCGGCTGGCTGAGGATAAACAACAGGAGCAATAGGCACGTTTAGAAAGTAAAGTGGGACAAGTTATAAAAATTTATTTCCCTACGAAATAATTGCACAAGCTGTGTAAACATTTCTTACTAAAACAAAATAATCTGACACACAAAGATTGTCCATTTCCAGTGGAACACTCACAGTACAAGATGCCTGTGTTTTCTCTCTTCAGGGGCAAAAGCAAGAAGTCAGCAGCTGAGTGCTTCCCTAGTTCCTTTGGCAGCAAGCTTCCTCACATTCCCTGGCTGCTCAGTGGGTTTGAAAGCAACATACAACACAGTTAAGTACAAAGCCAGGTGGGCAGGACTCTCAGCCATCAGCCTCTGGTTTCTGCATTAGTCTTCTGCGTTCCACTTCATCTCAGCCGTTCACACACTCACACACTCACACATGCGTGTGCACATGGTGGGCTCCGCTTGGATACTCCAGTGCAGTGACTATAACAGACACTAGCTGCTAAGAATGTGTTTGTCACAATCAGTGTGGACTGTATGGAGTAGAAAAACCTCTGGAGTTTGGTTACATTTACCATAATTTATGGTTAAAATGAAAAACTTACAAGGATGGGATTACATTCAGAAATCAAACCTCAAGTCAAGCAATCACACGTATTTACAGTATGTACAGGCTCTCTCTTAGAATAGGGAGAGCTGTCTAGACAATATTAGAAATTTCCTGAATGTGGGCATTTCTAGTCCCTGTGATTCATAAAGCAAATCTGCTGACTTGGCATTAAGACCCTAAAATTGTGTGATCAAACTGATATATATATATATATATAATTATAATAAGGTGTTTGCAGAAATAACATTTACAAACTGTCTACACAGTACACAGTACTAGTACATAGAAAATAGATTCTAACTTTATAATCCCCTTTGTGTAAGGCAAGACTGAATCTGTCCCCAAATTTAGTCAGCCAGAGGTACAAGCAAGAAACAGTGGTCCATGAAAGAATGACAGGTCAGGTATCTGGGCATTAAAAATATGGAGAAATCCACTTGTTATCTGTGCTGCATCTGGCTCATTGGATACATTAACTGCATTTCTGAAGCCACTCTATTCAGGTGGCAGTTACCCAAACAGCTTTTGAAGAGTTCAGGATATAGATGGAGGGCTGCCGCTGTACTAGGCCAATTTCTGTGGTACTTACAAAAGAATGTATAGTAATACTTGATTGCATGCTATTGCTATAGAAGCAACAGCAATACAAAATATACAAGACAGATCACAGATGATTGCAATGTAGCCCCCAAAGATTTTTGCTTAAGGATGATGTGACACAAGACTTGGGGGCCTGGACACGCACGGTCATTGGCGGATGTATACATCCCTGTTCCACTCGCCAGCTTCATTCCTTCTCTTAGATAGTACTTCCCCTTCCTTGTCACAGTAGCGATCCTTAGATTTATGCCGGCTTCGTTGTTTGCTGCACTCATTGTGGTCCTGGTCTCGACCCGTGTCCCTAGAGCGGTGGCGAGACTCCCTGTGCCTGTGGCCATTGCTGCTGTGGGTCTCCTCTCTGTGGTTATGTTCACGGTGTGGGACATAGCGGTCCACATGTTCATGTGAATAATCTTCCTTTGGCTCCACGTAGGCGGAGTCTCGGCTCTCTTGGGTTTCAGAGTCAAACGTCTCTTGCCTAGAGAGGCCTCGACCTGTCCCACTGCGGTGGTTTTGGTGTGTGGCTGAGGAAGAACGGTGTTGGGATTTTTTGATGGGTTCCAGACAAGGTTCTTCTTCAGCTTGGGAAGCGGACCGGGGAGCAGAGCGATCAGTCCTCTGGTCACCTTGAGAACCCTGTAGAAGAGGGACACACATGAGGGCATCAACTGAGGAACTAATGTGTCTTGGGAGCAGCATCATGTAAGTGCATTCATTTGAAGTATCAAAATGCTGAAATGAAGCCCAGCTTAGGCGCTTCACCCCTTTACCTGGTGACACAACTTAAATTGGACTTGTGTTCCTGTGACATTTCATTTCAACAAAGGGGCAAGAATGGTCTTTTATAGTCTTTTGTGATTCTAGTACTGATACAGGTGTCTTATAACCATAGTCTTACCTAATTTGCCTGAGTAGACTAAAACTCATTACGATGGAGCATTTACATGGGACATGTACTATTCTAGAGCCTTTGCAGAGAGGCTGAGGTGCTGTAGTGTGTTCAGTTCACAGCTCTTTGCTTACAGGTACACAACTCATACTGGACTGATTAAACTTGGTCAGATGGCACCTGGGCTTCTTTTAGTTTGGTGAGCAAAGAATAGTAGACCAAGCACAATGTTCCTTCTCGAGACTGAGTCTCAAGGGCATCAGCTGAGGCAGCCCAGATTCTTTAGGAAGATCGTAAAAGGAAGCGCTCTTACCTGTGAATTAGAGGCTAGGGTGGGGCTCAGAGGTAAAGTTGAGGTGGCTAGAGTCCGGCTAAGGAGAGGGTTGGGGAGGTTACTGCTGGGAGGGTGGGTGGCCTTCCAGTATGCCTCCAGATAGTCAGCAAGATGCTCACAAGCGTCCTCAAGCTGGTTCTCATCCAAGATCACATCAAATGACTCCTGCTAAAGTAAGCAGTCCAAATAGTATATTAGTGCAACCTAGGACCAAGTCTGTCTTCTCCCCAAACCCACAAGCAGAGGAGAGGCCTTCCCTATTGTATTTGTTCTTGCCCTGGTATTTCTTTTTCTGTTATCTGACTCTCTTAGCATGTGTGCATGCATGTGTGTGTGCATGTGTGCGTGTGTCCATATGTATCCTCAAGTCCTTAATTAAAACACTGAGTGGTTAACTGCTCAAAAATGGACAGCTGTCAGCATGATTGGTAAGGGCAATGCAGAAAAGTTAATTATCAGCTATGAAAAACTGATACTGTGGTAGAAAAACATGAAAAATCTAAACAGTTTAGAAGTATGCTTGTTCTTGAGACAGACTGTAGAGTTCTGGAAGCTAACGAGGCAAGATTAGGTCATGCAGTTTGGCAGAAATAGCCCAAACTACTGACATTTTGACATGATCCAAACTTAAAACTTCACTGTGGGGGAGAGGTCAGTGAGGGACCAGGTCCTTTAATTTTGAAGATTTAAATTAAAATTGTTGATCAAGAAATATAACATTACTTTAAATCAGTCAAACTCATAATTGTATCTTTTATAGCTTCCAAAATAGTCATATTTGAATGAATACTAGATTGGATCTGTAGTCCCAAAGTATGATATGTAAAAGTATGGATGTGATTCTGTGACAAGTGCTTGCTGTGCAGCTGTTGGGCCCTGGTTTGAATCTAGACCTCATGCCAAAGCTAGACACATAGCGTCGAGTTTTGATAATCCCAGCACTCCTACAAGAACACAGGTTGTAGACAAGAAAATCCTGAAATTAGCCAGCCAGCTAGCCTGTCGTATACTCTGGCCAACAAGACACCTTGTCTGAAGATCAAGGTGGGGACCAACACCCATGTTTGCCCTCTGACCTCAGTGTAGGCTGTAAAAAGCATGCTCACACCAGCATTGCTATCCATAAAATTCAGTGTTTAGTTTGACATGGTCCACATCAGTTTCTTAGACAACATGTTGCATGTGGCTAGAAGTGGATAAGGCCTAGACTTCGAAGAGGTCCATTTTACAAACCACAGTCCTATAATAGCAAGTGAGGTCTGTATGGGATGCTTGTAGTGTTTTTGGAAGGGTGACCATTACCTGGCCTACACATGATCAAAACAAATGGTCACACAGGCTCTGGTATACTTCTTTAGAGTGAATGCCATTGTAAGTGAGGAAGAGCCTCTTCCCACAGATACATACATTTTTTTTTCTTTTTCTAAAATGCAGGTCTAATCTCTTAAGCTGTTTGTACCATGTAGCTAACTTACCGGAGGACACTGGGCCAGTTTATCAGCTGCTACCATCTGGACATTGAGGTGTTTTGCTTGAGATTTTCCTCGAGATTTTATTAACCTTTGTAAAACCTGGAAAAAAGTACAGTTTTGTAACAGGAATATCTGTACTTGGGTAAGCTACAGAGTATATTATGGACTACTTTATACTTGTCCCTGGATGAACAGCATGTATCATTGAGAAATAAAATACAACATAGAGATAAACCACAAAATTAACATGCTTCCATAAATCTCTTGCAAGCTTTAAACACAAGTATAAAGCTGCTGCTGAGGTTTTTCTTGCCTAACACTTCTCAACATTCCTGCCTCATCACCTATAACACTTCTCAACATTCCTGCCTCATCACCTATTTAAGTATAAAAAAAAATTATGAACCCCAAAGGGACATTGTTTTTCAGGAAATATTTCTAATATTTATCAAATATCTTAGCACTGTTAATTCATTTTAAAGTAAAAATCACTTTTTAAGAAATCAGAAGTTAGATTCCAGAGACTCACATAACCCTATTAAAAATGGGGAACAGAGTTAAGGAATTTTCAACGGAGGAATAATGAATGATCAAGAAGCACCTAAAGAAATGTTCAACATCCTTAGGGATCAGGGAAATACAAATCAAAACAATCCTGAGATTCCACCTCACACCAGTCAGAATGGCTAAGATCAAAAATTAAGGTGACAGCAGATGCTGGCAAGAATGTGGAGAAAAAGGAATACTCCTCCATTGTTTGTGGGATTGAAAGCTGGGACAACCACTCTGGAAAGCAGTCTGGTGGTTCCTCAGAAAATTGGACATAGTATTACCTGAGGATCCAACTATACCACTCCTGGGCATACACCCAAAAGATGTTCCAACATATAACAAGGATATATGCTCCATTATGTTCATAGCTGCCTCATTTATAATAGCCAGAAGCTGGAAAGAACCCAGATGTCCTTCAACAGTGTAATGGATACAGACTATGTGGTACATTTACACAATGGAGTACTACTCAGCTATTAAAAACAATGACTTCATGAAATTCTTAGGCAAATGGATAGAACTAGAACATATCATCCTGAGTGAGGATGAGTGAGGTAACCCAGTCACAAAAGAACACACATAGTGTACACTCACTGATAAGTGGATATTAGCCCAGAAGCTTGGAATACCCAAGATACAGTTCACAGACTACATGAAGCTCAAGAAGAAGGAAGACCAAAGTGTGGATGTCTTGGTCCTTCTTAGACGGAGGACCAAAATACTCACAGTAGGAAATACAGAGGCAAAGTGTGGAGCAGAGACTGAAAGAAAGGCCATCCAAAGACTGCCCCATCTGGGGAATCATCCCATATATAGTCCTCACACCCAGATACTATTGTGGATGCCAAGAAGTACATGCTGACAGGAGCCTGATATAGCTGTCTGCTGAGAGGCTGTGCCAGAGCCTGACAAATACAGAGGCAGATGCTTGCAGCCAACCATTGGACTGAGCACGGAGTCTCCAATGGAAGAGTTAGAGAAAGAACTGAAGGAGCTGACGGGGATTGCAACCTCATAGGAAAAACAATAATATCAACCAACTAGACCCCACAGAACTCTCAAGGACTAAACCACCAACCAAGGAGTACACATGGAAGCACCCATGGCTCCAGCTGCATATGTAGCAGAGGATGGCCTTGTCAGGCCTCAATGGGAGGAGAGGCCCTTGGTCCTGTGAAGGCTGGATGCTCCAGTGTAGTGGAATTTGTGGATAGGGAGGCGGGAGAGGGTGGGTGGGTGCGGAAATACCCTCATAGAGCGGGGTGGGGGGAGATGGGATAGGGGATTTCTGGGGGGGGGGAGAAACCAGGAAAAGGGATAACATTTGAAAGGTAAATAAAATATCAAAAAAAAAGAAAAGAAATCTGAAGTATCACCTTCTGTATCCAGTATTCTATAATATATGGTTTTCTTGATATTTATAAAGAGACCATTACAGAGATACACATTTAAATAAAGGGGTTGTGCTATCTGCATCTCTTCAGAGAGCAGGAGACATTCTTTGAGATTAAACTGAAGTCCAGCATACTTATTGCTATACAGACCTGTGGCCATGAAGAGTCAGCAGCTACATGGAGCAGCTTAATGTAGCATAGTATTACTGTTCTGTACTGAAATTCTGATGCACCATTCCCTATGTGACTCAGAAGGTCACTCATGGCATTCTCTGTGAGGCGCACGTATCCATGCTTCATTGCTTAGCATTACTCTTGTTGGCAGCAAATGCTTCTGTTTGAAGTCTGACTGGTTTTGCTTAAGGAAAGATCTGCTACGTACTTAGGTCGGAATGAGCATCCTGTCAGAAGGCCTGAGAACAGGAGCTCCCAGCACACTGGTGTTGGTGTTTCTTTTTGAGACAGGTTCACTGTGGGCTGTTGCTGATCACTTTAGTTCATTCTTATGCGAAACCTGCTCTGGAGTTGTCTGTAACTGTGAGAACGCATGCATGTGTTTGCTTCTACACTCTGCACCAGGCTTGGACTCCCTGCAGCTTTGTCACTGTGTGTGCAGATGCCAAGAATGATGAAGAGAAACATCCTAATGGTACCGACTGCAGCTCCCACGTCACAAACTCTCTGACATCATTTCAGCAATCCATGACCCACACTTTAGGACCACTGCTCTGAGCCACACATTAACCATGTTCATTCTTCATATAAAACTTCTTGACTAGTGTGGAGCTTTTCAAAACCCATGTCCATGATGAAGGCATAAAACACAAGACAATAAAATCCGAATGTAGAAAAACAGTGCAACCCACTTACCTTAGGAGAGGAAATCTTTACGTACACTATGATAGGGGCCAAAGAGGTCTTACTGAGTTGAGCTGGGTGATTAATTGTATCTGCGTCAAGGACTACCAATTGCAGTGTTCTTGCAAGTTCAAAAATCCTTTCGATTTCACTCTGAACTTCCGCTGTAAAGGTTTTTAAACAGAGTTCGATTATTTAAAAGAACACATTTGAAACTACAGGAAGCTAGAATAAAGTGGCACACTAATTCTTTATCCAGAGTGATGGTAGGACAGCTACTATTTTAATGATCATTGTCAACATGACTGGGGAAAGGTGTCCTTTGGCCAGGGCTATTCCTCATGCCTTTAGTACTGCAGCAACTGTTCCTTCAGCCAGCACCAAATGTATCAGCTTTCCTTGCACATGAGCTTACCTGTGTTGGACCATCTGTTATGGAAAGATGTACAACATAAACAAAGAGCAATGAGGGTGCCTGTTAGAAGCTTGGCCTAAACTGCACTTGTCATGCTTTCCACCAATGAAGACATGGTAGTAAGTATAACCTGTTCAGTCCATATAATGCTAATTGTATGTGTTTTTAAAGTTGGCCATTTGGTACTGGATGACAAGTTGGTATGTTCTGCCCTGCGGAAGACCACCTCTCCAGTTCCCAGCTTTTCTCAGTTGCCTGTAGTTGCTTGTGTAGGGTTGAGGCCTCATGACTTCTCTCCATCCAATTTCTCCTGTTCATTGATGTCATCCTTGGCCAGCTCATAATTGGGCATTCCAGTTGGTGAGACTTTACAAGTGTAGCTTCTGATATTACTAGGAATATACATATATGCACATGTATACACACATATATGCAATAACAGTTTATAAAGAGAGAGGCCATGAATTTAATATGTATATTCCTAGTGCATATGTACATACATATATATGAATATATACACATATATATGCAATAACAGTTTATAAAGAGAGAGGCCATGAATTTAAACGAGAGTGGGAAGGGGCATGTGGAATAGTTTGGAGGGAGGAAAGCTAAGGGAGAAATATTGTAAGAAAATTAGAATCTCAAAAAAAAATTTAAGAGTGTCTTATAAAATTCATGTTTCAATGGGCATTTTCCCATTAGAAGTAGCACATAGAATTACAGGGAATAACATCAGTTCATCTGCTCTCCAAAGATTCTACAGCAGGACTCCCAGGTTGACCATCTGGGATAATGGAGATACTCTCTGCACTGCCTAGTTTGGTGGCTACTAGGCATGTGAGGATATTCAGCCCTTAAAATATAACTAGTCTGAATGAAAAGACTGAATTTTAAAATTGTAATAATTTAGTATTGAACTCTAAAGCACAACATGTATCTTGTAGTTATGGCCGGTGAGAGGGTCCAGTCCACGAGGCTCTTTCACCATCAGCCAACTGGGCCTAAAAATACTCCAGTTTCTTTGATTTGTCAATATGAATGGCAGGATGTTCTTGGAGATGGTGTTAACTCACATATTCTTCTGTAAAATGCAAGTCACTAACTGCATAAAATTCTTTACTTGGATGCTTTCAGAAACCACAACCTAGTCACTTGATATACTAAATGCAAAATAATATTGGTCACACAGCATCCTGATAGATTTTTGCTACAATAAATTACTCATATCCTATCTGATAAAATTTACTAGTGTATAAAAAAACACAAGAAATATAATTTCACAAATGATAACAGTGTAACACAGCAAAATTCTGACCATCAGAAACCTTCAGAATAAGTAGCCCAGTTTTTTTTTTCAAGAAAAAAAATTGTGAAAAATGAGAGATTTGAGAGACTGGACTACAATATGTGGACTGTGTTCTATTTAGATAGTAGTTTATATACTTGTAATTACTCAACTTTGTAAAATATGTCTATGATTTACTCCAAAATCTGTGCATGGAGGATAAAGTTTCAATAAAACAATATTGTCTACAAATAGTTCTTTAGCTTTGCAGAGATGCCCATTGAAAGTGTCCCCAGCACTATGTATTCCACAGGTATCACTGGCTAGAATGTCATTTCCTCCCAAAGGCTTTTTCTGTATTCGGTGATTTCCTCCTCAGGTTATTCTCTGCTCCCTGGGCTCATGAGCCACTGACCAGCTATCTGCAATTTTCAATTCATTTACATCTATGTCTTGTGTCCTTTATTTTTGTGAACCTGGCACCTATGATACTGCCTAGCAATGGTTGGTTCTCTAATGCCTTAAGAATAAACTTTGTAGCAAGCTCTTTAATGTCTTACCCTACCTTTTATGGTATGCCTTCTATTTCCCTTTTCTTTCAACTATACACGTTAGCCAAAGTGACATGTTTTCTAGAAGCTTCTTATAATTGCCATTGTCTCAAATCATCACCTCATTACCTCCTCAACCTTTCCTTTCTGCACACTTCCAAGCTGCAAGTGTCAGCTCAGGATGCCTCCTAGGAAAGCCATCCCCGTGGCCTATACCTTCTACATCCTCAGACTGTGGCACTGGGTTCACCACAAGAACACTGCTTTCACTCTGCACTCCAGTGGCTCCTATTTGCCTCATTGCTGTTGTAAGCTCCTGGGTGCAGAGGCTGTATGAAATCCATCCTTCTATTTCAGGCTTTAGCATGTTGTTTGATACCTAGTACATATGCAGTAAAATACATGGAGCAGAAGAGGCATTCAAAATCCTGCTGTTGGTCATTGTAAGTAAACTGCTTGACTTTGTTCATTGGTTAAATCTAAGAAATGATCTTTTGTAACAGTTTCCTTAAGCACCAAATAAATAAGAGATTACTATAAGCAAAATTTATCACATTTTCCTCCAAAACTGTAAGATGGGGTGTCAGGCTGCTCTTGAACTTATGATCTTTCTGCATCAGCCTCTGACATGCTGGGGTTGTAGGTATGTGTACCATACCTACATAATCTTTTTCTAGACTTGTGTCACTAAACATCACTGAGGGCTTTTTAAGCAGGGAGCAAAATGTGTGGACATGTGGACATGTGCCCACAGAGGCCAGACGAGGATGTTGGATCCCTTGAAACCTGAGTTCCAAGTGACTGTCAGTTGCCTAATGTATACTAGGGACTGAGTTCCAGTTCTCCAAGAGCAGCAAGTACCCTTATTCATTGATCTAACCCTCCATGCCTCCAAAAGAGAGGTTTTATGAAGTATTACCAAAAGATAATTTTTCGCTATATATAGTTCAGAGTAACTGAAAAACTTGTCTGCTAAAGCCCTGTCTCCCAAAGGGTTTACATATTTTACATAAAGAATTAAATGAACTTAAACATGTCTGACAACTTTTAGAAAATGTATAAGACACTAAACCTAACAATATAATAATTAGAAGTGTACTAGTAATTAAACACAAAGCACATGTTTCAGGAGGTCTGTTGGAAGGTCTGAATTTTGCTTTATCATATAGCCAACAATTTCCAACCACATCCCAACAAACACATCAAAGTCCTCATACTGTTTTTACAAATAAAAATACTGATGTAACTCAGAACAGACAGAAATTGGCTTCCTCTGTTATCAGTCTCACATATAAATCATACTGTTTTGAATATTACTTCACCACTGATCAAATATTCAGCCAGCAAACCACAGTGGTGATAGCAGGTGGGATCACTTAAACTATCTCAATAATCTACACTATAATCATTAAGACTATGCACTAGCTGTTGACATGGATTTTTCTACACAATCCCTATGGTTATTCTCTGCAGATCTGCTCACTGTTACTGGTAGGTAAGGAATATTTAAGTAGCTTAAACTCATTGGTATTGGCTGACTTACCTAAGCTTGACCTTGTGTTGGATCTTTCTATTATTGCATGCTTACTGGGATTGTTTAATACTGAGCGTTTGGCGAGGGAGATGTCAGCAGTGACTCTTGTGATGGATATCCTGTTGGAGGGAAAGAAAACCTAAGATTATTAATCTAATACAACAGAAGTGAGTCCAAAATTTAAAGGATGGTTGATATATGTGTATATCACCACATATATTGTTTAGTAGTTAAGAGCATTTGCTCTTTCAGAGAAGCCAGGTTTGGTTTCTCACACCTATATGGTGGTTCACAATCATCTGTAATTCCAGTTCCAGTGCCCTCTTCTGACCTAGGAAAACACATGATGAATATATATATATATATATATATATATATATACATATATATATATATATATATATATCTCACATTCAATAAACATAAACTTGAAATACGCATGTGTAAGTACAAACATATATTTGTGAACCACTATGTAGGTGTGAAAAACCAAACCTGGCTTCTCTGAAAGAGCAAATGCTCTTAACTACTAAACAATCTCTCCAGCTCCACATGCACACACACACACATACACAGATACATATTTCAAAACAGACTTTCTAGAAGAGATAATAATTTATTATGCACCTGTCTTGCCCAACATTTAATGGTTGCTTACCAAGTCTGATTAAATTGTACCTGAAACTAGAAAAAGATCCACATTTGCTGATGAAAAATAAAAAAGAAACTATAGGAAGACCTATAATAACATTGTGTTACTGTAAACAAAACCAATGATTGCTATTATTCAAACTGTGATTTGTACCTGTAGTCTTAGTCTAGTGCTGTGGCACATGAAGAAAAAGGTGACAGACCAGCCTTCTTTCAAGGAACTTAGAATCCAGTGACAGAGATGGAGAATGACCATGGACTCTGGATGGTGACCATAAGATATGAGGAGTACATGTACCCTATGTACAGTAAGATGTTGAAAGGATTCCACATGGCATAGAAATAAAGTAATCATATGTGGAAGGTGAAAATAAGGAGAAGCTTGTATGTGACAAAGTTAAGTATTTAGGGAATATTCACATGGGCATTAGGAAAAATGTGAGACAAAGCAAGACAGAGTATCACCAACAAAGCTGGTGACAGTAAGATCAAAAGCAAGAGGCTTGGTTTAAAAGTCTGTTCTAAAGGCAGAGCACCCCAGAGCATCAAGTGGCCTGGTAAGAATTACTTGTTTGTTTGGTATAAAACCACTTACCAGGTTATAAATCACAGGGTCCCTGACTAGGGGGACATTAGGTGGCAAGGGAAAAATGATTCTGACTGATGAGTTCTCATCCTACTCCATCTTGATGTTTTGGAAGCCCAGCTTATGTTTATTACATTTATATCCTCTGGGTGTCAGAAAGGAAGCTGCTTTTATGGACAAACAGCACAGCGACTAAACTATATGTACACCACTAGTCTCCTATATAAAATACTCAGCAAGAGTATTTTACAAGGAAACATGAAGCCAGAAAGCCCAATCTATGAGCACAGATCTTGCTGCTTATGCCTGTTTACCCCTTCCTTAAATATAAGAACATGACTAGGCACCTTTGTAAATGTCTTACAGGAGAGGTTATGAAACAGCCAACTATTAGTAAACTTAACCTTGAAGGCTAAGTAATGTTCATAGAATTTAAACAAAATTTACACTAAAAAACTCAAGAGTAAGAAGGCTTTTAGAAATTAAGAAAAAATGACAGTAGAAATCAAATGGGTGAAAGGACGAAGTTAGGGCTCCTCTGAAAGAATACAAGCAAAGAGAAAACAGGACAGGAAAGCTTGAGAATTAAAGAATTGTTCAGCAGTTCAAATTCCAATGAGTTATAAGCTAAAGAACTAATTCCAGAATTAGGAGTCTGGAGTTTTACATTAAAAGCATCTAGCACTGATTAAAATCCATACCAGACATACATTCACTCACATCAGGAAACAGAAACCCCAAAAAAACTTCCGGAGGAAAACGGAGCTTTAGACTTCTTAAGAGCAACAATGTCACCAGAAGATTACAGAGCAAAAGCCTTCAGAATCCCCTGGCCAAGGCCAAGTGCCATAGGGCAAACTTGTCTTCCCAGCACTTGGAAGGAGGAAGCATGTGGACTCAGTAGTACAAGATCAGCCCCAGCTACATAGTGGAAGCCCATCTCAACAGCAACAGAATCCTTAACCAATTACATTATCAGTTAAGGAGGTTGATCCAAAGCCTTTTTAGACATTCCAGATAATCATTCTAGGGATAAGATTGAAGGATCTGTTTGACTGAAATGGAAGTAAAAGTGGAGAGAAGACAAGGGATTGATGATAGAGGAGCACCAACAAAAGCTAGTGGAAGAAATCCCTAAGGATGGTGGCCAGTATGCCAGGATGTTAGCACAACATGCTCTTGTGTACTTGGGGGTGAGGTGGAGTGCATCACCGGGAAGCTCCAGCTGTGCCTCATACAATCGGGTTCCCTGTATGGTGAGCACAGAGCACACAGAGCTACTAAAGTCATCATTCCTAAAGTGCATACTTAAAGAATGCCTGCTGTATGGTCACATGGGTCAAGTGTATTTATCTGGGCAACATAGTGAGATGATCCCCATCCCCATATCATAAAAAAGGTTCTTTCATAGAATGTAAATGCTTATGTAGAAACAAAGATGGCAGAGAAGCAGACAGATACCTGATGTCAGTGTGGCAAGTGCCATTAAGGAATTAAGGCAGATAAGTGAGGACTGAGGTGGAACAGCATCGAAAGTATAATTCTGAACTGTCCGTCAACGTGGGGTATAGACTTGGAAGGAGGAAGTCTATGAATAATGAGGGAACGAGATTCCAGGTAGATGGAAGAGCAGAGCGAGCATCTAAGCATTATGATGAGCAGCCAGTATATAAGACCACTACTTTTGGAGACGTCTCACATTTCCTACAGCAAACAATGAAGTGATGTAATGTTTCCCAAGATTATTGATTTCCACTCAGAGCCCTTCACAGACCATTCTGAAAGCAATGTCTACTCTCTCTGCAGCAATTCGGCTCATATTCCAAACAGTTCAGGGCTGACAACTGACATTTTGAAAGTCACTATGTCACTATGGAAGAAAGCTAGCTTTACCTCAGGTGGTAATTCGCCTTCTTCACTACTTCCTTGTTAACGTGTCTGTTATTGTCCTGCAAGTTACAAAGATCACTTCACCTACATCACAGAAGTGGTTATGGCAGGTCCAGCTGCTCTGCTGCTCCACAACAGAAAGGAGAATTTTCGGGCTCTTCTTTGATGCAATGTACACACTGTCTCACAGCCTTCAGTGACTCTGAATACTCTCCAGAGCTCCCACAGATGATCTTAACTGTGAGGACTTAATACTAAAATTCTTGGCAGCCTAGAAGCATTGTTTGGGCAACATGCCCCATCATATTTTTCCCTTGTAGCCCTAACAGTTTAAAAATATAATTTAGTGAATTGTAAAGATTACTTCAATTCTCTTTTAGAGTCTTGTGCACACACACATCTGAGGCTTCTGACAAATTTTCACTCAGTGTCTGTCTTGTTTTGCCAACATTCTAGGCATTTAATGGAATGGTTACTCTAGATATGCTCCCACGAGTAAAGGTGATACTTTTACATCTTTTGAAATTCTACTTTATGGGTTCTGAGCCATCTATGGTTTTAGGAACCCTTTATGCATGGTCACAGGTCTAGAATGTTGAAGTGCAGCACCTACCTCAAGATGGGCAGAGCAAACCCATCAGTAATGCACATGGAAAAGATTTTTGTCTAGAAACAATAGATTGGCCCTACATACTGTTATTTTGTTGATTTGCTTCCCAGATAAAAATCAGCCTGGCTATGTGAATCCATAAAAGATACGTCTGAGATCCAGATTCATAAATGCTCAGGACTGGGCAGAAGTAGTAAGTCAGCGAATCTTACTTGTTCATTTTTTTTTGCATTTAGAAAACAGCAGTGAGTATTCCATCTATATCTATCTATCTATCTATCTATCTATCTATCTATCTATCTATCTATCTATCCATCCATCCATTCATCTAGAGACATCACGTTGTCCACATTAGCAGAATTTAGGGGCTAAGCAGATAATTCCAGACTGTGATAAATGACAGAATCAAGAACAGTGAAATAAAAGTCAAACTAGGACCATTCAAAGCCTGTCTAGCACAAATGATCAGCTATTTCATAAAGTTATGAAATAAAGTCTAACGGCATTTGGCTCCATAGCCCTTTAATGTAATATTTTCGGTACTTTTTAAACACAGCCGTGGTTCCTCTTCCTGTTTCTTTCAGCCCTTTGCTTCATCACACATGCTATCAGTTGTGCTATAACTTTCCCTACCTGTATCAGCAATGATTTGTATGTGCAGGCACAGTCTGTACAACACTGCATTGAAGTCTGAAAGGGCATTGAAATGTACAAGTGTGATCAGTTGTATTTTTCTTGTTAGCAGAGAGAAAGAAGAATATGGCAAGGAACTAGATTTATCATGTTGGAAAAGCAGACATGCATGGTAGCCCCGCATCCTTTTGGGTTTGCCTGTTATCTACTTGCAGTTTAAACCTTGAGGATTTTACATTCTGGATTTTTATCATGTCTTTGATAGGTTAGGAATTGGCTTAGTGTTTATTATGATGTTGCATTGATTATTTGAGTCAAGTCTGCCTTTAAGTAGTTATACATACCTTCTGATGTCTCTATGATTGCAGAAAATTGTTCCCTAAAGTTCAGTTTCACGCAAGTAGATATTTGTCATGTTTGTGTAGTGTGTTTGTGTCTGGGATACTATAATTTTCATACCATGTCCATAACCTAAACTTGGCCTGACCCCTGCTGATGAGTCCAACCTCTTCTTTAAAATCCACTGGCCATACTGCTCTTAACACAAACAGTGTCTTGTATTTATTCTCCCCTCTTCCAGAAGACTTATACCATGTCCTCTCTGTAGACATCTATCTTCCATGAAGCACAGGTCTCTGTCTTTTTTACATTAAAAAATTTTTTTTTCAAGTTGAGGAGGGAAAGATTGAGTCCAATCTCATAGAAAGGACTTTCTAGATATGACCCTGGTTAACAATGTCAATTTCCTGTGTATGTCCTCAGCGTTCTGTAATGGGTTGCTGTATACATGATGCTGTGTCATACCTCTCTACCTTTATTCCATTCCGAACCCATACTGGCTAAGCCCTCCCCTGTTTCAGTTGGCGAGATCTTAGTAGAAATAAAATCCTTCTGGATGGGAACATCCTTAAATCTGTTGGTTTCTCCTTTCTCTCTCCTACCTGTAAATTGTGTATGTATACACACACACAGACACACATACAAACACATATACACAGACATACACACACACACTGGGTGCTTTTGTTTATATTCTATTTTGATGTACAAGTTTCCACTTAAAATTTACATGCGTGTTCTAAAAAGACAGGGACAGATGCTTCGATCTGTCTACATTTCTCTTGCAAAGAATACACAGCAGACAATGATTCAGCTCAACTCTCTTTTCAGATTGAGTACTTCTACAGACACTGAGAGAGCCAGAGTCCACAAAACACAGAACCACCCTGCCCTCACATTCTAGCTGGAGAATGATTACAAAAAAGTCACACACACAAAAGAACACCAGAAAAATGGAGAAGAGAGAAAGGCCACATTACCAGAAGATGTGAAGGAAAAGTTCATACCAGCAAAACCCAGTCACTGTGTGGGCATGGGCCTGGCTGGCTGCAGCTCAGGTAGTGCTAATGAAGGCGGTGTCAGCTAGAGTCTGACTGGAGTGGATATGAAGGCAGGAGAGTGAATACAGTATGTGTTGTAATCCAGTGTGTCCTGCTATGAAGAAAGGGGGGTGAGGCAGCCGGGGAATGGTGGGAGGGGTTAGGTCAAGTATGAGGTCAGCTATAGAGAGTGGAGTCTCCCCTAGGACAGGAAATACTGATGAGGATGAGGATGGGGGAGGTTGGTGAGAACAATGTCGGGGTAGTGTGAGAAGGAAATGGGGAGTGTGGTGGTTGTGGGTAAGTTAACCACTGCGAGGAAAACCAGAGGATGTGGAACGGCAGAGCATTCAAGCAGTCGTGCAAGTGTGGGTAAAGGTAATGGGGTAACTCATGTCTTTTCCTGGCTTCTAATCCTCCTGCCTCCAGAAAGAAGCTAGCTGTGAGGCCTAGCCTGGCTTTACTCCTTGGCCTCAGCTCTGGTGCTAGGGTTCTGGGCACGTGCCAGTCCTGCCTTACCTGGTTTCTTAATGATACAACAATACAAGTGCACTGGGGGACAGTGTAGAGAGAAGAGGTTGAAGGGGGAGAGGATGGGAGGAAGATCTCGGAAGGAGGGGAGACTGAATAGAAGAAGGCAAGCCTGAGATTATCTGGACAGCCCTTAGGAACCCTTGGCTCATGAATTGGAGGTAAGACAATGAACAGAGGTGGGGGCCACAGTCAGCTTATAGATGCAGGCTCAGGGACCAGAATATTCTGGGTTGAGAATACGAAACACAAACAGTGGATCAGATTGCACTAAATGAAGCCTACTTCCTGTCAGAAAGAGCAAAAACCAGTTTACTCTTGGGATCAAATATCTGCCCCACAGAGTTTGACCATCTTCAAGACAGAAATACACAAAACCAGCATTGTAAAATACTTACCGCCCTTCAAATCTGTGTTTTAGAAAGTCAAACAGTGCCTTTTGCATCATATCTGTGACCTGTAATTGAATAATAAATTAAAATGTGAGAAAAACCTGACGATAAAAAAAAATTGTTACTGTGCATGAGAACCGATGTTACTTGGCTTTGCTAACATAGAAAAGTGAGGTTATCACATTTCCTGTTTTTATACCCTAAGGAAATGACAAGGTAAAACTTCTGAGCTTAGGATGTTTTAATGGCAAGCAATTGCTCTACGAGGGCTTGCAGGCATTCTCTGTTTGACATTGTTTCCTGGATGTGGTGGGTTGTAACTAGCAGGAGTATCCAAGGCAACCTTCAGGAAAGCAGAACACGGATACCACAGCCAGCAAAGCAGCATGCTCTGCTGCTGTGAGTCAAATTCAAACTCAGTCCACTGAAGTGGGAGGTGTAGTCATGGAGACACAGGTGTAGGCCAAGTGTGCTACAGACAGTGGCACCCCAAACTCACCTCATACCCCTTCAGAGAGGGGCCCACCAGCACCACTGGTCGCATGGAAGGTACCACATCATAGGGAGGAGTGTGCTCTGTCTGCAGATAAATGAGAGTTTTAGACTTTTAGACTTTGAGTTTTAGACTTCTCAAAGCCAATGGATCTGAAGTACTTTCTGTATAAGGTCCTCTTTTCTGAACTCTAATATACAAGGCCCTGAATTTTCAGACAAGTACTTTCATAACTGCCTCTTTTCTAAGTAAATAAACCCAATGAAAAATTAGTACATTTATTTTCCTAAGTTTAAGTTACTGAGTGATCTTCGGTTTCCTTGCATTGAACTAGTAGGTAGAACAAACTGAAATATGCCCAGTGCAGAGTGAGTGCCTTAGGTTTGACTGTACACTGCTGAGTTAATCTTCAGGTATACTTGGGTTTTCTGAAGTGTTCAATGGAATACAGTTAATTATGAAAGAAAGATAAGCCCCTGTTTCCTTTGCATGTGATATGTTGGCCTTAGCCATATACCACCTCGTTTCCAAGCATGTGTCTCTAACTGCCAAATGCCTGGAATGCCACTGAGATTATGAGGAAGCAGAAAGTGGCTTGCATGCATGCTTCAGAACAGCAGTCATTACCATTGGTCACAGCTTCATGGTTAATGCTTTGGGATTTGGGGCCTCTATTTTTTGTTTGTTTTGTTTTTTTGTTTGTTTTTTGTTTTGACATTTATCAACTTCTCAAATCAAGATTAATGTGTATTGGAAGGAAGGTTAACAATTTGTCATAATTTGACTACCTTGCATATCTAATCTGTTTCTGAAGCATGCATTAGCGAGTTTCTCTTCCATAACTGATTTATGCTTTTCAGTAGGTAATTTGTTACATTTTAAAGAAGACCAGGGCAGGAGCTAAATTTTACTGCCATTTCTAAAACTATCACCATTCAGCTTGATTTCTTCAATTAAAAAATTGAAACTCAGATAACACAGTTAGCTTGAGGGAATGTAAACATTTGTACTGGGCAGCTGTAAAGTGATACAGAACTACCCGTCTTCAATGCATAAGGGCAGGGGAGAGGGGTTGCAGACACATAATGAATAAATAAATTATTATCAGTGTCATGAGCTCTGTAAGACACATCCTCCCTTAAGGAGCATCCGAAAAATATATTTAAGTGTCACACCTAACAAAAGAAATTTTCTTTATGCTATTTTAAGGATTTGTTCAACTGAGGTACATGTAATATCTGCATCATTGTGTTACTGAAAAGCACCTGACTTGCTTAAAATCACCGATCACAAACTCGCTGTATTTTGATATTTCTGTTGCTCATGGGTTATTTAGACGCACATCAAATTAAATGGTGTCAACCACACAAGTAGTTGTAGACCATATAATCAAAAGAAAAAATATATTACCGTGAAAGGGCTATTCACCTTTTACTGCTGAACATTTTCCCTAGCACTCAAACTTCCTTTTGATAGACATAATAAAGGTAAAATGCACATTTGAATGAAATAAAAAACCCAAGACAAACACAGTACAGTAAACATCACAAAAAGCCAGACAAGCAGACAAGCAGCATCCTAAAACACAGCAGACAGCTGGTGTGGACTCACACACAGCCAGCTCTCTTGTTCTGCATTCTGTGTTATCACAGAATAAGGAACACAAGAAGGATGAGCCACTGTGCCGCAGGCATCATAAGCGTATTTGTTAAGTGATCACATTTCATATCACTTGGGTTTGCACTGAAAATATCTAGAAGTCATATCCTTTTGATACTACAGTATGACCCCTTTACCCTTTCATTATTTATAGGATTGTAAATGGCCAACATTGCAATAACTATTGAGATAATAATAGTAAGTAATTAAGCTATTATAATAAGGTATTAAGAAATCTGGGTGGCCCAATATTAGATGAGACTTTGGTTCTTTCAGCCTATGACAGCCACTAGCAAAGGGTGACCCATGCTGGCTGTCAGGCAGCTTCTCTCTCAGCAGGGGTAACAAGAGAAATTATCTTATTTGATGGAATATTGATACTTCATGCTGTATTGCTAATGACATCTTTATCTGTGCTTTTTTTCAAAGCCATTTTCGTTTGAATTCTTTAGTGGAAAAGTTAGGATAAACCTGTTTAATGTTTTCAAATTTTCAGGCAGGTAAACTGCAAAGTACTCTCTGATGAACGTGGTGAGATTGAGGTTGCTACTTGGTGAAGTCAGGAGAGGCTGAGCAGTGTCTAAGAAATGTCTGCAATGTGGGCACCTGAGGTTACCTAGCCTCGAGCTTCAGTTGTGGTGACAAGGCTGGACCAGAGGGGTGGCCCTCTCTTGTGGAAGATCGTCAAGTTGGGGCTTTCTGTATTAACACAGAAGTTCAGGTATTTGTGCCTGGAGTTCTCTCCTTAATGATTATTTAAAAAGAAAAAAAAGCTTATTCTTTTGTGTATGGCAACTTATTGTTAAACTCTACAGAGCAACAATAATTTTGTGTGTGTAAAGGTAAGATTTTTAATTTGATGAAAGTCTAGGGCAGGATAGATTTTACTTCATATATAAGTTTATTCTTACCCATTTACCCATTCTTACACCAGACATGGTAACATTAGGGATTGTGAGTCTAAAGCATACTGACTGTGGAAAATGCTGTGTCAAAGGAGGAGAAAAAAATGGAAATGGGGGGAGGGCAATCTTTAAAAAAAAATACTGTTTTTAAACAATGAAACACACTGAGAGAAAACTTGAGTAAAGAGGTCTTGAGATTTCCTTGGAGTTTCTAGTCAGGGTACAGCATTGGTATATGGCATCTTGACTAGCCACTGGCAAAGGCTCTTCATGTGACCAGCAGCCCCATTGTCTAACAAGTGTGAAGCTGCAGTCTGACTGATGGAGAAGGCAAGGACACTGGGCGAGTGTTTATGATAATAGGAAAAACTTACAGTAGACCGACAAACAAGCCTGCAGTTTTCCACTGGTTTTGTTCATCAGCAGATTTTGCACCTAATGAATTAGAAGTTTAAATACTGACTGAATTAAAAATTGAATGACCTCCTTTTTTAAGCATAAGCAATGTACCTGGATATCATAAACAAGTATCCAGTAACTGCTTTAATATGCTTGATTATAACTTATGTTTCTGGCAAAAAGAGAGGCAGACAGTAAAAACATGTACACATGTATAACTGAGATGTGTTGGACAGCACAGACAGACCTGGACATTCTTGAGTATTTAAACAAAGTCCCTTGGTGGCATGTATCATTCCATCAAAAAGGATAGCTATTGATTAAGGATTAGCTATTGATAGACTGTCTTAGGACCAGGATGACTGTACTTAATAAAATCACTTGAGTTGATGCTAATGATGCCATTGGCAGGAGAAACACGGGCATGTTAATGTTGACTTACCGACTTCTGCTTCTGCTTAGCTACAGCAGCATGGAAAAGAAACAAAGAATAACAGAGCATGCATGTTATTGACTTGTCAAAGGACGCAGACGTAACAGGACCAGAAATGTGACGCAGTGCAGTAGAGCACGTGGACAACAGGAGCTAGGAAGTTGGGGTTACCTTCTTAAAGAAGGGCATTCTTTTCTCTTTGGAGTGGGGTGACGTTACACTGTTTGCACTGGGCTTAGGGGAGCGGTGGTTTGCTGGAATATCATTCTCTTCTGCATCTAAGCCAGTAGCATCTATGTCTATAGCTATATACAGACAAACAATTCAAAAGTCATCAGGTGGATAGGAGAGGAAAAGCAGGTTATAAAGAAAATAAAACAAAAGCAAACAGACTAACCACTGTAGAAGATTTATCCTGAATGTGCAGCCTATTAAATATGTAAGACATGTTAAGGATGCAATGCAGTTAAATCTAACATGACTGAAAGATTCCCTTGTGGATAGCTGCTTACACAAATCAGTTTCATGCTAGGTCTCTTGAGTGCTTTTCGAGAAACACTTTTTACTTGCTTCAAACATTGATATTCTCCATGTTAGATTATAAATGTAATTTACAAAGCATTTGGCCTTAGTCCAAGGTCATTGCCCAACTCTTAGGTAAAAGATAAGTACTTTGGAGACATTTAATACGATAGGCCTCGGTCCTCTCATTTGGTCTGATTTTATGTAAGGAGAACAGGGAGCAGTTAAAAAGTTTCATTAAAATTATAGCAGACATTTAAGGAAAAGAGAATAGAAAGCCCTTAATCCAGGCTACACCCAAGAAGTCATAAATGTTTGTTAGGGTGTTCTGGGACACACAGGATTGAAGTGATTCCAAGGAAGAATGTGTGCCCTCAGATAGCCTGATTGATGACTGGTAGGGAACACCAGAATAAAAAAATCATTCTATCAAAGTCAGTTAGGATTTGGGTGGTTTCCAAGCCTATGAGGCTGAGTCCAAGGGCCCCAAAGAACAGGCTTCTTGTTTCCTCATGAGTAAACGTTCCAGGTTGGGTGCATGGAGTGTTTTCACTTCTGAAATGCTTTTACCTGAAAATATAGGTCTAAAACCAGTAAATGAAAAAAAGATGCATAATTTCATTTTTCAAGTTTCTTAAAAACTTTCTACATGAAGTTGCTGTAGACTTTTAATCAACTACAAAGTAGTGAGTTTCTAAGATCAACTCAAACCCACCTGTGTTTTTAAGACTCAGAGGCTGAACTCACAGAATGCAAGGTCCTTGTTCTTGACAGAAGTCCAGCAGTGCCAGGCTGTGGACCCAGGGCTCCTGCCTTAAGAATTGTGCCCATGGCTACAATACACCACTTTGTAGGTGAGATGCATTCACCATCTAGATTCATTCTTTCCCTTCCTTTTACTTCCTCATTGGTCACGTCCTTGGGATCAGGGTTTAGAACAGTATCAGAACCGAGCTTACTTTGTAATTACTTTATGGCGGAGAGTAGGTCAAGCAATAGAAAAGGAAATGTATTCATCCCATAAAGTCTTGCTCAAAACTTATTAATTCCTGAATAAATCCCACAATGCACTGGTTTAAGAAACAAATAACTAGTTAGAGTAACAGTTTAGTGCTTAGGTTTAGCTACCTTGAAACACAAGCTGAACTGAAGCTTCTAGCTGCCTCTCCTGGCCTTTTCAAAGGACCCAAGATCATCTGATACATAGCACATTATTTTGTAATTTTGGAGTTACTGTGTTTTGAGAGGTTTTAGACTAGAGGGTGGCGGACCTCCTGTTTAATTGAGTTTTGTTTGTTTGTTTGTTTGATTGATTGATTAGTTTAGAAGTCTGTGAAGGGGCTAACCTCTGGCTAGTCAGTACAGTCTTACAGTTCTGGTATTTTATGAGTAAGGGATTTTCTTTTGGTCTAGTCTATGCATACTAATTAGTTAAGGGTTCAGTCCTTGGCCTTCAGAGAAATGCTACAGTCATAAAATTTCAGGTGTTTGGAACCAATCTAGGTGTTTACACCACACTATAGCTTTGCTCATGTTGAAGGATTTCTTTATGCTGCTCCTTAACAAGGAAGCATACTGTTAACAACTTCCCGACATGAAGGCAGGGATCTAGGTTACTATTCTAATAATAGGTCTTAACCAATATCAAGTCTCTTTCCCTTCTGGTGGCATATTCCCATATACTTTACTCTTGCAACCTTTCACTGGGTTTATGAAAGCCACATCCGGGGATAAGCATCCTCCAAGAACTTTATTGGAACTGAGGCTAGAAACCTGACAAATGCCAGAATTCACAGGCCTCCAGGATGGTGACATTTCAGAATTGGATTTTAGAATTTATCTGCTGAATCTCATCAGCTGTGGTCATCAGAGAGATTTGTTTTAAAAGGAAATTCTTAATGAAAGGAATTTAAATTGGAAATTCATAAAGAATGGGAATACATACAGGTCTAGCCTTGACAAGGGTAAGATATTCAGCCACCCACACAGAGCCTGAATTCTAGGTGGAAATTCATTGGCATCTCAACAGCATGGGCTCAAAATCTCTTTCCAGCTTAGTGTTTGGTGACTTTTAGCTTTACCATAGTGTCTGTGTTCATTCTGAAGCAATTCTAGATGCAGCACTCAGAATACATTTAAGCAACTAGCTTTTCAACTCCGTCAGTTTTCTGTTCATCCACCCAACTCAGATGATGCTTCTCATCAGAGATATAACCCATGTTAATCAACATACTTGTATTCCCTTACCTAGGCAAACATTAGCATTACTCAGGAAAAGTACTTCCACATATTTAAAAATATTTCATTGCTTTTTCACTATCACTTTCCTGACTCATACCTTATTTATTTAGTGAACCTTAGGAACATATTTTAGCTTACTCTTAGAGCTTGGGTCAAGTCAAGGCAAGTTCAGGAGTGAGGTCTAAGCACAGGTGTAGTTTGAGGTGTGTGTTGCTCAATCTCATTATATATATGGGGATTGGAGATTACTCCTTGGTCTAGCAGTGAGTTCAGAATTAGTTAGGACATCTGGTAAGCAAAACATGAAAATCATACTAGCAGGCCAGTCCACGTTTACAATGGAACAGTTAGTTGTCCTTAGTAGGAGACTTGGAAATTTTTCTCTAGGATTTTCTGATGATTCTTTTTAGATCCATTGAGCTACTGATAAGAAACTCATCACAGAAGCCAGATATTTTGATAGTGTATCTTACATTTGTTTTGTTTTCTCTAGGCCAATCAATCTCAGTGTTTTCTAGTCCTAGCATTTTGGGAACTTATTTCCAAGTTCTGTATGTTTTAAATACTCCAGTGAGGTTTTAAGCTCATCTTCATGTCAGCATGTTATATTACTTTCAGTAGTGATAACATGTGGCTCCAAAATTACATCTCATGTTACACTTAATTGTTTTCCAGTGCAAGGCACTTTTCAGCATTTCACTAACACAAATCAAGGTTGCCTTACCATTAGAGGACATAGAAGGGCAGGGGTTTTATCACAATCCGATGTAACCTTTCATGCTAGGGCCCCCGGACAGTCTTCAGGACCATCCTAAGATAGTCTTTTAGGTAGTTAGGGTATCTGTAAGGGCTAGAGAGGAATCCCAGCCCTTTCACAAGTTCCTTCCCTTGTGCATACAAGGATTCCTGAGTGTTTCTCCATCATGGCAGATGTATGCACCTCATTAATACTGCAAGGCCTTTGGTGTCTACTATGAGCATACTAACTTGCTTAAGATTTTTTTCAGTGGCTTTAAATTGTTGTGAGTCATATGTGTAAAGTTTTTCCAACCAATATAGATTCAAAATTGACGTATTTTTTTTTTGTGCCCAGATTTTGCTCATTTAAAGGTATATATACTTTTGTTTACTTGATAAAAGGTGTCAAATTCCAGTAAGTGCATATAGAACTTGAAGTTTGCACATGTTGTAAAGCTGCCAGATTTATTAGACAAAATTACAGTAAAATACACTGAAATTGAAATTCACGTAAAGCTTTGCTGTCCTTGACAACATGTCACAGCAGAGACTAGGGTAAGCAATTAAATTACCACTGTCACTTCTATAAAATCTTAGAGCAAACACAGGCGACTTTCTTGCTTGACATTCAATACCAGGAAAAACTGTCCATAATCACCCCTAATTTCATGGGAGCCTTTTTATATCTGATTAATTTCCAAATTTGCAGGTTTGCAAATTCATTCAACTAAAGAAGTTTGGGGAAGTGTGAAAGGCAAATGCATGGTCAGCACAATGACCTACTCACCAGACGATGGAGGTGTCGATTTTCTGGAACTGGGTACCATGTCACCCAAACTGGATGATGAATTTCCTCCTGATTTACTGAAGTAAAGCAAAAATTCACGTTAAATAAAACAATTGTTTCAGATGCTAAAACATTGTACTGCCTGATAAATGTTATAATTAATAAGTTAAATTGTTATTGAACTTTTAAAAATGTGTATTTGTTTAAAGGAAGCAAATAGTCATTACCTAATAGAGACTCCTGTGGTACTTGAAATAATTTTATGATAGTTTTTGTTTTGAAATTCAGGGTTTAATTTTTTTATGCTCCTGAGAGGAAGGAAAAGATCTAGTATATTTTCTCTGGACCTCAAGTTCCATGCCCAGATCTTAGATGGCCAGACAAGAGAGACATCCTTTGGCTTTACACTTAGAGGATGTGGAGGCAAGGCGTAAGACCTCAAAACTAACACCTAAAATATCATGTCTCCTCACTTAGATCCAGTTCCTTTGGCTGAGCTTGATTATTTTAGTGGCTTAAGATTAAAAGTACAGCTTTCATGACAACCTGCAAAAGAAAAACAATCAGGACAAAGCAATGTCCCAATTCACCAGTCTTTAAGGCACAAGAATAAACTTAAGCACAAATTGAGATATGAATTAACCAGAAGACAACAGTGAATATTTTCAAAACAAGATTAACAAGGAGAATTCTACTTGGTTGAGTTGTGAAGATTATTCAATACTTCTGAACAGGGCAAAGGAGAATCTAATAAAATATGCTTTGCAAGAAAATGTCATAATGATATCTAATATATTGTATGCTAATTTTAAAAGTAAAAACTAAAAAAAAAAAAAACCCAAAGTTTAAAAAAACTTTCTCAATGACCAGACTCAGGTGTGATGGAGCATGTGCTTACGTGTCTTAGAAACGTTAGAGTTAATAAGAATAGGTGGTTCACCAGTGTATAGGAATGCGTGTCATACCTTAACCCAGAAAAATCCCAGAAACATGCTATCAGATTATAAATGTCATAGAATTCAGGCAATGTAACTGTACTTTCCTGTGCCTCTTATCCTGGATGAGCCAGATTGTACTAGGAAGGACCATGAACCATGTGAGTGCTTTAAGAGGCACTGCTGACCTAGCTAAACACTGGTGTGCAGGTAAAAGTGCTGCCCTTGCTGGTTGGATTTTTTTTCCCAGTTTTTCTAGCATTTTAATGGACAGAGTAAAGGTCAAACACTTTACTAAACAACCAGCAGGTGTACTCTGTCTCCCTAAAAATTTAAATACCTCCACACACCCAATAAGGACACAAGGGAGTGTATACAGCTAATAAAAAACAGAACTTACAGAATCACCTTTGGCAAATACACAAGGATGCTTATTGCTAAGACCAAGCACTTCCTTCCCACAGCTTTCATTTTATGTTTGTATTCCTCCTAAACCCCAAAGGCTAACTTTTGTTCAAGCACAGGTTTGCTCTTCTTATCTATAAATTTAAAAAGGCAGCATACTGTGTTATGTAAAACTGTGACAGATGCTAATACCTCAAACATTCAGAGGCAGATGTGACATCCACATGCCAAGTTCTTGATCTGTGCTCTGGTATTAATGCCTTTGATGTTTCTTAGTCTTTTAAAACATTTTTATTATTCTTCGTCAGTGTTTTGCCTACATATATGTAAATGCACCACCTGTGTACAATGACCATGGAGGCCTGAAGAGGGTGTTTCATCCCCTGGAACTGAAGTTATGGGCAGATGTTAGGCTTCACGTGGGTATTGAGAACTGAACCTGGGTTCTCTGGAGGAGCAGCTATGACATTACTCTTAACCACAGAGTCATCCCTCTAGCCTCTGATTTTTGTCAGTCTTTTAAATTTTTGTGCATCCATCCATCCATATATGCACATGTATATATGTATGTATAGTACAAATAAATATATATTCATATGTATACAAAATTCAGCCTTCAGATATATGTATACTATATGTGTGTATATACATATACACACACACTGACTTTGATTATGTCCTTACAAAATATATAAAAGTGTCAAAAGGCAAATGTAAATACTTGTGGAAGAGAGTGGATGTACTTAGACATACCTAAACAAAAGCTTGGTAGAGAGTTGCAATGAAATAATGTCACGGAAGTCAAAGAAAGAATATACACTTCTAAGTGGAAGTAACCCAGCTCTGTGGAATACATTGCAAGACAGTAGGAGTGTGACAGCAATCAAGTTCTGGCTTTAATGAGGTTATGTGCATTTAGTTTCACTCATCTGGTGAGGTGAAAAATACTGCCTAACATTAAAATTTTAGCACTAACAATGGAGTTGACACTGTACAAACAAGCAAGTCATAATGGAGTAAGACAGAAAGAAACTCAGCCACCCACACGAAGATAAAGTCTTCCCCATCTCTCTCATTCCATCCATATGGGGAGCATACTGTATTCTTATACTGAAGCTATACAGGCTTCGGTATGAAATTCACTTCCTGGGTGAGAAGCCCTCCTAAGGAAGCCAAGTGTAAGCCTCCTAGGAAGGTGTAATCAGAATAATAGATCTAGCCTATTGCATAACTTCAGCTAACTGCTATTCATGAAGGCAATTTCGCTTCATACATGGTGTCTTTTTCTGTGCTTAACAGTAGAATTGAAAATTGGATCTCTCAGGTGAAAATGAAACTAAGAGACCACAGGAGCTGCTATTTGCCAGGGATGCCTGAGACTGAGATCCCTAAAGCATCTGCCAGCCACATTGGGCAGCTACAGACAGACATTGGGATTAATTACTGTGGTTGCTGCTTGCCCATGTTCAGCAAATGATTAGGACTTCAGAGTCTCCTCTGTGCTGAAGGCAAAATGTCATGCTTTGTGACGGTAGCTATTTTTATTAGTGATCATAATTAATTTGATTCTCTCTCTGATGGAATGAAAATCAGAAGCTGGGATGAAGTGTTTGTTAAAAGGAACTATGAAGCTATCTATGAACAGGAGCAGTATCTGCTCAGTACATACTAAGGATCACGGTACTCAGCAAGCAACAGGACAGAAGTGAGGGCATTGTCTACATTTTTATGTAAACAGTGAATGTGTCTTCATACCTGGAATAGAATTTCCCTTGCTTGGCTCTCTGTTCATGCTGTAGCCTCATGTTCTCTAGTTTGACCGGGCTTGGAATAAATCCGATTTCACAGCCTTCTTTAACAAGCCGTCCTATCCACCAGTCATTATTAAATTTCTACACACAAAATCCAAAGGATTAGAATCAGTACAAGAGGTTTAAAGACCTGAATTGATTTCTTTCATATCAACTATTTTCACGGGAGGAAAACATGGCAGTAAAAAGCATGCATCTAATACCAAAATTCAAGAAGCCCTTGGGTTTATGCATTCAGCTCAGAAATGTGTGTGCCCAGTTTAGTGTGCCCCGTCAGCAGTCCAATAAAGACTGTATTTCCTTGTGTTTCCCTTTCCAGTGCTGCCTTTAGGTCTAAGCTGAATTCTGTAATAATCTGTCAACATTCAAAGATTAATATCCCTAGTAAGAGACAATCAGGAGCTAGGAAGTCTTAAAGAGCTCTTTTCCTTATGAAATTGGATTAATTTGAAGTATTAATATTGAGATAGGAATACTGAAATGTACTTGAAGTGTTCTGTGTCAGCAAAATGTACCTCTGCAGTTTTATAAGCATATGGTACAGCATTCACATGTGGCTTTTCTCATCTTGATGCTGACAGCTTGTCTCTTGCAAGTGGATATTTATCTTCAATCTTCAGGATCTAATTTTATTTTTCTCAATTATATCTATTCTCAAGCATTTCATAGAATGCTCATAGTTTTTTTCTTTCCACAGTATAAAATGATCCTGCTCAAAGTAGTAGCATCAAGAAAAGTCTCTGTATTAGTCTAACTTCCCGTTGTATGTTCACCCATTCCTGGTGATGCTCACCATAATTTCTGAAACATTTTGATTTCCTTTGTTGCATGTCTTTCTTTCACATCCTTGTCTAAGAGATGCTGCAGTTGTGAGAACTCTCTTGCCTCTTTCACTTGGACCAATTAGTGCACGGGCCAGTTAATTTTCATACTCTCCCTGTGTGAATGCCTCTAATCTAAATTCCCCCAGGTCCAAAAAAGAAAAAAAAAGGCTATGTGCACTCTATAAAGAATTATTATGTCCTACAGAGTATACATGTGACATATGGATACCAAACAAAATGTAATTAAAGGTGAATTTTTCCAGTTTACAGACTGTCCTTGTCAGCTTAGGGGAACAGTCATTTTCTTGGCATCAGCTTCTTGTCTCACTTGCTCTGATTTCCACCATTCTGTTCTGCTTCAGAAATGATGCTTCTCTGGTGGAAAGAAGCGACAGAACCCTCCTGGGAGGCAGGCATGGCAACTCATAACTGGCATGGGATCCTGGCATCCAGGTGAATGAGGAGGAGGGCGGGTTGGTAGTAGGGAGTTGTTGCAGATTTGAGGCCAGACTGGGCTAGATAGTGAGCTTAAGAGCAGGGGCCACATAAAAGCCTCTAGGTCAACCTGGACCACAGAGTGAAATCTTGTCTCATTAAAAAAAAAGAAGAAGAAAAGAAAAAAAAACAAACAAAAAATCCTCTTCCTTATATGACTCCAACTTCAGGCATCAGGAAAAAAAATCACGTGTAGTCAATCAAGGTAAATCATTAAGAGATAAAAGGCAGGGTACACATAAAAATGGATCACTTAGCAAAATAGTTCCTAATTTCTGGGGCGCCAAGTCCAAAGGGGCCCTGGCAATCCTGCTAGGAGCCTCTGACTCCTTTCTACATTAAAAGTTTCTATCAGAGAAGGTTCTGAGCCGCCGATTTAGCTGTGTGTTACAGAACTGCAGCTAGACCTATGGCTATTTCACAGCACTAAGAAGTAAGTGCGAGCTGAAGGGGAAAAGTCTCATGGACAGAAACAATTTTTCCTTACTTCCTTAACATGCAGAAAATCTTTTGCCTCGAACGAGATGGCCATGCCGGGCACCGGGACGTCATCCTCCTGTGCTGCGCTGTACCTGACATTGGTCCGAACTGCAAATGCAACAGGTTTTGTCTAAAAAGGGATGGGAGGAAAAAACAGTAAGAAAAGAAATGGCAGTGACTTTCTCTCCCTTACATACAAAGATACCCTCAAATCACTGTTGGAATCACTGCTTCTTCCCATTGGTTCTTCATAACAAAGCAGTTTGTTAGTATTCTCAATGAATGTGATAGCTCTCAGTCCCATCCCCCCACTTCTAAACTAGAAAAAAAAACTATTCTCTTTGAAAGCACTGAGGGAAGAAAACCAAAGATATATGAATGAAATAACCATTTCCAACCTTATAGCAGGCACCAACCTAAACAGGACATGTACACAAGGCCTGATTCTTTGGTTCCCTGAATATTAATTTCAATTAAGCAATAATGATGTATTTCCCAGTGGGACAATGTTTGAGATGGAAAAATAGCTAGAGAATATATGCTTCAGTCTTAGCAACTGTTATTCATGGCTGCAGGGAACTGCGAAAGCATTGACCTTTTTATCCATCCATTATTCCTCCTTGAGTTCACTCAGCCACTAAAGATAACACTCATTTAGTCATCCTTCACTTCTTGGTGCTCCTGAAAATTCACAGATAAGTATCTGTTCTCTATTGGCAATACATGCATATTCAGGAGATGGATTAATTAAGGAGGTTGATTTTTGTGGCATGCATATTCTGAGACCAGTGGCTATTTTCCCTTTTTGTTTCCTCTCTCCTGAGTGCAAGATCAAACAGAAGCTAAGACACTCTGGCCTTACAGAGGGCTCATGGGAAGGCAGAGCAGTAGAGAGTGTGGTTAAAGACAAGTACAAAAATCTGGGACACCATGGGACCCAAGAGATACTCTAGACCTTGAGGGCAGCAAAGCTGGGTCAGCCTTTCAGATTGAAAATCAGGATGAGCTCTGAGACTGAGTTCAAGCTACCTTTTTCTCAGCCTCAGACTGATGGGCTTCCCAGGTTTATCAGAAAAGCTTCATCAGGGCTGAAGATAAGGTGACAGATGAAATAGATTACATAGACATGGGGCTAGCCTACAGCCTTGCCTGTTTATGCTTCTTCAGGGAGGTCTGGGTGTTGTAGCAGTATATTTACATCCATGCTTAGATTACTAAGATACCCGGTTAGCTTGGAATCAGTGTGGTCATTTCAGTGTCATGGACCTTTGTTACTGCTCAAAGGACTGTGTTCTCAGGCCAGTCTCATGGCTCTTGCATGCTATTCCTGAATCCTTCTCTAACTTGCTTTCCTTCTGTAAGGTACCTGAGATAGAAGTGCATCACTGAGCCCAGTTTTGCATCTTATGACCCTGTGCCAAGATGCCATGTGAGCACAGGCTACATCCTTTAAAGCTGACCATTAACTTGTCTGTGCTTTATTGCCCCCTTTATGGCACATAGAATTAAGAGCTTACTACAGATTACCTTGTGGAGTAAATCCCAACAGATTACCAAATCAATAAACACTCCTTCACAAGACAGTAGCACCTCATTCTCCAGGCCATGAAGTAAAAGTATTTTAAGAACATAAATGCTATGTCTTAACTACAGTGTCTTGAGCTTCTTTCCAATACTTGAGGGGATGAGAACCAGTTACAAGTGTTAAAATCCTCCATTCTTTTTCTTCCATGTGGTTCTTTACCTTGTATGTGCATGGCTAATTATAAAATTAGAAAAGAAAGACTTTGGGAATGTATGACAACTAACAGGCAGTGTGCTAGGTTCTGTGCATAGCTTGTGGCATGCCACTAAGTTGCTAATAGCTGTTCTTCCCAAATGAAGAAATAGGCTCCAAAAGCTTTCCCAGAAACCTGGGATGGTGGTTCACCTTGGTAACCCCAATACTTGGAAAACTTAGATAGAATGAGAGTGTGCTTGAAATCAACCTGGGCTAAAGAGCAAGACCCACGTCACAGGAACAAAACACTCCACCACAAAACTGTCTCAGATTGTTCATAATGGAGTAGGTGTTCAAGCCCAACCATCCCCCCACAAAGTCCATGTTCTTTAAAGCAAAGCAAAGCCAAAGACATTTCATGGCCATTTCAGGCTACTTAGGTATCTGTGTGGAATTGTGAAGACCTGAAAATTATATTTTACACAGTGTTAAAAAAATGACTTGTGGGGCTGCAGAGATGACTCAGTGGTTAAGAGCTCTGACTGCTTTTCCAGAGGTCCTGAGTTCAACTACCAGCAATCACATGATGGCTCGCAACCGTCTGTAATAGGATCCGATGCTCTCTTCTGGTGTGTCTGAAGAGAATGACAGTGTACTCGTATACATTAAAAAAAAATGCCTTGTACCCCTACTGCCCCCAGAAAAAGCCATGGGTCTATCTTGCTTCTCCCAGTAAGTGAGCAGGTTCACATGGGAAAACTACTGGTGTTCATTAGAAATGCCACACACTTTCATACTGCTCTGCTTGAATCGACTTGAGGTCTAGTACATCAGTAGCAGTGGTTAGCAATGAGTCTCATTTATGTAGCTACATCTTTCTTTCTTATCTTTTTTGTTCCCTCAAGCTGTGAGGCAGGGTTTCATGCAATGAGAGTTGCTATATTAAAAGACTTATGGCTTCATAGCTTCTAAGGGTTCCATAGCTACGTAGGGACACTGTGAGGAAGGACATAGCTATTTCCACGCTGGAAAAGTAAAAGGAAAGAAAGAAAAAGAAAAGAAAGCATGGAAAAGTCCTTGCGATTATGAATTTTAAGGGTTAACTAAGGATTTTTTTATTAGCCTGAGAGTGATTTCAGGAACACGATATTCTTAATTTGATCTTTTTGTTATTTGTTTTTTTCAAGACTAATTCTCTGTGCACCTATGCTGTGGCAGCCCTGGATGCCCTGACTCAGTGCGCGCCACAGCGCCCCTTAGACCTCCGCATTTCATCCATATGCCTCAGTGCTAATTCCTTACAGAGCTTTCGCTAGTTTATACTTTTCATCATGGACTGCTTCTGGAGATGAATACTTCTCCTTCTGAGGCGAGCATGCAGTCACCTAGACATGCTGCTGAAGATCCAAGCCACCTGGTGTCGCTACCACCCTATGTTCCTCCAATACAACACTTGGCCTTGAGACCCAAAAGGATTCCAGAAATATCTACTTAACACTGCCCCAACTGTCCACCTTTAGATGCTTCTGCTGACTCCAGGCCTCTATCCCTCGCCTTAGTTATATAGTCTATCTAGGGTCAGCCATTGACAGATTTGTACACAGAAAGTTAATCTAGCAGGCTGTGGCGGATGGTCTTGGTTAGCTCTGTGACTACAGGACGTTTTATCTCTAATGGATGCTCTACTAGCTCCACAGGAGCTCCTGTGGTGGCCGGCCAGAGATGAGCTTAAGGCTTCTAAGCAGGAGCCCTCTCATGTCCCCATAGCCTTCTGCAGGCACTAGGCTTCACTGTCAGCAATCATCACAAGTAGAAACTGATATGTTATAAACACCTTGTTCACAAGGTAGAATAAACAGACCATCACAGACCCACGGTACTAGCTCCAGCTTTCTTCCCTGTAGACGACTTAATGAGTTCATATTTAAAATAATAATTTCAAGGAATACAACATGATGTTTATTTTAATTTTACTAAAACATGCCAGTTGCACAATACTATTCAATGGCCAAAGGGAATTCCCTGAAGATTAAAAATTCCTAACCATGATTAGTGTGCTTATATAGATGTTCAAGTATAGACTTCTTTATTTGCTCTTACATAGATGCCTTATATTATGTTAAATAGCAAAGCATGCATTTTGTTTAGGAAGTACCAAACAGTATAACATGAAATTTATACTTTGTTTTAATGGCTATGATGAGTTTGTTTTAAATATGAACTACTCCCAACTTGTTCTCTTTTTAATAAATTTAAAGAAAAATATAACCTAATTCCCATTAGATGGGATGATCAAAAAGAGAAGTTAAGAGGATGGAGAGTCATGGGTCAGTGGTTAAGAGCACTTGTTGCTTTTGCAGATTACCCCATGGTTGGTGCCCAGTACCCATATTGTGGCTTACAACCATCTGTAATTCCAGGTCCAGAGGATGAAATGCCTTCTTCTAACCTCTGTTGACACCAGGTACATACACGGTACAAGCCAAACACACACAATAAATAAATAAATGAATTTTAAAAATTTAAGTTGCTGATCTTATCTGCTGTATTACTCTAGCAGAACTGATTCCTTAAGTAGTGCAATTTCAGGAAGTTTCTAAAGTTAGGGATAAGTAAACAGAGTAAACATGGGAAGGCCGATAGCCAAAATAAAACATGATAAGAAAGGCTTGTCCGAATTCCCCAATGACCCGTGAATCTTCAATCAGTCCAGCCATTATCATTGTATTAGAGAAGATTGTTTGAACAACAAGGGTTTATCAGTGAACAGCATCTCCAAGAGCACCTGCTCTCCAGAGTTTACACTCTACAGAGACAGATCAGGTGTATCAAAATCTTCTAGTAGGCCAAGATGAAAACCAGTAACTTCTGTGACAGTGAGGTTCAGGACCGAGGGCTTGCTTCTGCATGCCGCCTAAGACCCCAGAGGGAGAACACATGTTGACCCCAGACAGGAGGCATAAGCCAAGCAACAAGAGAGGCCTGGATTCCCATGCAGATAGATTCAAACACAACCGCTAGCTCTCTCCGAGGCTGCCTGTGTCTTCTGTGTACTTGCTCCTTCAGAATCGCAAATAAACAGCTTTATTTATATTCTTTGCTTATACTTCACCCACTTGCGTATCCTATTTCTTAGCTACTTTCTCCCAATATTACCTCTATCATGTGTCAAGTACAAAAACAAATAAAACAGAAAAAGTGAAATGATGTGGGGATAGCTCCTGAGACCCCATCAACAACACTCTCTGAGGGGCTTCAGTCAAAAGAGTGCCTAGCAAACTCAGGCCTGTGGCACTGCCTACTCTTACCTTGGCCACCATGGTTCCATTCTGTATTTATCTCTCTCACAAGGATGGGAGGGAAGGATTTAAGTGGAATTAATAGTAGGGTGTCTTTAAATGACTGCCTGGCATTTAAACTATTATAAAATGTCTATTCCATACTTATTTAGAAAATTACATACTACAAAGAATTTCCAAAGAAGCCTTCTAAACAAATTTGAGAAAAGCCTATTCAAAGTCCTTGCTTACAAGCACAGGCAACCACATTATGTTTTGTGGTAATTAACAACCATCACTTTATCCTCTGCTCAACAGCTGTGATCTTTGCTGAGTTCATAAGCACTAGAGGTTGAAAGGCATGCACACTTTTGAGTTGTCTTCTTTTCCTATTTCACTTTAACTGTTTCATTTTTCTTGAACTGAAAGAACTAAGAGGACCATCTCCATGATCGAGCCAAACATTTTGCAGAGAATAAATAAACGCAGAGAGTTGTGAGTAGCCAGTCCCAAACATGTGAGCCTGTTTCATTGCCTACTCTCTAGAAACACAGAGAGCATTTCTGATAGCCTGGCTTCCCTGTTGTGAGCCTTTCTAAGGCAAGGAAGGCACTGTTGCTGGCAGACACTCCAATGGAGAAAGTGAGATAGAGTCCAAAGAAGTGAACAGCAATGGATGAAATGGTGTTTAGGATTGAGGGACACTTAGTATGACCAAGTTATCATTTAGATGTCTATAAATGAGCTATGAATAAAACAAACAAACAAACAAACAAACACATAATAGGAAGCAAGAGAGATGCTCCAATGGTTAAGAGCACTGGCTGCCCTTTAAGAGGATCCAGGTCCAGTTCCCAGCACCCACATGGCAGCTTACAACCTTTTATGCCATTTTCTGGTTTCCATGGGTACCAGAAATATACATGGTATATAGACATGCATGCAGGCAAAACACTTACACACATGACACTGAAGTTTTTCAAGTATTATGTCTTTAAGGGTCAAAGATGTCCCAAATAACCACTCAAGACATCTTTATTCTAGTTCTGGATAGTACAAACTCATTATGGCCCTCAGATGGCAAAATATTAAAAATTACCAGTTGGGAATGGCTGCACACTTCAGTAATCCTAGTACTCAGAAGGTCAAGACAGGAGGAGCAAGTGTTCGAGGCCATCCTGAGCTATAGTGTTTTGGTTTTCCTCAAAAAAAAAAAAAAAAAACCAAATCAAATAAAATGAACAAAGTACAAATAAGAAATAAGCAGATACTTCTCTGGTCTCATCTTCAATTTACATGGATAAGATCTGTGATTGGCTATAAATATGATTCAACTGGAAACAGAGACTTCTTTTTGCCAAGTGTTTTTAGAATACAAGAGATAAAGCATCAGTGGGAGAGGAGGGCCTTGGTCCCTTGAAGGCTGGATGCCCCAGTGAAGCGGAATTCGAGGGCAGAGAGGTGAAAGTGGGTGGAAGGGTGGGGTCACACCCTCACAGAGTTAAAAATAAGCTTAATTGGAATACCAAAAAGAAAAATTACTATGCTTGGTAAATTATATCAATTTCTGAGCATTAGACACACACACACACACACATGAGATAGGGCATTACTTCAAGTTACTGAAAAGAAGATAGATAGATAGATAGATAGATAGATAGATAGATAGATAGATAGATAGATAGATAGATAGATAGACAGGCTGGCTACTTGGAATGGGACAAGATGTTAGGAAGTTTCGCCCTGGAGGCAACTCATTCTCCCTCTCTCAGAAGCTGTTGGCCTCCTGTAGCTCTTCCTCTAGGGGTGGAATCATGTGGAATTTGACCTATCTGGATTGGTATGTCAACTGGTATTGCCATTTCTGACACTGGTCTTGTTCAGGCAGTCATATTGTTGAGACTTGATGGATGGCTTTCCCCTATTATGTCTAGGGTTCACAATCTATCAATGGGCGTCCTGGGTATCTGATCCCAAAACCTTTCTACTCCTTCTTGCATGGTTTTTCATAAGCCCTGGGTTTAGAGATTTCATTGTAGATCTATCAGTGGGGATTGGGTACCCCACAGTGATTTGTTATCTGTATTTTTATTATATGTGTATCTATGTTATGGTCTCCATCTGTTGCAAAAAAAAAGGAGCTTCTTTGATGAGTGAGAACATACTTATCAGTGAGTATCAGGGTAGGTGTTTAGAAAAAAAGATTTTATGTTTGTTTAGTAAACAGACATTATATTGGCAGAGGTAGATTCTCCTCTAGGTTCTATGACTTCCCAGCCAGGAGTAGATGACTAGGTTTACATTATCAAGCATGACTTCCCTTCTGCCCAGAGGGCCTTTAAGTCTCATTAGACTGATGTTGATTACATCCAAGATAAATGTGCCATTGTTCTACCACTGCGGATATCTTATTGGTCCATTTGTGGTGATTTATAGACTGGGTAAGACTACACTACTGATTGTCTTTCTCCTTTGACAGCTTGAATGCACCTTCTGATACTATGAGGTTTTCAAGTCAGTTCCTCCTTCCTATGTCCAAGTCCTATGTTTGAAGTGCATGGTGTCTTGAGAAATAAGGCCTTATTCCCAAATTCTGGGAGGCAACCAAGGACAGTGGCAATAGCCCATATTGTTTGGGTAGTCTCTTGAACTCCCTTGCTCAACAACACAGGAGGAGATTTCTCCTCCAGAGTTCTGGGCTTTTTGTTAAAGAGTCTATTGCTTTCAAAGTGTCGCATCATCATCTCAAGGCATGTACCTCCTTTAAACTATATATTATTTGTAATTTTAGATAAACAATATTTTAATATTGAAAAATCTAATTATAATATAGACACCTCCTAAATACCACTACAGATCCTTTTGGTCCCACCTGCCTCTTGTGCCAAGCACCTTCTTAGCAATCCCCCTTCATGAGCCCCTTGAGTGGTTGTGGGATCCGCTTCATCATGTTTGCATACAGGGAAGCACAGGCATGATGTCCAAGGGGCAGACCTTAGAACAAGCATGATGGATGATAGGTAACATCATCCATCTGACTGTCTGAGACGAGGCTTGTGTAGTGCCGCAGAGGACAGTCTGAAGGAGTAAGCAATCAGTCACACTGAGAAGCACTCAAGGATGGCCATTGCATTGGCTTTCCTTCCTTCCCCCCTTCCCCCTCTTGCTTTGAACTTCTGCCTTTTTATATCTCTACATAAACTCTTTGCTTCTGTTTCTACTTCTTAGGGAACTGAGAAGTCATCTAGACGACTAAATAAGCTGTGTTGTGTATGGATAGAGATATGTGCAGCCTGTAAAAAAAGACACACAGGAACATACAAACTACTTAAAGGGATACGGGTTAATAACTGTGTCAAATATAACCCTACTGCTTTTTTTTTGGTTTATTTTACAAAAATGTGAATATAATCTCTAAGATCTTGGTTAGATACTGAGTTTCCTTTTTAGGTGTTTGTGGTGGTTTGAGTACGCTTGGCCCAGGGAGTGGCATTATTAGGAGGTGTGGCCTTATTGGAGTAAGAGTACCCTGTTAGAGGAAGTGTGTCACTGTGGGGGTGGACTTTGTGACCTTCTCCTACCTGCCTGGGAAACAGTCTTCTGCTGACTGCCTTCGGATCAAAATGTAGAACTTGTGGCTTCTCCAGTGCCATGCCTGCCTGGAGGCTGCTATGCTTCCTGCCTTGATGATAATGGACTGGACCTCTGAATCTGTAAGCCAGACCCACTTAAATGCTGTTCCTTTTAAGAGCTGGTCATGGTTTCTCTTCACAACAATGGAAACCCTAACTAAGACTGGGTTTACCATTCACTTTTGTAGGT
Organism: Grammomys surdaster; assembly: GCF_004785775.1. Taxonomy (NCBI): domain Eukaryota; kingdom Metazoa; phylum Chordata; class Mammalia; order Rodentia; family Muridae; genus Grammomys; species Grammomys surdaster. The sequence continues at coordinate 7,246,243 of NW_021604604.1, forward strand.
AATTTTTGGAGAGGAAATGCAGACATATATGCTACGAAAAGTTTAACTGGGAGATTGAAGAGATGGTTCAGCAGAGGACCTTGCATACATAGCAGATAGCTCACAACTATCTGTAACTCTAGCCTCAAAAGAGCTAGAGTTACAAGGTAGAGTTAAAAGGTCTGCTTTTCTGACCTCCATGAGCACCTGCACACATGTGGATCCCTTCTCCCACACATACAAAAATGAAAGTGTAAAAAAAAAAAACACCAATAACCTGGGAATAGAATATACAATGCAAACTCTGTGCAAAATGGGTAGTAAATAAAACTGTGTGTTATTTTAAATTAAGAATTAGTAAAACTTTACAAGGGACCATGGAACAAGCTTTACATGTCACTGAGATGCTATTGCATATAATTAGAAACTAAGTAAAAAGGAATGAAGTCTAAACTCTTACAAAAGAGGCTGTGATCTCTTTCGGTGATGACCCAGAACATGTGCTTTTATAAAAAGAGCACACATACATACAGACACATAGACACAGACACAGACACACAGATACACAGACACACACACACACACACACACACACAAAACAAAACAAGAAAGCCCTGAGCTATGTATGTGCGGATGTGTGTACACATCATTTGAGTGTATGTGTGATGTACATGTATGCGTGCATGCAGTGTGTGTGTGTATGTGACAGTAATTTAAAAACAGATCATGAGTTGGGGGAAGGAGGGAAGAATTAGGAGGAGAGCCAGAGATGGCAGAGATTTAGATGAAGTCCTTCTGTACATAATTCTTCAAAACCCTATTTCTTTAAAAAAAAAAAACACATTATTTTCTTTGACAGATTCTTAGATGAAAAGGTGTTTACATCCAAGAAAACTGACTATGAAGTTCCAAACCAGCATTCAGAACAATTTGCTAATTGTCACGATCACCAGCGAGGATAAGCACATCTCTCTTCTCACAGCTCCTCAGCTTTGGGTATGAAAATGACAGAGTAGGTAAAATTTGTGAATCCTCTTTTCTCTAATTGAGCTTTTAACGTTTGGCAGAATCGGGGCAGTTATTAAGTTATTTCCTCTGAACTTCAGAATTTGCTTGCTAAGTGTCTCTTACATACAGGGCACATTCTTGGCAATGGGAACTCAGAGTCCTACAGGAAGAGAATGAGTTTTGTGCTGATGTGCTGACCTGCCAGTACTTCATTGGAGAGAAACAATGAACTCTGTTCATTCTTTGTATGTGTGTAAGTTTCCCAAAGGAGACATTTGAAAAATGATTAGTATGCAGAGATAACAGATACACACAGGGGCTGCCTTCCTCTCCAAGGTCAGAGGTACCAATCATTTAATGACTAGGCTGGCAACATAAAAAAGAGAAAATAAAATCCCTTATAATATTACTTATAATATTTCTAATTTTAATAATCTAATATTAAAATTCATAATCTTCAAATAAATGAAGTATTAGTTAAAACTGGCAAACATACATAAACTTACCAAAGTGAAAGAGGTGGATCCTACAACCAAGTGTCTTTAGGGGAATAATGTATCTCTATATTCTAGATTTGCTTCCACTGCTTGGAGGCTGTTTAAAATACATTGTTGGAAAGCAGCAACAGAACCAAGTGCATAGTATTTTCATGCCCTTAATGTTGGTAACTCGTTTTCCTTTGAGAAGAAGTTACCTTTCTGAAACAGCATAGGCCAAGTTAAATGGATAGAACAAGTAGATGATCAATTTGACAGATAAACTTTTAAAATTAAAACCATTGCTTGAGGGGCAGGAGAGATGGCTCAGCAGTTAGGAGTCTGCACTGCTCTTGCAAAGTACCTGAGCTGTATTCCCAGCCCTCAGGCCACGACCACTTGTAACTCCAGGTCCTGCAGAGCCCTCTTTAAGGTCTCCAGAGGCACCCCACTTAAGTCTGCATATCCCAATGCCATATACATGCATGCAATAAAATATAGGAAAAAAAATTTTAAAAACCATTGCTTGTCTATAATCAATGGATGTCTTCTTTGTGCACTGAATGTGCTATCTCAGAAGATAGTCCTAGCAACTGGTCAACAATTTTTGTGAAAGAATGTCAGTTTTACTAGGGCAATGCAGAAGTTTTTTTAATTTCTATGGTTATCATACACCATCTTACTGGAATTCTTACTAAGAGTCTCTGGTATGATCCCATGATTGTTCAACATGGGCTTGTCAAAGAGATAAGATCACAAAATCTATAGACTTTGTGCTTACTCCTCACAGAAAAAAATTCAGGACATACACACACATCTCATATATCTGTGTACTCATATATATGACAGCACATAAAGTATATATAAACACCACATAAAATCAGTAGCATTGACATCAGGCTATTTTGTAAAAGGGATCTTTCGGGTTCTGTAGCATTTGGTTTCATTTTGAGTGTAAACTCAGCATCACCTGAAAGACATAGAGCAGTAAATAACTTAATTCTAAAAGCAGAGAAGGTGCCACCCTATACACTTTTCAAAATAGAGATAGTATGAGCATGTGGCATAGTAAAACTATGCCAGAGGAACCAGGCCTGAGAACTTACCAGTCATTGCAGACTGAGGAAGACTAGAGCATTTTTACCTTGACTTCACAAAGAAGAGGACACTTAGACCACAACAGTGGCGGCTTCCCTGTCATCTGACCACCCAGCTAATGACAAATGGACTGACAGGCAGGAACCTGCCCAGGGAGCTCAGCTTGGCTCAATTGCCACTGCTGACATGGCCTACCCTATTTGCTGTTCATCTGCCCTGCTGTTGGTCCTTTTAGGGTTAGTCCTCTGCAGCTTTCATGGTCCTACATTATCATGGTTGGTTTTAATGTCAACTTGCTACAAATTAGAGAATAACCTGAGTAGGGAGTCTCATGTGAAGAAGTGTCTTGACTGCCTCAACTGAAATGGGAAAGCCCACCCCAATTATAGGCAGCCCCTTCTGGCAGCATCCCATATTAAGAAGGGTATTTCAGAAGGAACTTTATCTTGCCTTTGGCTTGCTTGGCCTTTCGTCTTGCTGCAGAGATGATTACCCCATTGCTGCTGCTGCTGCTGCTGCTGCTGCTGCTGCTGCTGCTGCTGCTGCTGCTGTTGCTATTTTTTGCTGATAGCAGAATCAGTATTTCCAATCTTCCATTGAGGAGAAGTATGAGTATGAGCCAATGCCTCTCCAAGAACCTTTGAGCTCCTCATGCCAGACTAGGACTATTGATGAATTCTACCTTGCAGGTTGAATGACTACTGAGCATCACCCCCCCCCCCCCCCACCCCAGTGAAAGACAGCTATTTTGGAACTCTTCTAACTGTTGAAGCACCCAGTCCCTAGGACCAACAACAGGGTTCTCAGCATCTCAGGAGTAGTTTGGCCATTGGTACTATTTTAAAGCTCACCTAATAAATTGTCATACAACCTTACATACATACATTCCATCCTCTTGGTTGTGCTCCTTTAAGGAACACTTGACTTAAGGATCAATGACCTAAAAGTCACAGGTACACTGAGATGCTCTCGATGGGAAAGTTGGCTTGACCCATAACACCCCTGGAAGCTTCTGGTGAGGAATTTCACATAGCAAACTTGCTAGTATCTACCACCCTGAGACCACAGGAGAAATGACCTGCAGATGAAATCGTACATCCCCAAAGTCCCCACTTTTCTATCCTCTAAAATTCCAAGTCCCCTGTGCCACATGTACACAGACTGAACTTATACCCTTGGGGAGACTGAAGCTCTTCAGTTGTTCTGATTAAAGGAACAATTCTGCTTCTGGAGATGCATGTCTGCTTTCTTCTATTCCCAAGTCGCTTCCATCCATCCTGATTTAACAGTAACCAATGAAACCCAGATATCTTGTGAATGTGTCATTGAAAAAATTCTGACATTGTAGAAGAGACAAACATGTCCATCTATGTATATCACATATAACATGCTCATGACACATGAACAACACACAAAATCCATTTTTTTCTCTTAAAAATAAATGTTTAATATTATCCCCAAATTTAAGCTCTCAAGCAATCACAGACTTCTAGAATTTTTCTCTGTAATATATGACAAAGAGTTTAGGGAACATAGCAACAAAAGCAGGATGAAGAATTTATTCCTTCATTTCAAATATCCTAGGACCTGTACTTAAAGGCAAGTGTCATCTGGGCTGCCTCTGATTGTTTAGGCTTACAACCTAAGGAATCTAGTGTGTTCAAGCAGGAAAATGCTTTGAAGAGTATGTTTTATTTGTGTGTTTGCTTTCTTTTGTTTTTTCCTGTTTCTGCCTCATGGGTGGCCCCCCTCTGAGTTTCAGGATAGCTATTTTTATTGTTAAGATTTTCTTTTTTTCTGATGATGGCATTGAACATGGGACCCAGCAGTGCTCTGCATCCAAATACATTCCTAGCCACTGAATAACCATTGATAATCCTGTGTGGATATCTTAAAATCTAATAAAATATTTGACTTCTTCCAGTACTTACTTATAACTGACTTAAAACTATACATATTTATGGAATATATGTTTTGATACATATACACATTGTGTAACAATTGAGGTAATTGTCACTATCACCTGGAACATTTATTGCATTGTGGAGGAACATTCAAAATTCTCTCCTGTAACTGCTTTGAAATAGACAATACCTTATTGTTAACTCTAGTCACCCTACTGTGCAATAGAATCAGATGTAGAGGGAATTTTCAGTCTAGATCTGCAAATAAGAAAAGAATGAAGAAAAATGGAACCCTTGTTACAAAAGAAAATCTTCACAAAACTTGTAGCAGCATAGGCATAAGTCTATCTAAGCAGATGACAAATGGCTTATTGTAGGCTGTAGATTAATTATCATGTGTCCTTCCTATCCTATGGTGGCTTCAGGCTTCTCTGTTCTGATTCAATATAAAACTTCCTGTCTCACATTTCTAGGTTCACCTGCTATTTGTGTTCCTGTGGTCTGCCTTAAGCTTAAAACTGGCCACATTTGTGTCTATATTCTATTTCTCTGTGGTGGTTTAAATACACTTGGCCCAGCGAGTCGCACTGTTGGGAGGTGTGGCTTTGTTGAAGGAGGTGTGTCAATTGTGGAAGCAGGGTTTTGAAGTAATATCTATGCTCAAGCTTGTCCCAGTGTGAGACATTGGAGTCTTCTTCTGGCTGCTCTCAGATCAAGATGTAGAACTCTCAGTTCATTCTCCAGTACTGTGTCTGCCTGGACTCTGCCATGATGATAACAGACTGAATCTCTGAACCTGTAAGCCAGCCCCAATTCAATATTGACTTTTATAAGAGCTGCCTTGGTCATGGTGTCTCTTTACAGCAATGGAAACCCTCATGAAGATTTCCTCTCACTGGAGAGAAGAATATTAGAAATAGATCACATAGAGGCACCTCCCACCCACCCAGAATACCACCATGCTGGGACTCCAGCTATCTTCACAGTGTGTGGTCAAGGGGTATACTCAACAAAGAATAACCACTAGTATATGAATATGGCCTAAGGGTAAGCATGCATTATAATGAATGCATTTTGGTATATGCCCATGCTTCTTAGAATATAATTCCTAAAACTTTTAGATTCTTCACAGTGCATAGTATTCTTGTATGCCAATGAGATAACTGCAGGCTAGTGGCCAGGGCTTCCAGGTTAGCCTCAAGATCAAAGATGCCTGGGGATCCAACCAATGATTAGAGACTTAGAGCTTTTGGCCCCACCCAATAATACCCATAGCTGATAAAGTTGACTGAGGTTGCCTTAATTAGCAGAGATCAATGATCCAGTCATTCATACGTAAGTAATAACATTTCCATAAAAATAAAAAGAAATTTTTAGGTTGGTAAACACATGGAGGTGAGGCACCCTGAGGTTGGAAGCTCTGTCCCTAGTCCCATGTCTTGCTTTGTACACCTCTCTCATGTCATTCTTACTGAATTGATTTTTTTTTTTTAACGAATTGGTCATCTCTGCAGTAAACTGGGTTCTGGAGTTCCATGAGTCATTCTTTTTGCTTTGTTTTTTTCTAACAGATTTTTTTTTTATGTATACAGATATGCATGCATGCATGCATGCATGCATGCAGACCAGAAAAAGGCACTGGATTATGAGCTGCCATATGGCTACTAGGAATTGTACTCAGGAAGTGCTCTTAACCACTGAGCAATCTCTCCAACTCTCTATGAATCATACATTATTGCATCCAGGGAGCAGGTATAGAAACCTCCAATGTAGCCAAATCAGATAAATAGTGTCTAACATGAGAACCCACTGATTTGGACTGGCATCAGGGATGGAGCTAATCCTGTGTGGACTGATCCCTTTACCAAGAAGGTATTTGAAAACTCTAAGTAAGGATGTCAGAATTTCATAACATTATAGGATCCTGAGCAGATATCATGAAAGAATTGCTTGGAATATAGTAGGGAAAAATATTAGAAGTGGTATCAGAAGTGGTGGTTTTAGACATGCTGAGAATTGTAGGGGAATAGAAAAGACATCTCACTGCTAGCATCCTATCATTTAACATGGGGATAATGTATTCAACACTAAATTTGATCCTTCAAAAGGCACATAAGGTGCTTTGCTGCAATTCCCAGATAACAGCTTATCCACCAAGGCCTTCTCCCTGAAAAAGGTGAGCTTCTACCAAGAGCAGGAACAAAGAGGTCATAATTACCAGAGGGCAGAGGAGGTGCATTAAATTCTTACTTTCATGTATCCTAAACAATGCACACTAATTGATTCATGCCATCTTTATCAGCCAATTAGAGCCAAGCTTGCTGCTATGTCTCGTATGCCGTAAGATGAGAGTCCACAATCATGGAGAGCCAGTCATCATTTGGGCCCCTGGCTCCTTTGTGCACTAGACAACATGTACCCAGAGGTCTCAACATACTGTCATCCAAACTTGCAAAGTTCCCCTAGTCCACCGTGAAAGCTCCTTCTCCCCCAAACTATAATTATAATTTTTAAAAGGCCTCATTCTCATGTAAGCCGTTTCAGCACAATATCTTGAGCTATCATGTTTCATGATTTTCATTATCAGAGCTAGAAGGGCCCTTTGCCAGAGAAAGCAAACCTCTCATTTTAAGGATGAAACACTGAAGCCCAGCAAGTTTTGTATCTTGCTCAAGGTCATGAAGGCAGCATGGCAGCGGGCTACACCTGGGCTCACAGCTAATCCAAGCATTGTCTCCAGTTACAGCCAACCCTGGTTCTGATACATGCAAAACACAACTGAAAGCTCAGCAACTTATTTTTACCTTTAGGTGGTAGCTTTTAATTGCTATTTTACAGCCAGAAAAAAAAAAGATTTTTTAAATTTTTTTTAGGAAGCAAGAATGACTATAAAGTCAATCTTGTTCCCTGCTTTGGCTATTTAAAGCCAGCCAGTTAGTTATCTGTGTGAACGATAGAGGAAGGCACACATTGCTGGCATCACTTCCTAACACACCAGTGCACCAGATGAGTATTGACTGATGGCTCCAGACACTAATAAGTCCAGAGTCTGTTCCTTGGAAAACGCACTGCATGCGTCATTAAGGCTATTTTCAGCCTTGCTGTCTTGAATTGAATGTCAACCAGCACTGGTGATTCTGAATTTAAATGGGATCTTGGGGGGGGGGAGGAAGGGAATGCTACTTTCAGGGTTTGGATAGTTGACAGAATTTTTTTTTAAGGCTATATTAAATCTATGGGCATTTGTAAGGCTCTTTCAAGCCCTTTGAATGATAACCCAAATATTGCCTTTATACTGACTGATTCATATTTGACTAAGTGGAAACACTGCTGTTTGAACCATGTATTTTATTTTGACTGCAGATAGATTCTACCATTCTATGCTAGTTTGTGGTGCTTTCGAGAGATAGTGAAACCTTTAAGATACAAGATACTGAGGAAAGAGTGAGGTCATCAATGGCATGCCCTTGAAGGAAAGAAACTTCACTGTCACCATTTCTTTGCTTTCCAGCTGTCATGAGGTGACAACCTTCCTGTGCTCCCACTCTGTCATAATGCCTTGCACCAGTCCCCAAACCAATGCGCCGACACACCATGCACCAGAAGTCAAGTCCACCTAGACCTTTCTTTTCTTTGATTCTCTCAGGTCTTGTTCATGATTATGGCAACAGAAAGCTGACTAACACATATATTGGATGGAAATGGTTGGTGGTATGTGTGGGAGGGGTAGTTTGTATATGTTGTACACATATCAGTGTACACCACTATGCATGCACATGCAGTCAGGTGGCTTCCCCTCTCACTCTCTGCCTTACTGCTTTGAAGAAGAGCTTTGTGCTGAATTCCAAGGTCACCATTTTGGTTAGACTGCCTGGTTAAAGAGCTCTCTGCCTGTCTCTGTTTGCAGTGTCAGAGTTACAGCTATCCTCTAACATCCTCACATCTTTATGTCGATACTTGAGATTTGAACTCAGATGCTTGTACTTACATTACAAGTGCTCTGCATTCACCATCTCCTTAGTTGGATGGTACTTTTTAAAAAATAGGGTTGGATCCTTGGTCCCATGAAGGCTGGATGTTGTGTGTAGGGGAATTTGAGGGTGGAGAGGTGGGAGGTGGGGGGGTAGTTAGAGGCACATCTGCAGAGAAGCAGGAGGAGGGGCGATGGGATAGGGGATAACATCTGAAATGTAAATAAAATATCCAATAAAAAATGGGGTTGGACCCCACTTGGAAGGAACTGCACTAGAATTGGTGGATCCAAAACCATGATGCCCATCACTGAGATCATTGAAATATCACAGTTGATTTTCATTGATGTCTGCAAGAACCAGATACAGCTAACAACCCTGCAAATGCTGCAGACCCATTTTAACAACTCATAAAGTTCCAAAATATAGATCTGCAAGTAAGGAAGTAAAGTCATGGGCTGTGTGCATGTTCACATGTTTTCTCTTTTGTAAACACTCCCCCCTTCTGTTATCTATCTATCTATCTATCTATCTATCATCTATCTATCATCTATTTATCTGCAGAATCTAATATAGTACAGCCTGGCGGCCTTAAGGTCACTATATAGGCAAGAAGGATTCTGAATTCCTAATTATTGTGCCTCTAGCCCCCCAGGTGCTGGGTCTATAGGCATATATATAGCAAGACTTAGCTCAGAAGTTACTATCTAACAATGATACTCAACTTTTGCTTTATGGCAGATCTGACCAGTAGGATGAAGCTTGTCAAAAATGAGAAAGCAAGTCCTACCACAACCCAACAAACTGAGATTACTATAGAAAGGTAGACTGAGGTAGCTGCATTCTGAATCAAGCTACATAGAGTATTGAGAAGTATACAAATCCTGAAAACCAAAACTACTAGAAGTTTTCTTGTAAGTCCCAGTGTCTATAGATGCAACAAAGAATAGTAAACTAGGAAGTTTAGTTGGGAGATACATTCAATAATAAACACAATTTCAACCGAGACCCAAGTTTAACCAAGGACTTAATATTCCACTATTAATTCCACAAAGCCCCACTCCTGGGAGCAACATTAGGGTGAGGGGGAGCTAGAGTTTTAGAACCAAGTTAGATAGGTAGGGTAGGAAGATGGCTTAGGGAGTAGCAGAGCTGAGACCTCCAGATTCAGTTGGTTAACTGGCATTCAAGAAGCCAGAAAAGAGACTGAGGCCAGGAAGCCATGAGATGAGTATAGAGAAAGACACACGTGGCAGGTCACATGAGCTCTTCAGGAGATGGACTGAGTGTCATAAAGGATCCAGGAAGAGAACCAGCTCTGAAAGGAGGATATATGGGGGCTCAGAAGTCCTGGAGTGTGACATACTAAGTGCTGACATTCTTGAAAAGCAGCTCAACAGAAAAGATATGTGTAGGGATTTTCCTGATGTTGGGTGGCAGATACACAAGAGAGGTTTATCCATCAGAAAACATCTGTGTGACATTTTATAACTCTGCACAGTCCTCTACCTCATGCTTCCTTTCCTTATTCCTTCTTCCATCCTTTCAGGTTGTTTGAGACACGATCTCACTGTGAACTACCAGGCTAAGAACTTGCTCTTTAGATCAGGCAGTCCAAGAGTTACCAACAGTCCTCCCAGTTCAGCTTAGTTCAGCTTCCTGAGTATTGGGGTTGCAGGCTTCAGCCACCATGCTTACCTTCAACCATTCCTTCTTCTTCTTTTATGTATGTGTGTGTGTGTGTATATATATATATATCTGATTTATTTTTTTCAAATTATAATTTATACTCATTCACACAGGGGTTATAAACACAAAAAGGCAAAAGACCTGGGGAAGGGGATGTCACTGGAGCGTGGGTGTTCAGGGGGAATACAGATATCTTTCAGAACAGCAACCATTCCTTCTTTATGTAAAAGTTATAAAACATTTTAAGGTCCCTCTGAGTTACAAAGTCAAACACTTTCTGGCAGGGACATTGAGTGTTACTGTTCTCACTTGGCAAATGAAGAAAATCAGATGGTATCCCCAAAGCAGATGGTCGTATGTAGTAGGGATGCTAGCCCATAATTTCAACTCCCTTACCCCATAATTTCTGCTCCAATTTTAGACTTTGGTGAACTCACACACTGGAGGAAGTGGAAAAAGCCAAAGGCTTAACCATGGGCAGTTTAGCAAAGACTACTGGCATCTGCATAATGGCTTCCTCTCTTGCAGCAAATAACAGTTATAAAAAGAGTGAATCCTTAATGTGTCAAGGCAGACATTTTCATAAAATTTTGTGAGAAAAAGATAATGGGTTTTTATCATGTGTAAATAATTTCCTTAATTTTAAGGCCTTCTAGAAACAGTTGTATGAAGACCCCTTCCATTCTATACCATATCTTGACATATGACCATGTCCTGTGGGCAGGCCTTGAAATGGCACCTGCCATCATCTCTCTGACATTGTTGGTTTGACTCATGCACTCACACCCTCCTGGCTTTGCAGGTATGCCTTTGTGACAAGGCCCAGGTCCATTATGGGGAGAAAATGATTCCCCTTCATCTTTTTATTTATAAATTTATTTATTTATATTTTTATCATTTTATCCAGCAACACCTTTTATTTCAAGGATTCAACAAGCAAGAATTTGAATACTGAGCAGAGGGAGTCCTGTGAGGATCAGTTGAAAGGATTGTACACACCGGGTGTCCTTAGATGTGAAGAAGGGGTGATTCTACTGTGAAGAAGCTGTTCTAAATCTAGAAGTAAGAAAGGCCGGTGACAAAGATTGTAAACTATATTGCTACAGGGTCTTTGGAGCACTAAAGAAGTTAATATTTAATTTATAAAAAGTTATAACCATGCAATACTCTATACCCATGCAGAAACTGAGACAGCATTTTGAAACAATGAAACTGAGTAGAGCAATTCATAAAAACAAATTACTGATGGTTGTATACCAATACAAGCTTTAAATCTCAGCACTCAGGAGGCAGAGTCAGGTGGATGAGTGTGAGTGCAAAGTCAGCCTGCTGTAGATAGGGCCACCTACGTCTACAGAGGATGACCCTGTATAAAAAGGTAACATTAAATTGATTTACTAACTAATTAAAGTTCAGCAATTAATAAGAACTATATTGACATAATTCTTTGTCTGCTGAAGTCAAAATAGCATTTCAGCTCAAGAAGATATTATCTTTTATTAAAAATCCCAAGCTACGTTTTGAATTTATAAAAATCCATTTGTGATAGTCTGAAGTTCTTTTCCCTAATGCATTTCTTTTTAACCTAGACCCTTTTGGCTGGTTCAGGCATCTGGCTTCCTTGAATGAAGACAGAGATGCATTTTTATAAGCTTAGTTCTAGGAAGTAATTAACTAAGGTGAAGCTTTTATTTCCAAATGTTCATGATTAACTTATATACATATTATTGATTGAAAAATAGTTATGAGAGATGTTTGAGCATGTTTGCATTGTTGGGACTTTGTGTGTGTGTGTGTGTGTGTGTGTGTGTGTGTGTGTAACAACAGTGAATGGAAGCGAGACCTACAACCTCAGAACCCTGTGACTAGTCAGATGGACTAATTAGTATGCAAGTAGAGAGGTAATCAAAGTGACCAGAGGGGAATTAGACAAATGCAACCAACCACTGACCTTGTTCTTCTTGGTGGCCATATATCATTACTCACAAGATATGGGTAAGATTTAAAGTGGTTTCTGGTGTAAGTCATGCAAGACCTGTAGAACTTGGTGAACAAACGTAACTTCCACCTCAGAGAAGCCAGTAGGGCTCTTCTCCTCCGGCTGCATGAATACAAAGTAGGGAGGTAAGACTGGGACTGCCACGCTTCTCAGTAAGTCACCTCACAAACCTGCCACTTACAGGAGTCCTCAGATTTCTAGGTTTCAGAGTCTTCTGAAAATTTGGTAGAAGTAAGCAGAAGTAACTTGGAACATCCCCAGTAATTTCTTATAAAACTCATGAAGTCCACTGTCCTTGAGATTAGTTTTATCTGTTTTTACCCAGGGGATTCCTATGTGCCCCAGGTTGTTGTCTAACTCAAATTCTTCCTGCTTTAGTCTACAAAGCATGGGGATTATAGCCATGCACCACAACACATGACTTTATTTATGTTTCTTTATTTCTAACTACCATGTACCTGGCCACGCTGTGTTGTTATAGATTTCTAAGGGGAAAATTCCAGTCTTCTTAACTTAGCTTCTGAACTCACTAGATCTTTTTATTATGTCCATAAAAAAAGAAATACGGAAGGGGTTGTCATAAAAATACAGTAGTAATCATATGAAGCTCTAAAAGGAGTCATATGTGAACATACAAGCCAGGTATAGTAGCACATACTGTAATCCCAACACATAGGAAACTGAGGCAGGAAGATGTCAACTTCAAAGGCAGCCTGGGCTAAATTACAACCCCATAGCAAAAAGACAATGGGCAAAATTTATAGTCTGAAGGAAGTCATGATCTTGTAAGGGACACAGTCACACAAATATTCATAACACATGGCACAAAAGAATGAAATAGAACAGAGGAGAGGTTCCTGGACTGTGTCAGAGGAAGGAGTTTAAAATAACTATGAGTTCACAAAACTGTTCCAAAGTGGGAAGCCATTTGAGATGGATGGGAAAGACAAATAAGTAGGGTTCCTTGCTCCCAGGCTGCTGCTACTGAGTGAACACCAGTAAATTAGTCTCTGGTTACTGTTACTAAAGCCCTTCCATTCTTCCTTCTCGGAACCTAGGGAGGGCCTCACCTCATGTGTATGCTACCCAGCCTGTCACAAACACTGAAGACTATATTGCTACAGAGTCTTTTGGGCACTGAAGAAGTTAATGTTTAAGTCATGAAAAATTCTAAACATGTGTATACTATACATGCACTATGAAACTGAATTATGTATGGGTATGGTATCTACTATCTATGTTACTCTGCATACTTTCTGCAGGTCTTATGGGCAGACTGCAATGTCACCCAACTATGACCTATGTGGGCTAGGACCCATCTTCCAGTCATCATTGTCTTCTAGGACTTTTTATTTGTTGGACACAAGTTATTTCTTGTGTCAATCTCAAACTCTCAAAAGTAGATTTAAGGTTTCCCAGAATGCAGATGGAAGTTGCATATGAAGATTTGGCATCATTGTCTGAATACTAGTGTTGACTCAAATCAGTAAATACTGAAATATCATCACAAAAGGAGAAGGTAGGACAAACTTAGCATTTCAATTGTGAGACTCATAATTATCTTCCTTCAAAGTCTTCAAAATACGAGTCCTCTAGTCATCCTATTCCAGTTAAAGCATTGCTTCTAGATAACCAGGACATTAGTTTGAGTTTCTTTAGGCTTGCTTCAGTGGAAGCTAATTTGTTAACATATATTTCTAACTGTTGTTATATATGACTAGCCATTGTTAATTAACTTTGTTCCAGCACCATTGAGCAAGTTTTTTTAAACAGTGAATTATGAAGTTCCATGAAAATGAGGGCAATTGGTAATATGCATAAAGATTTTCCCAGTTTTGGACTACAAAGGAGTCTGATTTTGTTCTCTCTGCCAACACCAGGACAGACCTCTTTGGTAAGACTTTCATTTAACTCAAAAACTAGCAGCCATAGTCAGAACAACAAACCCCGTCCAAAGGACAGGAAAGATAGGTGAAATGGATTCTGGCTTCAGTGCTGATGGGTTATACTATGTGAGTGGCTGGGAGGTTTTATTTGTTGCTCTGGAATTCTTGGCTCCATGTACTATCAAGGAGTGTGTGAGATAAGTAATGCCCAGGGAGGGTGGGTGTGATCGGACGTGTCTGTCAAGTGTTGTCACTCTCTCACTGGGTTTTGATAACTGAAGATTAAGTGCCAAGATGTCCAACAATGAAGCCTTTATAAAGCAGGTGGACGTGTATGCTTATCTTGAGTACATGATTGAAGGGGATACAGGCACTGTGCTTCCTTCTGTGTGTATCCTGTGAATGGTCATAAAGTGTAGTATGGAGCAATGAAGAGACAAGAGATCCATGCCTGGGACTGGAAGGAGAGCAGATCAGATGACTAAGGGGCCAACCAGTGAGCAGATATTCTTATTCTTGCAACAATACATCTTCCCTCACTGCTAGTATACATTTCCATGAATTCAGGTACAATGACTCTTGTCTACATATTCAGCCGGTGTCTATATATTGAACTTGGATATCTTGGTGTCAGTTGTCTCTACCTAAATACTCCCAAGCATATCCTGGTGATCCCACAACTCACATTTAAGAATGACCTAGCAATAACTAGTTTTCTTCTCCTCATTTTGTTTGACGTCATGTGTCCTATTTGCTACTTGCTTTGAAATGGATCCCTTCTCCTCCAGTCCCCAACATCCCTTGACAAAATACAGATATAGTTCGTTTTCTCCAGTTTTGCTTCTTTAACAGTTTAAAAAGGAGCAAGGGGAGTTCAGATAAGAGATGAGGGCAGCTGGGATTAGTGTTGCATTATAGCTAAGATGAGAGAATGTATTCATGCTGGGACTGTTATTCAGAAGGGGAAGCCAGGAATGAGCACATTGAAAGTAAAGTGTTTTGATGTGCACAAGTTCATTTTGAGGTTCCTGTGACAATAAAGTTGATATCAAGGCCATATAGGCATTTGGGCATAAAACCTGAAACTCCAGATGGCAAGTACAGCTAGAGAAAATATATGAGCCATGTTCTATGTTAAGATTTTAAGATGTTGAGATTTTTAAAAATAATTTATTTATTTTTATTTTATGTACATTGGTATATTTTTGCCTGCACATATGTCTTTGTAAGGTTGTTAGATCTTGAAGCTACAGACAGTTGTGTGCTGCCATGTGGGTGCTGGGAATTGAACCAGGGTCCTTTGGAAGAAGAGTCTGTACCCTTAACCAGTGAGCCATCTCTCCAGCTCCAAGATCTTGAGTTTTGAGCAGAGGTTAAAGAGCTTGCATCCCTTTACTGTCTCTAGTTTTGTTTTGTTTTGTTTTGTTTTGTTTTGTTTTGTTTTGTTTTGTTTTGTTTTGTTTTAAAATCTGGCAAGGGTTTTCCAGAGAACATGATGTCACAACAGCCAACAACTGAGAACATTTCAAGCTGGAGAGAGCAAGCGACTATTTTGAATGTTGCTGACAGCTTGAGCAAGGTCAGGCCCAATTTATGACTTATTGGACAGTGCAGAGACTGTTGGTGACCTTGCTTAGAGCCTTCTGTTAGAATTTTGGGGTATTATCTAGACGTGACAAGGCCAGGACAGGAGAAGCCATAGGGGCCATCCTCTTATGAAAAGTCTGGCTGGGAGAGAGTCGAGATGTGACTGCCAAACTAGAAGATGCTGGGGTAAAGGGCTTCTGCTTTTACAATGGCTGTGTGGATTGTCCAGAGATGGAAAGTCTGGATGCTGGAGGAGGAGGAACATGAGCATGAATCCAGGAAGACGGAGGATCGAGGAGACTATTCTCAAGGGGGGGGGGGGCTGCTCGTATTTTAACTGTGTACCATAAGAATGGAGAACTGGAACACAGTGCACAGGAGGTTTGATTGGGACACAGAGAAACACAGTGCACAAGAGATTTGAGGAGAATGGGGCACAGAGGGTGGACTAGGGCATGATGAGAACGTGGCTACCTGTGAATACCACTCTTTGGATGGAGAAGTCAAACAAGTGGAACTCAAGGAAGGACTAGTGAGTTACTTTTCATGGCTTTAAAGTGAAGAGGCAAACTAACTAAAGATGAGAGATGAAGTTTGAAGAAAAGCTAAGAAAATCATCTCACATCACATGGAAGCAAGTGCTGGTTGTATATGCTTCATGAACAAGCTCCTGTTTACCTGCTTTTGGTAGGTACTGTGAAAGATACTTTTAGATACTTTGATGATTTCTTATATTGAATATTCTGTTCTAGAAGCCTTAGAAATTTTGCAAAGAAAGATTGGGAAGCAAGCCTATTGGGATTCACATATAAGTAGTCACAGCAGGGAGAAGAGAGGCAAGGTGAACTTTCCATTCCATAGAACTGGCTCAGGTCTTGCCTGGTGAGGTAAAGCAGTGTTCTTTTTGCAGTGAGTATATATCCAAAATGGGGAAAAGAGAAACACCACACATCTCTCCAGAGTTCCAGGAAAATTTCAGTATGGGGAGGCAACTATGTCTTCTCAGAGACTGGGTGAACTTCCTCCTGGGGTGACAAAGGGCAGATTGGGAACTCGTAACATGTCATGTTTGAAGAGTTCCTGACTTTTGGCAGGGGTATGATCTCAAAATATAGAATATATTTCAGTAGATCCATTGGGGAAACATGGACTCTGGATTTGGAGAGACTGAATAAATGATATCACACAAGGTAGGTAAATCCTAGGACAATAGGACAAGGTCAATCCAGAGTGACACATCTGTCACAGGTTCACTCTGGACAAAATTCAACCTCAGTAAGAAACGACAGAACCATGATCATGAGTAGAGGTGTCTCTGTAAGTGAAGATAACTGCAGAAACGAGAAATCATATTGTGAGGAGATGGTTTCAAAAACATCATGTTCTGTCAAAGTGAAAAGCTTCCTTGAAATGTATTGGGAGGGGACGTGTCCAGGGGATGTGGGGCAGGTCAGTGGTTAGGACCAATATGTGTTATACATATATATGAAGGCAAAGCATCAATAAAAGATATCCAAAGACATTTTATAGTTATTATTTATGTATGAAATTTTGGGTCATGAAATTTTAATTGCATGAAGGAAATCTTAGGGAGGGTTCCCAATGAAACTAATATGATCATTCGTTTGGGTACATTCAATATGTATTAAGTGGCTATGGTGTGCAGTAAAGAAGATATACAGTCCCATCTTCACAGAGCTTACACAATATGTCAGAATCATTACAAGAGAATTTCTAAAATACAAATGAATTGTCAGCCACAAAAATAATTAGAATCATTTTCATAAAATTTCACTTACATGATACTTGATTTTGCCAAATTTGTTTCTTGTTTTTCATCTGGGAGGTTAATATTTTTATCTCCAGTGAGTATTATATGGGAAAATTTTGATTCCTTTGTTACCAAGCATATTAATAGATTTTATTACTTATTTTCACACACACTTCAGTGCTTGCATAGGTATGAATACTATGAATTTTGAAAGGGAGTATCTCATGAGCGTCAGAAGAGATGGTGATGAAAAGATCTTCCTCACTGTTATCACCACAGGTCCAAGACAATGGCTCAGCAAAACAGATTTATATTCAAAACCAGTAATCATCTAAAACAATTAAAGAGCAAGTAAATATACTATGCTAAAATATGCTAAAAAATAAGTCATTTTTTCATATTTGGATTGCTAAATATGTTGTTTACTCTAAAAATAGTTTCTGTAAAAAAATTTCTAGTCTGGCAGAGAGAGCTGGCCCATGTGTAAACTTAGTACTACAGCATCCTCAAATGAGGTGTCACTGGGCAGGAGGGATCCAGCTAATGGTGTATGAGCTAAGAAACAATGTCTGTTTCTGAATATAAGTAATAGGCTTTCATTTAAAACTTCTTGGAGAATTTTTGTGATTCTTGGAGATCATTTGAATACCCACGTCCACAGAAGCATCCAAAAGGCAGAAGTAAAGTGTTTATCAGTAGATGAAAGGATAAACCAAGTACAGTAGTTACAAAGATGAGGCCTAAAGGAAAGAAGTTCACATCTAAGTACACACAGCACTGGACACTACTACGGTAAGTCACATAAGCCCATCAGAGAAGGACAAGCACTGTAGGATTCCACTGACATGCACTTGGAGTAGTCAGAGTCCTAAGTACAGAAAGCAGAACAATGGCTTCCAGGGATAGAGTGTGTAGAGTTGAGTTTTTGATTGGTATGTAGCTCAGTTTGGGATTGCTGAGCCTTAGGTTTGGGAGTTGAGTGTAGACTTATCAGTTGGACTGCATGAGCCAGAGGAGCAGGGAGTTTGCTGTGAGAGTGTGTCTCTTAGAAATGTCAGAGAAGTTACACCTATAAACTCTCAGCAACATGGCTGCCTAAGCATGCCACTAACAAGGACAACATCAATAGACATACCAGTGTGGAAGACAGCTTCAACCACAGACAAAGAACTACAAACAACTAAGATGTGAGAGAAATAGACTTCACCAGAGATGAGCCCACCAACTGGTTATCCAATACCAAATCATCAGCCCTGAAAAAAAAATTATATATATATATATATAATATATATATATAACATATAATATATATATATTATATATATATATATTGCTATATACTATATATACACACAAGTAACATTATACAGATTGAGTAGGTTGTATTATGTGTTTATGAACACATACACAGTAACAAGGAAAAAGATCCCATGGTTTTGAAAGAGAGAAACAGGAACAAACAGAGGAAGGGGAAATGGTAGAAATGGGAGGGTTTGGAGGGAAGAAATGATGTAATTATGTTATAATCTCAAAACCAGAGTGCTCTGGAGATGTGTGAGGATGGTTGTGTTAGTATATCAATGGCTTACACTTATATTATTGTCTATATTACTGTCTATATTAATGTCTTAAGACTGTGTTCTTAATAATGTAAATTAACTTTATATTTTGTAAAATGTTACATTCAAAACTGCAAAATAATACAAAAGTATTAGAATAAGGTTTTAGTGGTAGTACATATGACCTTTTCGACAAGAGGAGAGTTTTCCCAAGACTCAAACTCTATACATGCATCAAAACAACTGCTATCGAATAAATTTTCTCATTTATTATTTGAAGCCTTGAATGACAAGCAAAATCCACGTAATATCCATTTTGCAAATAGCCATCATTATACTTATCCAATGTATTGAAGGACACAGTGACCATAGGAGACTCTCTACATCATTGGACCAGTGATTGCATAACAACAAGACATTCTAAGTCTTGGATAAATTTTTGAGTAATTTGTCATAATGTTAAAGGGAAGAGTGAATTAAATAAGAAATATATGTCTAACCAATATTATAGGGCTCTGTCTAGAACATAGATTCTCATTCTATCAGTCATGACTCCTTTGGGGATTGAATGACCCTTTCACAGCGGTCACATATTGGCTATCCCACATATTAAATATTTGCATTACAATTCATAACAGGAGCAATATTACAGTTATGAAGTATAAACAAAATAATTGGTTGGGGTGGGTTACCACAACATGAAGACTGTATTAAAGAGTGTTAAAGGAAAGTTGAGAACCATTAGTCTAGACTGAGAGTTCATTTGGTTCCTTGGGTGTTTAGGTCATGGTTGTTGTACTGACTGTTTTCTGTATCAACTTGACACAAGCTGGAGTTATCACAGAGAAAGGAGCTTCAGTTGAGGAAATGCCTCCATGATATCCAGCTGTAAGGCATTTTCTCAATTAGTGATCAAGGGGGGAGGGCCTATTGTAGGTGGGGCCATCCCTGGGCTGGTAGTCCTGGGTTCTATAAGAAAGTAGGCTAGGTGAGCCAGGGGAAGGAAGCCAGTAAGTAACATACTCCATGGCCTCTGCATCAGCTCCTGCTTCCTGACCTGCTTGAGTTCCAGTCCTGACTTCCTTTGGTGGTCAACAGCAAAGTGAATATGTAAGCTGAATGAACCCCATCCTCCCGAACTTGCTTCTTGGTCATGATGTTTGTTCAGGAATAGAAACCCTGACTAAGACAGTCATACATATCTGCACAGTAGTAAGAGGCAGAGGAGAGGGGCACTATAGGGAACATGGAACACTAAGCATCAGCAGGGGACAATAAATGAAGTGGCTGAAGGGATAAAGAGTAAGAATACAGCTCAGAGTTTGAATAAAGGACATTAGCAGTCTATAGGAAATAGAGGTCAGACTACATCATGGAGCCAGACTACATTGTGGAGCCAGACTACAAGAAGGAGCCTGGTTGAGCCTGGTTAAGCGATAAATGGGTGAAGAGTCAAGCATGTGTCTGTCTCTTATTCTTGTATACCAGCTCAAGCTACCCTCCAAATAAATAGGAGTGTCAGCTTTAACAGGACTAAATGTCACACTCCCTGAGCATCCTTCATGGACCATCAAGCGAGGCCATGCTTCTCACTTCATCGCACATTGGTAATGCTTAGTTCTGGTTGGCTAAGGAAACGAGCTTTTACTCAAAGCATGGAAGCCCACTGCATCTGAGTAATGTTCTCCCTGTTATCATGAAGTGTAATTCATTTGCCAAATACCAGCTATTATACTGAATGGAGCCTGCGGAGTTAAACCAGAGAGCAAAGCTTTTGTCTCTTAGCCTGCTTAAAATTCCTGAAAGATAAGCGGGTGTTGAGTGATACAGAGCTTGCCCTTGGGCTCAGTTTCATTGTTGAAAACTCCTTTGGCAGCATTTGCCACGCCCAGCAAGGCAGAGGCCAGGGCGTTCACTGCCTGTGCCCTGATCTGTAGCTACAGCACAGGTGGGATGTAAAAAGCACTCTGTTTTAAAACTGTTTACTTGGCTTTGTGAAGCTATAGACCTTCTCCTATTCCTGCTTCTTGCAGGTAGCTGGATCAGCACTCTTTACCTACCAACATAATTATCATTTCTGAGTCTAAGTCTTCTTAGCCTACACTTTCTTACTAAGTTATGCCCTCCATTATACCACCAAGAGGTCTTGGCATCAAATAGGCCTCCTGTGGTCCTTTCCACATCGTGCAACCATCACCCTGCATTTGCCTGTCATAATTTCTCCTAAAAATACAAGAGCTTGTGATTCGTCATTTAATGTTTCTTGGAGGTCATTGCCCCACACTTTATCAGAGGATATTTTTATGTGAACTGTTGTTTATGACTCTGATGGTGACTTTTAAATTTAATGAGTGTGATGCCACTTTTTAAAAAAACCAAATTCAGCACCATTCTTCTCCCTCCATGATTTTACTTTAAACAGTACATATCATTGACATTTGTTTGCTTGTTTATTTAAAGATTCACTCCTCGGTCCCATAAGGGAACTGGGTCTGGGCCATTTCCTTTAAGGGTAAGAGGGTCCTTCCCCATATCTGTGGCAAAGTTTTGTTGGTCTCGGTGGTGCCAGAGGCAGTCAGCAGCAGATTTGCCATGAGCTTTCAGCTTTAGAGAGATAAAAGTGAACAAGGCATGATGGAGAGTATTTCAGGGGGACTCCTTCTGAAGGGGTACCGTTCCCCCTCTTTTGTTTTTAAAGCTAATTTTTCAGAGTTCTTGTAAAATTGTTGATATGCCTGTCTGATACCACAGAAGGCACAGCTAACTGGCTACCAAAAAGATTAATAAAAAAAAAATAGATACCCCCACAAAGCAAGGCCCAACCATAATAAATACGATGAATAACAATTTACATCAAGGGAAGAGAAATCTCCCTGAGAAGTCCCTTCTTTTTCCTTTCCAGGTAAAAATGAATCACCCGTGATGTCTTCTGTTAGAAGTTCTAATCCAGATGCTGGCCTCCGAACTTACACTACTCAAACCTTTGAAGGGCCACTGACAAGAACATCAAGCTAGAGATTGACATCACTAATCTGACGAAATCCCTCGTTTCGCCGTCTGAAGAGTCCTCCTAAAATCGCAAAGATCCTTATTGGACTTGATTTACTCTATTACAATAGAAAAGGCTGTGTACAGCTCTTGACTGTGTACAGCCCTTAAAGAAGAAGGTTGCCTTTACATAGACAAGACAAGGAGGGTTAAAGAGAACATGAAACAGGTAGTGAAGGCCCTAAGAAAAATCAGAGAGAGAAAGAGACAGATGAAGGCTGGTACAAGAATTGGTTTTCAGTCTCTCCAAGGTTGTCAATCCTATTTCCTCCCATCTTGGGACCATTATTTGGGTTCTTTTTGCTTTTTTCTGCTGGTCCCTGGCTCTCAAATAGGTGGACTAACTCTGTGATACAACAGATAAATAATTTGGTAGCAAAACCTACTCAGATACGTTATCATAAGTTAGCTATGGAGGACCACGAGACTCAAGGTGAGGTTGTTACTTTATACAGGGTGTTTCCAAAACCCATCTCCACCCAACCTAAAAGGGGGGACTTCTGCCCCTAGACCAAGCAGAGAGGGGCCATCCAGAACCCCCTCTGTCAGGTGATCTGAATTCTTGCTTAGGCTTCGAGGCTAAGCACTGTAAGGGAATATAAATAAAAGATAAAAATATCTATCTGGGTTCCCTGAGGGACAAGCCTGATTGCATAGGGTTGATGTCAAAAGTATCCCCTCTCCAGGAAAAAGACATCGGTATGGGTATGGCCCTCATGCCTCACTGGACAATGACAGGGGGACTTTAGCCATTACAAGGTCCTCTTCAAATACTGGAGGTCAGGCCTCTATCCCCGCCTTCGCAAGTTTAGAATTGCCACAGCCCTTCTATACTTAGAGAAGGGAGGAGATGTAAGGGGCAGCCCTGCTTACACACTGAAGGCTTAAAATCAGCAATAGGCCTAAAATCAGCAATAGGCCTGTCATACATGTATACTAACACCAAGTCTTGGGTCTCAGTGAAAAAACATTAAAACAGATGGCTATAAGCTAATGTCAACAGGCAGCTTTGGTGGAAATTTACAAGCCTGAGGAGTCATAGACCTTGTAAATAGGTAGCCTTGGCAGACAATACCAACTTAGGTAAGGTCAAGCGAGTCATAGGCAGAGTCATAGTGAATTGTCCCCTGAACCTTCACCCAGCCGATACCCGGTTCTGAAGATATCTGTATTCCCCCTGATCACCCACACTCCAGTGTCATTCCGTTCCCCACATCCTGCCTTTCTGTGTTTATAACCCCTGTGTGAATGAATTACGATTTGAGAAAAAATAAATTATATTAAAAAAAAGATTCACTAGTGTAGTCTCTGTGTCTCTCTCTGTGTCTCCTCTCTGTGTCTCTGTCTTGGTCTCTCCCTTCCTCCCTCCCTCCCTCCCTCCCTCCCTCCCTCCCTCCCTCCCTCCCTCTCTCCCTCTCCCTCTCCCTCTCCCTCCCCCTCCCCTCCCCCTTCCCCTCCCCCCTCTCTCTGTGTATGTGTGTGTGCTCGTGTGTGCTTGCTTCCAAGGTGCATTTACAGAGGGCAGAGGTCAACACTGAGTGTCTTCTCCAATCCCTTCTCCATCTTACTTGTTGAGACAGTATCTCTAGCAGTTTTGGGCAGCTTGCCTGGCCACTGAATCCCAGGCATCTGTCTATATCAGGTCCCTAGAGCTGCGGATACAGATGTGTATCACCATGCCCTACTGCCCAACTTTGACTTGAGTGCTAAGGGTCCAGACTCAGGTAGGTCCTAATGCTTGCACAGCAAGATTTACCTACTGAGCCATCCCACCCAGTCCTACCACAACGACTTAAAAGAGCAAGAGCTGCAATGGTTATCAACTGCCTTCCCTTCAAAGTGTATCCTATGGGCCACATAAAAGTTTAATATATGAATTTCAACAGGAAAAATGTCACTCCCAAGGAAACAAAAATTTAACTAAGAGATCAAAGGCATTGTTGCTTTTTAATGTATAAAACACAGCACAGGATGACATAAGCACATGCATGTATCTATGTCATAACATTTTATGTCAGCTTCCACAAGCACATGTACATCTGTCCTCATACATATTTGAATACATGCACATACATACTCACATGGAAAGGTAGGTAACTAATATATAGAACAATCTATAAACAATCGGCTTATTATGCCTTTTCTAAAAATTTTGGGGATTGCTAATGTCTTAGTTTTCTTTCCTGTTGTTGTGATAAAATACCTGGCTCACAAGTCCAGGTGACAGGCTATCACTGTGGGGAGGCTAAGTGGGCAGGCCCTTAAAGTAGTCAAGTGCAGAGAGCAGTGGATTAAAGAATGCAAGCCAGTGTTCAGCTCACTTCCTCCACATTCATAGTCCTGGGTCCCAGTCAGGGCTTGACCTCACTGGCAGTGAGCAGTGAGGCCTTCCACTTCAGTTGGTAATCAAGCTAATCCCCCACAGGTATGCACGGAGGCTCATCACCTAGCGGTCTCTAAACTGTCAAATTGACAATACTAATCTTCACAGGTAGCATCACAGATTCTGGATTTTTCAATTTTAGGGTATTTACACATACATGATGTAATGTTTCCAGGATGAGATGTAGGCCTAACCACAAATGTGATCTGTTAGAAGTTCACCTTCTGTGTAGCACCTGAAGTTGACTTTATATAATCTTGTCAGTGTATTTTGTTTTCCCTATGATGTGGCCATGAACCCAGGCATAAGATTTTTTTTTTTTTTTTTTTTTTTTTTAATGTGGATGGTTATGGCTTGGAGAGCAATATCTGTATTTATATCTCATGAAAGTTCTGTGAAGAAAACATGCTAGATGCAGGACAGACAGGGGTCAAGAAGAAATCATGTAGGAGGTGAGAACTAGTTAGTATAATAGCAGATGGCAGGAAGGTACTCAGTGGTCAGGGAGATAGCTCAAGCCTAAGAGGCAAATTGACAGGGCTCAAGAGAGTAGGTGTGTCAACGATGGGAGGCTGGAGCAAGTTCCAAATAAGGAGAGCAGAGGAAATAACAGAGAAAGTCAGGCCAGAGAGAGAGAGAGAGAGAGAGAGAGAGAGAGAGAGAGAGAGAGAGTGTGTGTGTGAGAGAGAGAGTGTGTGAGAGAGAGTTCACATACCCTCCAAGCCGCAGTAAGGACTGAGGCATCAGTAGGGCACCAAGACTGGTGTGAAGCAAGTTAGAGATAGGACCTGACTGGGACACCTAGGAAAATCTCTATGGATATCCTGAGAAAGGATGATGGCGAGGGTAAGAGATGGAGGAGGCAGGCAGGAAGGCTGTGAGGTAGGACGTGATGCAGATTGGCATGGTCATCAAAAGATGAAATCAGGTACACAGATACAAGTACCTTTAGCTTAGGGAAGGGACACAGGGAGATGAAATGGATGTCACTCTCTAAGAGGAACAATGGCAAGAATGACTCACTGCATAATAAACTGTGTTCAATGTAGACATAGCGTCTGACTTACAGACTTACTATCCAATTCAATATACACAGTCCTTCGAATTCTATACACTGAGGATGTATATTTTAGTAGTGTATTTCCATTTGTAGCGGTTGCTATAACCAATAAAGAAGCTCACCTGGGCAGCACAGCAGAGCTGGCCCTGCTGGTGTGGGCACATATGAGTTGGCCTTGAAGCTTTGCTGGTTATAGCATTGGGTGAGCTAGTAGAGCAGCACTCACTGGAGAGTTTGCCCTGGTGGTGTGGGTGTGGGAGAGCTGGCAGGCTGACCAGCTCAGATACCACCCAGATCCAGGGCGTTGAGTTGGCCCAACCCCAACATCTACCCCATCTATGAACTAGAGCACATGATGGAGGGGGGGCAGTCCTACAGATCCAAATCCAGAGGATCTCCATGACAAAGAGTAACAACAGGATATCTGAGAGGAGTCCTGGCAAGGATCCAGTACTGATGGTATAACAGAAGCCAGAGACCTCAGTCCAGACCAATGACTCATCACAATGAATATTTGCAAGTGTGGTCATAAGGGTATACTGTGGAACACACTGTGACACATACTGTGACACACTACAGCTTCCACAACGAGATTTTTTTTCTTCTTTTTTTTGTGGGGTAGGAGGGGCCAGAGGAGGTTGCAAGGGTGGAGGGTACCAGGTATGAAGGGATGGGGAGATGAGTAGGATTAGGGTACATGATGTGAAATCCACAAAGAATCAATAAAAAGTTAAATTAAAAAGAAAGGAATTCAGCAGAGTTGTGGCACAGCCTATGTAGTAAGGAATTGTGGGGTCAAAGACTCCTTACTTGCATAAAACCTCTCTTTTTATAAGTGAGTTAGAAGACTATCATCATTTCCTAGAGGGAAAGGTTTGCTTTATGGAAGGAAACAGAAAGACAGTTTGCTTCTTTGGACACAGGGTCACCCTATGTGTGCAGGCTGGCCTTGAACTTGTGATCTTCCTGGCCTCCACCTCCTCAGTGCTGGGATTACAGCCCATGATATCACATCTAGTTCTGGGTACTTTCTCAATATACTGAATCTAGTGAACTTCACACTGGCTCACTCCTGCTACCATCCAGTTTAGAACAGTGCTAAGCTGATAGACTCGTACCCATCCTACCAATGCCTAAAATGTACATGCAAACCACAGGGCAGCGGGGGAGCATCTCTGTCTGCTTGGTTTAGGAATGACAATCATTTATAATGATTCTAATCTTGTTGGAATTACAACTGGATATTCACAAGCTAAACCACCAAAATGGCGGCTGCTTAACTTTGGAACTTTCATTGAAAGGTAGCTCTTCAAGGGAGATTGCTGGGTTGGTATGGGGGCTTGCTGAGCAACCACAAGAACCCGAGTTCAGTCTTCACCCATGGAAAAAGCTGAGCTTAATGGCATATGCCTGTGTACTCAGCATGGGAGGCCAGGCAGCCAGTCTAGCTAAGTCAATTCCAGCTTCAGTGGGAGACCCTCTCTCAAAAACTAAATAGCAAGTGATTCCGGATGACACTCCAAGAGCATGAATACATATGTGCACAAGAGCATGTACACTCACTCACACACACACACACACACACACACACCCCTGGAAACTCTTCACATATTAACTGTTTGAGAACAAGAGCTAAACAGTAACACAAAGAGGAAATGCTCAGACATTACTATGCCACAGCCATATTTCAGACCTCCCCTGCTCTACTTCCTGTCAAGCATGATACAGGTTCCAAATCAACTCTATGGTCTTAGCTACACATTACCACTTTGTGGTTGATATTGCTCCGGCTACTTATTATGGTAGCTGATGAACTGTGTTCCATGTGAGATTCTGACACAGCAGCAGCACGCTAGCATGAGGGATGGTCATTCTGACATGCTCTCTGTTCACCTGCCTGCTTACCCTGGTGAACTTCCTGAAGATTGAGCATGATGGACCATCCAGGGCCTACGTTTTTTTTTTTTTTTAATTTTTTTTTCTGCCTACACAGTTTCAGTCTTCATCAGAAACTACACACAGTCACCCTGTCGTCTTTATTCCTCCTCACCGCTTAGGAACAGCAGTAGGTTTGAGATGATGAGATAAAAATATAGAGGAGGGATGTAGCAAGAAGCGAGGCAGGTGCTTTTGCTTAAGGATGCTTTTTCGCTCTGTGGAACGTCAAGTCAAACACTGTAATCCAGTACCATGGCCTTCTTAGTATTTAGAGACATATATAAAAGGAAAATAGCCCAGGAGTATTTTAGAAACCATTACTCCTTAAGATTGCTGGACTGTGCATTATAGACTAAGTATGCTTTACATAGAGCTGAGAGAGATACTGAGAAAGAACACGTATGGAATGATAGTGATATCACACAGCCTGAGGGCTCATGTTTCTAGTTCTGTGCCCTACACGTTACTAGGAATGGGCTCCTTATGAGCTATAGTTTCAATCTCTCTCAATCTCTCTCTCTCTCTCTCTCTCTCTCTCTCTCTCTCTCTCTCTCTCTCTCTCTCTCTCTTTCTCCCTCCCTCCTTCCCTCTCCCTTTCCCTTCTTCCCTC
>NW_021604604.1:7274308-7275790 GCF_004785775.1 Grammomys surdaster
CTTCCCTTTCTTCCCTCCCTCTCCCTCTCCCCCCCTCCCCCCCACGTACACGCACACACACACACACACACACACACACCACATCCCTTTGTTTTTAGATTTTTTATTTTATGAGCATCCGTGTTTTGCCTGTATGTATGTCTGTGCAAGGATGTCAGATACCCTAGAACTGGAGTTACAGACAGTTGTAAGCTGCCATGTGGTTGCTGGGAATTGAACCTAGGTCCTCTGGAAGAGCAGCCAGTGGTCTTACCTGCTGAATCATCTCACCAACCTCACACTTTTTTTTTTTTAAGCTTTTTCAACCAATAATGTGATTTCCTTCTTTCCTCATTTCTCTTTGAAATTATCAATTTAATACTTGCACTGTTTACCCTTGTTCCACATTGCCCAGCTCTCCTTCTCCTCCCCTCTTCCCTAGAACTATTCCCTGCACTTGGGACTCTTTTCCTTCGATTGGGGTGCCTTGTCCAGCCTTATATGAAGGCCTTTGCCTTGCCTTACTGTATCTTGTTTTACTGTGTTTGTGTGTTCTGGGATTTTTAACATAGGGAGTTGGGTACAGTCTTGGATGCCTCAATATGATTCACATGCATTGAGAATCTCAAGCAAAACCCATCTCCCTGCTCCTAGCAGCCTGTGGGTGATGTCAGCAGGGCTATCGCATCCCAGCATCATTGTCAGAACTACAATACCCGTGGTGATAGCGTTCTGTACTTCAGTATGTAATTCTCTATTTTCATAGGTTGCAACCTCAACTTGTATCTCCACTTCAAAAGGTTTAGTTTCTTTATTCCATGTTTCTTTTTCTTCATTTCTGATAGGTATGTGTGTATGTATGTATGTATGTATGTATGTATGTATGTATGTATGGACTGTCTCCCAGAGCTTTCTCTTTCCCTTCTCTAGAGGAGAGGTTCTCAAATGGTGGCACTCAGATCAACAGTGGCCAGTCAACGCATCTGGGAGTTTGTTAAAAATGCTACTTACTGGGCTTCCCAGACACATGGAGCAGCAACAATGGGGTGAGGAAGAGCAGCTCTTAAAAGCAAGGCTGGGGGCCAATGTAGGCTCTTGACAGAGCTGGGCTCCTGGGCTGGGGAGATGGCTTAGCTGAGCTTGAATCCCAGAACCTGTGTAAAGCTGGGCATAGCAGCACACACCTGTAACCCCAGTGCTTCTATGACAAGATACAAGTAGAGGCAAGAGAGTCCTTGGAACCTCACAGGTCAGCAACCCTGGCTTATGCAACCCAGGGAAAAGCCAAGAGACCTGGGTTCAGTTTCTAGCACCCGCTTTGAGTAGCTTATGACTGCCAAGAACCTGTAAATCCAGTTTCCAGGAATCTGAAACTCTTTTCTAGAATGTAGGAACCTGAAACTCTTTTCTTCACATATGAAAGTACACATAAATTCCATCATGTGTATACACACACACACACACACACACACACACACGAACATACACACACACACACACACA
>NW_021604604.1:7275800-7290163 GCF_004785775.1 Grammomys surdaster
CACACACACACACACACACGAACATACACACACACACACACACACACACACACCCGCACACACGCACCCACGCACCCACATGTTTTATACATAAATACAAATAAACAAATCTTAAACTCTGGCCACAAGAATTCATCAGTAAGAAAACATAGCCCTCTGCCACTGCTCCTCCCTTGCTTCTTCTTCTTAACCATAGTCTGAAAAAAGTAACATAAAATAAAACAAAGCCGAACCTTGGTTCTTCTGCAAACTTGTATGAAGTATTTGTTTCCTAGACAGCATTTCTGTAAACAAGGGGCATGACGTGTTGTTCTGTTTACAGTCTCCCAAAGATTCCTTAAACTGGTTTCCAGCCTCTCCGTTTCCCATTCTATTAAAAGTCCTCCTTCCCAGCTAAATGGTAAGCGCTTCTGTTCCCCAAACTTTAAGGCACCTCTGTTCCCCAGCCTCCTAGCTGAACATCTGCCTAGTCCTGAAGACCTATCCTACTTCGTTTATAGCAAAGTCACATCGTCCTTCCTCCTGGCCATTCTGCATCTGCCTTGATGTTTGTCTGTCCCTGAATCACCCTTGCTGCTTACCTGCTCTCCTTCTGTGTCACAGAGAAGCTTCTCAACCTCATTTACTCTGCGCACTACAAATTCACTTACTATCCTAACCTCAGGACAAAGCTGTAGTTCTGCAGAACAAAAGAGCTGCTCAATGCTTCCAACTCATGGCCCACCGGGGCCTCACATTTAATAATCTCTGAAGTTGCTCTTCTGCCTTTAACCCATACAAAATTCTAATTTCAGTCTCATCGTTTTTGATTACTGACAGAATAAATTTCAAATTATTTAAAGCACAATGTATTGTGCTCATAATGGTCTTCCAGAAAAATCACAGCAGGGAAAACTGTGTAAAAAGTAATTTTGAGAAATGAGCTATCTTGCTTAACATGCACTTTGGCTAGAAACAACGTTTGAGGAATCTTTTTTTTTAACTTTTCATAAACATTTATCAATCATATATATCAGTGGGATTCCATGTAATATTTCCATATAGACATTGATTAAACTTAGCCTCTCTTATCCTCCTTTCCCCTTTGCATCTTCCCTTTGAGAAATCTTACGGAGCAGATTAACAATGCTCTGGCTGCAGGTGGATTTGGGAAAGGCTAAGAAGTCATCTCTCGAGACTATCTAAAAAATCCACCTCTCCTCTCAGATCAGCCATCTGCCTGCTTCCCTGATTTCTCCTCTCAGAACGTCCATGTCCAGTCCTGTGTGCAATATTCTGCTCCAGGACTCCGTTGCATCCTGCTTCAGCCCTCCCCCCTCCCCTACTGTGTTTTTCTCTTGCCCCAGCATTACAGCTAAGCATCTCTCATGCTCCTGAAACTTCAAACCAGACCAAAAAAAAAAAAATTGTTTCAGGCCAGATTCATTTGCCTCAAGTGCTGTTCAGATCTTTTCACACCCTGATTCCAAAGCTTCATTCAGTGAAAGAATAAATGTCACCATACAGGAAATAACAGGCGATATCCTTTATAACCCAGGTTGATCCCAGAGCACTGCTCCCTTTTCTGCCTCCAGGCTTATCTATGCCCTATGTCTCATCTAAAGTGGCTCCACTGACCCTTGATGCCCCCACTCAGCTCTAGCTTTTGTTACTTACGCAAAGCCTGGCCTTTCTCAAGCCTTCTCTGTCTCACCCGTTCTCCAGAGCTCAGCTGTAACCCCACCCTTCACATAGCTCCTTGATGCTCTGCTTATAAATTATTCCTGCCTCTTGGGAATCCTAGAGCCTTTGTCTTCAGAAGGGAGCATGCTAAGGACACCCACTGTCTCATCCATATTTATGTTGCCTGCTGCACCTCACGTTGTGTCTTGCTCTAAAACCTCTAGAAACTACCTGGAAGCATATATCTTTTTGGCTTATCCATAGAGGAGGACATCATACCTTTCAATTCAGAAGTGGCCATACTGGTAAGCCAGTAAAGTGAGAATGGGAACTGAGCGTTTGTTCTTCCTTCAAGTGCAAGCTCCCTGTACTACAGAGTGCTAGAATTTGGTTCAACTGCTGCTTCATGGAGTCAGCATAAACACCAGAGCTCAAAATTAGCCATCAGGCATAGTAATTTATGCCAGTTCCCAGGATGCCAGCTGCTCCACCAATGCCTCTCCCTTCCAAGAAGAATCAGATAGGTCAAATGTCCAATACAACTTTAATGCTGAACTGAAGAGCCACAGAATAATATGAAAGCATCAGTTACTGGCAAAAACATCAAACACAGGAGTGGGGCATGCAGAGGAGACATGCTTTTGTGTTCTGTATACTTCTGCTAAAGAAAAGCCAGTGAGTTTGCTTTGCTTTATAACAAACCAGCAACACAAATATAAAGACAAAACCAAACAAAAACAATAGAATTACTTCAGCAAGAAGAGGTTCTTAAAGTAAACCTTTCTAGAAAACAAGGTATAAAACCGTTAGACCAAGACCCAAAACAGTAATTTTTAAAACGTTTTGTTTTGTCTATTCATTATACTGTTATTTCTACTACTAGTTTACATGCTATATACTTTAATCTTTTTTAAAAAAAAGAATTATTCATTTATCATATGTCCGTAAGTACACTGTACACACCAGAAGAGGGCATTGGATCCCATTGTAGATGGTTGTGAGCCACCATGTGGTTGCTGGGAATTGAACTCAGGACCTCTGGAAGAGCAATCAGTGCTCTTAGCTTCTGAGCCATCTCTCCAGCCCTAATCTTTTCTTAATACTGCAGACAGCATGTCCTTTGAGCTTTTCTCTATATGAACAGCAAGGGAAGACAGGAGCCAGTTTTCCCCAGTCCAGAATCTCACACATTCTAGGCATGAAACACTCAACCACTGAGTCACATCTTGAGTTCAAATTTATTTCACCACCATAGCAAGCTATGCTAAGTGGTGATTATTTTACTTATTTTCAAAACCTGCTAAATATAGAGGTTATAAAGGGAACTATAGTGGGATCAGAGCATGGATTCAAGTCCTGATTTTTCTTCTTCACTTCCTGGTTGTGTAGCTTTAGGTAGTAATACTCCTTACTCCAAACCAGGATATTGATAGTAAGTATTTCCTAAAGTTATTACAAATATTAAATTAAATATTAAATCTGTTAAGTGCTTAGAAAACTGTTGGCCATTGTAAACTCTTTGTGAAAATGTGTTTTAAAATAAACAAAAAGCACAATCAACTAGTAAATACTAATACTGATAAATAAACAGTGTAATATGAATTTTGTTTTGGGAGGAGGGGTGATGTTGGGGATCAAAAGCAAGGACTCACTCCTGATAGGCAAGAATTCTCTCTGAGCCTTATTCCTAAGCCCTAGAGTATGGGCTTCAACCAAAGTCTTTCTGGATCTTTCACTCCATCATTCTCAATGGAGGCAATAGCTGTGCTTTATTTACAAAATAAAACATAAGCTATCATAATTATAAATAAATACAAATGGAGCAAGAACATGTGGAACTATAGTCATCTTTCTCTGGGAAAATGTCTGCCATAGATTAAACTGTTTCCCATGAAGTTCTGAAGCTGAAATCCTAAACCAGAGCCACTTTCAATACGGACTTTACAGTGAGGCTTGGTTTGAATATGAACTATCTTCCAGGAGTTCCCATGTTCAATGCTGGGTCACTTGCTTAGGAAGTCCTGAGAACTTTAGGAATAGTGTCTAACTGGAAGAAGTGGGTCACTGCGGACGGGTTCCTGAATGTCAGTTGCCCTTGGACTTTCCTATAGCACTTCCTGCTTTGGTTATGTTTTTAAGAAAGCAGCTCCTTTTGCCACATGCTCCTGCCATCATTATATTCTTCTTCCCAGCAACATGGAACCAAGTGACCATGGACTACACCTTCTGAGAGTATGAGTCCAGACCAGTCTTTTCACTCTTAGGTTGTTTGTGGCAGGCATCTAGGCACAGCACTGATAAGAACAACTATCACATACAGGTTAGTCATCAAGTTCAAATGAATCATGGACCCCAGAAAAAAGACTGGTATCTTTAAGACAGGAACATACCTAAAAAGGAAGCTACCATGAAGACAAAAGGAGAAAATGGCCACCCAGAAACAAGCCAGAAAGAGGACCAAAAAGAGCTCTTTCTCTCTCTTGTGCCTTCAGGAACCAGTCCCAGTTTCATATCACTTTTGGATTTCTAGTTTTTAGAAAAGCGAGACTGTCATTTGAGTCAGCACTGAGCTGTTATGACATCTCCTCTAGCGGATACAATCTATGACCACAAGCCATGTTAAAAACAAAATCTAGGACCGTGACATCCTGAAGCAGGCTTAAAGGTGGTATCATCTTAGTTGACTAGAGCAGCTATAAAAAAAACCAACCATAGCCTGGGTGGTTAAATAACAAATGGACTGGCCTATAGTTCTGGCCACTGAAGCTGAAGATCAGTATGCTGAAGATTTGCAGATTTGGCAAGGGGCCTCCCTTCTCTGTCTTCACAGGGTGGATTAGAAGAGCTCTTGGGGAATGGTGGAGTGGCTCTGTTAGGAAGGTGCTAATTGTATTTATGAGGGCTCTACCTCTTGACTCTCACCTCCCATGGGCCTCACTTTCTCATTCTAGCACCTTAGGGTTATAATTTTTTCTTTATAAAGTTGAAGGCGACAGGAACAGATCAGAGTAGGCCACTGAAGACCACAATGAATAAGCTTATGAAGAGCAGCCAGGATGAGAAGATAATTAGGTTCCAGGATATGGTCTAAGGAGGGGCACAAGAGACTGAATCATCTCCGTACCCAGATGGAAAACAGAACACTTTCATTACATACTGAGGGGTCCTGCGAGATGAAAGAGATTCTTATCCATTTGCTCAGATGAGTTAATGCCCTTTTCAGATGACCTGGAGAACTGTGCTTGTGTTTTTTTTTTTCTTGAGTTGTTCAGGCAACAACAAAACAAGAAGCAAACAGCAGCCAAGGCCATGCTGAGAAAAACAATGCACTCAGAAGAATCCTCTGGGCTCCTGATGACCTCTCACTGACTACCCTGCTGGTCAACATCCACCATAGTAACCTAGGCAACCTGACTAGGAACCTCAGAGGCCCTTAGTAAAGTGATGACTGACTGATGGTGCCTCTCTTCTTCTGTCATACTTTTCTAGCTGGCCATTTATTGCACAGACTCATTGACTTTCTCTAAACATAGCACTTAGGACTCAGGTAGTGTGTGAGACATGTCAAAATGCGCACAACATACTGCTACCTTTAATACTTCACAACTAGACAAAATGCATCCCCGAAATCTAATAAACTCTGGTAGAAAAAAATGGATAAAACTCTTTAATCGTTTCCAGTTTCACTTATTTCCTGGAGATTCATGATCATAATTTCTGCACAAAGAGACTGATCATATTACTCAACTGTAACCTGTATACAGAGCCAGGCCAAACCAGGTGAGCTTCTACCAAACACAGGCCCTTTCTGCTCCTGCCTGGTGTCTTTGTTTCCCCATCCCATTCAGAGGACTAGCTTTCTAATCGTGGAACAATGTAGAAGGAATTATGAGAACAGCTTGAATGTACTTTGAAAATAAAACAAGCTGTACTACCTTGTGTGCATATACACAATGCCTGTGTAAAGCAAAGCACCACATTCAACATGACAAACATAATTTTCAATGGTCAATAATGCCTCAATAGAGCTGGAGGGAAGCAAAAGAGATAAATGATTTTTTTTCCAGTAATTGAGAAATATATAAAGGGAGAAAGGGAAGGGGTGGGGAGGAGAGAAAGCACAGAGAGGCAATGGGGAACTCCTAGGAAGACAGAATATGCTGACAAAACCCATACTCCATTTTACTGGCCCTAATCCCATCTGGCTGTTTGTAAAGCTGGACCCAGGGCTGAGGTAGATACGCTGGGTCGGGACTCCTATTTGACTCACTTGCTCCTAATGGTGACCCTGCCTTATAAGTGTCATGAGCTTCTCTTCTACTTTCTAGTTTTTGTTGCTGCTTTGTTCATTTGTTTTTGGTTTTGTTTGTTTGTTTGGATGCTGTAAGGATTTATGCTGAATCGTGTCACCCCAGCATCTGGTCTAATACTCTGATGTCCCCAATCCAGTCTAAAGGCTGGCTCTACTTGGTCTATAAATCTCTCTCAGGTCTTCAGCCTGCTTCGCTTTCCCTCAGCCCTGCTCTCACACATGCTGGATGGTTTATGGGCTACGAAGAGAATATACTTTAGGACCTTTGTCCTTCTCATCCATAGTGCCTGGAATACTGCGATACTGCACCCAGTCTTCTAAATGGCCCACATACCTATCCTTTTGCCTTGCCTCTCTCTTGTTTGCTCTTCTCCTCTCCGTCACCCATTCAGGACCCAGATCAGATGCCACCTGAGCAGAGAACACCTTCCTGGTATCCCTAGTTCCTCACAGCCTTCTTATTTTGTGCCATAGTATGACTGTATCATCTTCAAGTTCATATGTTGAAATTCCGAGCACAACAGCATTAAGGAGTAGAGCCTTGTGGGGTGATCAGGCCTGGTTGCTGCCCTATTATGGGATTAGTGCCTTTCCAAAGGGTTTGAGGAAGCCTGTTGCCACCCTTCCTCCCCCCTTTCTCCCCTTTGTACCGCCTGCCACATGAGGTCACAGCAGCAAACTGCCATCCATGAAGAACAAACAGCTTGAACATATAGACATTGAATCTGCTAGAACATTGGCCTACCCAGAACCATGAGAAAAACATTTTCACTCTGTGCAAACTCTTCAGGCATTGATATGTTATACCCACCAGGAGTAGACCATCACAATATGGAGTCCTGTTCTTTTGCTGGTGGTTGGTACACCTTTTTCTTCCCTTGATACAGGATATTACTATGTTGACTAGGCCGACTATGTAATTTCCTGCCTCAGCTTCCCTAGTGCTAGAATTACAGGCATGAGCTACTGTGATCAACAATATTTTTCATCATTTACTTCTATGTTACATTACAGATGCATAGACTTGTGTACAACCTTTTTCCTTCCACTTGATAGTCCTTCTGAGGACAGGCACTTTCTTATTCCTGGTGGCAGGGAGGGGAGGAGAGACAGGGCAACAGGAGGGAAGAAGGGAGAAAAGAAAGGAAGGAAAGATCTACCTGCATTTCAGCCAAGTATCAAACAAGACATCCCAGCTATGCAGAGAGCAGCAGAGGCTGCATGGAGAAATGATCAAGCTGCTTTATAACTTATTTAAAACTAATCCGCAAAAAACCTGACTCACGGTGGGGTGGTCATCCCAGGAGATACTTTAAGCATGATTTTTAAGGTGGTAGTGGGTAGGGGGAATGTATGTATCCAGAGGAAAAGAAGCAACCATAACATAAGTGAAGGAACAGGTTTGCGAGTATGCCTTGAAGGGATACCCTGTCAACCCCAATGTCATGCTGGCATAAAGATTTTGAGCTGAAACCAAAGAAAATCCAGCCAGTACTAGAAGAGATCTCTGCCATCCCCTCATCTGGCCAACACCAAGGCACTGATTGATTTTGGGGTTCTTCCCTCCACTCCTTCCTGTTCCTGGAACAAGGGAACAATCCTAGCCACTCACACTGAAAAGTTGACACAGTGTGTAAGCACACACCTACATAAAACAACCGTTACCGTCAGGCTTCCCATGTGTTTCCTAGTTATTCTTTTCCAGTGCATCACATCTTAAAGCCCAAGTCCATTTCCTTTGCTATAAATGGCATCCTAGCCCTCAGGATATCACTTTTTGAGTTATGTGTTTTCTTGGGAGTATGGCACAAAAACATCTGTGTTTACACGTGAGTGAGCAAAGGCATGTGGGTGCCTGAGGTTGATATCACATGTTTTACTCAATCATTCTCAATTGGGCTAGTGTAGACATGCAGCTTGCTGCTGGGATTCTCTGTCTCTGCCTACCTCGTACTTGGCTTACAGGAGCACCTTGTTTTTTGGCATTTGCCTGCCTGCCAGTGGCTGGCATCTAAGTGCTACTAGTTGAGTGGCAAGCCCTTGACTAATAGAGCCATATCCCACGCCTGAGTTCCACTTCTTTTTTGGTGAACTCCTCTTCTTCCCTACTAATCTGTGTTTTGTTAATGTACCTCAGAGGGCATTCTAAACTAACCTTAGAAGGTAGAGAAGGTTTCCTCCCTTGACAAGCTATTTCACCGTCAATTCTGTGAAGTGGTTGGCCAGATCACAACTCCATTGTTTAATCTGGCATGGGCCGTACTTTGTTAAGAGTTCTGTTTACACCACATCCTCATTGGGAAAGGCAAGGTAATGGGCACAAAATGATATTACATGAATACTTGGGTGTTATTAGGCCAAGAATAAAAAAACTTGAAGAGAAAAAAGATGATCAAGTACACCAATAGACCTAGAGGGAACAGAACTTACAAGAAAGAATTAATGGTACAGAATGGCAAACCTCTGTCTTTATAACTCAGAAATAGTTGGCAGAGGGCACAGGTTACTAGCCAAGAGGGAAAAGATGGCTTTTCTCCTCAGCTATGGAGTGTTCATGTAGATATTTTAATAAGCCTGGAGCAATACCAGCAGTGCTGAGTGTAAACACAAGCAGAGCTCAGGTGTGCCTGGGACCTCACAGACCCAGCTACCACTCATCCGCTGTGGGAACTTTGCTACCAATGGACATATTTGGGCATCACTTTCAGAACAAAGTGACAAAGATTAAACTAGTAGCTAGTTGTGGTGGTTTGAATGAAAATGGCTCTGAATAGGCTGATAGGGAGTGGCTCTATTGGGAGGTGTGGCCTTGTTGGAATAGATATGGCCTTGTTGGGGTTAGTGTGTCACTGGGGATAAGCTATTGGGTTTCAGAAGCCCAAGTCAGGCCCAGTGGCACTCTCTTCCTGGCGCTTACAGATCCAAATGTAGAGCTCTCGGCTCCTTCTCCAGCACCATGTTTACCTGTGTGCTACCATGTTTCCCACCATGACGATAATGTATTAAACCTCTGAACTGTAAGCCAGCCCCAATTAAATGTTTTCTTTTATTAGGGTTGCCACGGTCATGGTGTCTCTTCACAGCACAGTTCCTCATGGGCCAAGGAGACAGCTGAGGAGATCTCAGTGGCAGTTGGATACATAGCACCAAACAACAAAGAGACTCTGTCCTAAACCATCTGAAAGTTGAAGATAGCATGCAGAGTTGTCCTGAGAAAACCATACATGTGCCATCGTATGCACCTACACTCACACACATGAACAGACACATGCAAACATAACAAAGAAATCTTAGAATGAGTAGACATTTGCTTTTCCTTATTCAATCCAATGGCATTAGCACATTTCTATGTTTTTTCTATGTCAATTTATTTTATTTAGAGGGAAGAAAGCAAAGGGAAGGGTATTGTAATTATAATCACAAAATAATCTAATAATAATTATTTTCTTCTCTGACTAAAGATTAGAGGCAAGAGTGCCCTATATGTAAAAAATGAGATTCTGAATGTAATATGGTTATATATTCTATAGGAAAGATGGTAGAAATGCCAGGTTCAG
This sequence comes from Grammomys surdaster, assembly GCF_004785775.1. Classification (NCBI taxonomy): domain Eukaryota; kingdom Metazoa; phylum Chordata; class Mammalia; order Rodentia; family Muridae; genus Grammomys; species Grammomys surdaster. Next base: position 7,285,332 of record NW_021604604.1, read on the forward strand.
TGTAAGACACCATTAATCCCAGCACATTCCTTGGTAGGCAGAAGCAGATAAATCTCTGTTGAGTTAGAGGCCAGCCTGGTCTACAAAGTCAGTTCTAGGACAGCCACAGCTGTTTCATAGTGAAACCCTGCCTCAAAAAAAACAAAACAAAACAAACAAAAGGTGGTGGAGGTACTGTGATAGAGCTATTCCTTGCTCATTAACTCCATTTTCCTTCTTGGGCTATAGATGTTATCTTGTTTTAGCTTTCCTTGAAGAGAGGTTTAGCCCAAGTGACTGGATTTTGGCCAGTGAACATGATCCCCACTATCTTTTGGCCTGACAACAGAATGGTACATGGAGAGTTTCTCTATCTTCTCCCGCCTCTGAGGGCAGCTCTGGAGGGTGGTATAAACATGGAAGGATCACAAAATAGAGCGATCCTGCACTGCCAAGCCTGTTTAAAGAAGTGCCTCTCAGAAGGTGTTAGATTCTAACATATATGAGAAAGAAATTCTTACTGGAACAGACCAGTTAACATCTAGGATTGTTGCAACAAATGACATTACTTGTTCTGGTATACATGTCTCCTTAAAATTCATATAGAATCTATTTAAATGTCATATTGTGTAAATAATACTTTACAAAGGAACATTCTGCAATTGCTTCATACCCCTTCTTGGACATTAGTAGAGATACTAGACCATCTAAGCCCCTTCTAACAGACACTTCCATCCAACGTTTTGAATCAAATGTTTGAATAATATTGAGTTTACCGTAGTACCCTGTGTTTATACCACTGTGAGTCCAAAGTTCCAGATGTGAACACTAAAGCTCTACTTAAGTGTTTAAGATAAATTTACCAGATGACTTACATAAACACATGAAAGTCAGATTGAGATAATTTAGCCAATGTTATTCTCAGTAAACAGTACACTGTTGTCAAAAATACAATAATTGAGAGTTTTCTCTTTGCCCCACTACAGGTAAGTGAAGGTTCAAGAATAGGCTGTCTTTTCTAAAAAAAAAAAACTTTGAGGGAGAAAAAGAACATTTGAAAATTCAGGCATGTGTGGTAATCTTTGGCAAATTCCTGTTTCTGAACATTTACTTCTGCACATTTTCTTTCTAAAGTGCAGATGGAAAAAAATAAACATGATTTATTTTTATTCAGTTGTATAAGCTCCTTTGGGTTGTACATTCATATGCAGAAGAGGGAACTTAGGAACACTGTGTATACATGAGAATCTCTGCTTGTTCTTTCACGTGTTTGGGGCTTTGAATAAAGTCAAATGTACTATGTAGATCACATATAAATGAAGCATGATTAAGTCATACACATGTTCAAGAATCAAAAAGACCTAAGTATTTTCTTATTTCTAAAAACTCTGTCAGTAGAAGACAGAGAACGTGACATTTAGTAAAGCTAAATGCAGTAGTTTTGAATCAATAGTTTTGAATGTGGTTTTCACTTTTAAAAAACTGTTCTCAGATTTGCACTACAAGGTGAAATCATTTTGAAGGTTCAAGTGTATACTTTCCTGTCAAAACTGATGGGTTGCCAAAGTATACTTGAAATGCCTTCTAAGCTTTTTCCTGAAATTTGAAATTAAACAGAGGTTTCTAAGCTCTCACAAAGAGGGGGAAGCTCTTACTGGTCAACTATTACTGTTTATAAAATCTGTTTATTTACTATTTTGTTTTACTTTTCTTTCAATGTACATCACACATAACATTCATCTTTTAGAACATTATCAGACCTTTGTGGTGGTATATACCTTTAATCCCAGCACTTTAGAGACAGAAACAGGTGAATCATTGTGATTTTGAAGCCAGCCTACTCTATATAGTGAGTTCCTGGCTATCCAGGACTAGACAGTAAAATCTTGTCTCAATAAATACATGAATAAACATTGTTTATAGAAGATATAATAGTCACTTATGAAGTCCTTGCTTTATTAACCTCACAGTTTAAAATTATCTAAACATTACTCTGTATATTCTTGTAGTGGTGATGCAGTTTTAAGTAATTTTCTTCCCAAGGTCAGATCCACATTGAACATGCTAACATTCTGAGTTCTAATGGGAACCCCACAAAGAAAACCACAATTTGTCAGTCTCCAAGCAGATGCCAGAAAGTCTAATATATGTATGTGTGTATGTGTGTGAATGTTTGCCTGCATGAAGACTTAGGATAAACATACTGAAGAGTTTGAGAAAGTAGACAAAGATGAACTTGATTGTTATTTGTTTTACTGTTCTCAGGTTGACACAAGGAGGCCATTATTGGAAACAGATATGGAGTTTCAAGAACAGCAACAATAATTTTCTCTTCATATCTATGCACTGTTGTTGACTGAGTAGATTTTCATAGGTGTTTAATAAAATGCCAATATGACACTTCTCTCTCATATTTTTCTGTATATTACAGACCATGGATGCATGTTGTATATTTATAGAATCTCTGCCAGTTGGCTTCTGGTTGGATGGCTCAAGGAAGACTATTGTGTATAAGACAAAGAAGGCAGGAATGCCACAAGTCAAACACATTTACCCTGCACTAACCCATCATGAATCTTTCTCTATTCCTGTTCTCTCTCCCCAAAGCTCCAGCAGACCTGTAATGAGCCTTTTACTCTCATGGCTGGGGGAATGCCTGCTTAGGGAGTCTTAAGGTTCCTGTGTTTCTATTTTGATTTTTAATGCAATAAAAATCAAGAGATATAATGTACAGAAACAAAAACTCTTGTTTTCAATTTTTAACAATATGGAGTGCTTTAAAGACAAAAAGTTAAGAAGAAGGTTTTTCAGTTATATCCTGAATGTCACCCACCCAGAAGTTTCAGCAGATGTAACACTTAGTGTTGGTTAACAGCAGCTCTGCCATCTTGAGTCTTCAAAGGCTTCTGGCCACTTGAGAACTGAGGTCCTCGCCTCAGTCCTTTGTGCTTTTGTCACTTCACATTTGCCTGTATTAAGTCACTTCCCACCTCACCACATGTATAGACGGGTAAAGGGTGCAGAAAGAAAGAGAGAAATCGGATATATACATATACATATACATATGTATATATAAATTTTTTAAAAAGACAGCATCACCTTTTTTTAAGGCAGCATCTTCTGTATCCCAGGCTGCCTTGAATTTAGCCAAGGATAACTTTGAACTTCTGACCTCTTTTCATAATGAAACTTTAGATGTGTGCGACCATACATGGTTTATAAAATGCTAGGGATTAATTTAAGGCATCATGTAGGGTAGGTAAGCATGCTACCAACTGAACAACATCCTCAAGCCATATCTACAGTTTAGTAAATAAATAGCATTATCTCAACTGTAAGGCTGTAATAGAGAATTAAGCACAGCTATAGGAAGGGCAGGGTAATAAGATGGAACTGCACATCTATCTCTTATCTTCATATTATGAATATATTTTCATTGTATTTAGTGTTGGCTTTGAAATATTAGGCTATGGAATATTCTTTGTTTAGAGATATGAATCTACTTCCTTTCTCCCTCCCTTCTTCCCTCCCTCTCTCCCTCCCTTCCATGTTTCTCTCTTTTATTCTCTTGGCAGTATAGTGGATTGGTGGAACTCAGGCTCTAAAAAAAAAAAAAAACTCACCTTCTGCTCTGGTACTTTGGGAAGAAAAAATTGCTATTTATATGTAGAGTTCTTAGTCAAATGAGAAAAAGACAAAATACCACCTCAACCTGGTCAGCGCTATGTATTTTCTTTCTCTCTCTCTCTTTCTTTCTTTCTTTCTTTCTTTCTTTCTTTCTTTCTTTCTTTCTTTCTTTCTTTCTTTCTTTCTTTCTTTCTTTTGGATTTTCAAGACAGGGTTTCTCTGTATAGTCCTAGCTGTCCTGGAACTCACTCTGTAGACTAGGCTGGCCTCGAACTCAGAAATCTGCCTGTCTCTGCCTCCCAAGTGCTAGGAGTACAGGTGTGTGCCACCACCGCCTGGCTGCGCTGTGTATTTTCTATCATGGATGTTTAGAGGTAAAGCCTCAGTTTACAATGAACTCTCAGTTAACTACAAGAAATTCACAGTACATTTAATTATAAGAAAAGCCACAATAGGTGTTTTGGGAAGAGTCTGAAGACTTTAGGGAAGAGCTTGGGACTTACTTTAGACTCCCATAGGAAAGCAGACTTACTCCACACTCCCAAGCAAGTGAGAAAGAATGGAAAAAGACAGCAAGCCAGCATGTACTGTGTGCTGTACTGGGTGACATAAAATCTCAGATAAAGTAACATTCGCATATAAACATGAATGTGAGAGTATCTGACTGGACCCAAATACAAATGATAGAGATTACCTTAAAAGATTTCGCTTGACTGATATATTTCATGGAAACATAAATATTTTCAGGCATATATGTGGGAATTGGATAGTATATGCTATCATACTGCCCCAGCTCATTTGTATTAGATTTATGCCCAGTCCTCTGAATCCTTTCTTTTGGATGACATGTCTCATAACAACACAAATCCCAAGCCATACATAGTATTTTATCCACTTAGGGAGACACTGAATTGTACTGAGACATTTTTAGACATTAGTCTAAAATGTTCCTCCAATTCCTAAGCATAACTTTCAATCAAAATCAATAAAAATGTCTTTCCTCTCCCTCTATACACTATTGAAAGTAAAAAAGAAGCACTTTGTATGACTCTGGGGTTCTTAGATAGGTTCACATAGGCTCACTCAAGTCTAATTATTTCAGAGTTCCCCTGTTGACAAGGAAAGTTAAAGAGAAACAAGCCCTTCACTAGCTAAAAATTGAGAAGTCCAACATAGTTAATAATTCACTGTGAAGGTTGTCTACAGGAAGACACTTCCTTTTTTTT
>NW_021604604.1:7295163-7296126 GCF_004785775.1 Grammomys surdaster
TATCTTCTGCATTTGAGATTCTCTCTTCTATCTCTTGTATTCGGTTGGTGATGCTTGCGTCTGTGACTCCTGATCTCTTTCTTAGGTTTTCTATCTCCATGGTTGTCTCCCTTTGAACTTTCTTTATTGTTTCTATTTCTAGTTTCAGATCCTGAATGTTTTTGTTTAATTCCTTCTTTGTGTTTTCTTCCATTTCTTTAATTCTGTGGATTTCTGTGATTCCTCTTTAAGGGCTTCTATCTGTTTACTTGTACTCTCCTGTATTTCTTTAAGGGAGTTACTTAATTCCTTCTTATAATCCTCTATCATCATCATGAGAAGTGATTTTAATTCTGAATCCTGCTTTTCAGGTGTGATGGGGTGTTCAGGGCTTGCTATATTGGGAGAATTGGGCACTGATGATGCCAAGAAACTTTGGTTTCCGTTGCTTATGTTCTTGCGCTTGCCTTTCGCCATCTGGTTAACTCTGGTGGTACCTGCCCTCACTGTGTAAAACTGGAGTCTGTATTTCCAGTTATCTTGCTTATTGCAGAGCTCCTCAGAGTCCAGAGGTCTCTGTGGTCTTATGCTCCTAATCTCCTGGGTGGAATAACTCCTGGGACTCAGGCCACCTCTTGGATCTGGAAATCCTTCTGCTCTGAGTGCAGTGGGTCCTCGATGACTCAGGATTCAGTTTCAGCTGCTCTGAGTGCAGTGGCTCCAGCTGCTCTGAGTGCAGTGGCTCCTGGATGACTCAGGATTCAGTTTCTCAACAGGACAGGAGCAGACCGACTCTGTGTCAGCTGCTCTGAGTGCAGTGGCTCCTGGATGACTCAGGATTCAGTTTCTCCACAGGACAGGAGCAGACCAACTCTGTGTCTGCTCCAGCCCAGAGGACCAGGCAGGGGCAGAAGGGAAGTGGAATTCCGGAGGGGCGGGGTTTGGGTAGCTGCTGTGCCCTGGATGTCCCTGGCTCCCCGATCT
>NW_021604604.1:7296136-7331022 GCF_004785775.1 Grammomys surdaster
GGAGCAGACCGACTCTGTGTCTGCTCCAGCCCAGAGGACCAGGCAGGGGCAGAAGGGCGACACTTCCTTTTATACAGAGATATTACCAACTAAGATTGACAATGAGCAATACATATGGCCTGCATGCAAGTGACTGTTAGGATGGCTTCTGGAAATCTTACAAATAAAACCATAAGCTTTTATTCACAGTCAAAACATCTTAACTTCCTCTGTGACCAGGTGGATCTAGAGCTTTACCTTATCAGATGTAACCCCATCCAATACACACGAGAAGCCTTTTGAGTCACAACTTCAGAAGACACCAGAATCACATGTGTGCTATTGCCAAGACAATTCAGCTCCATTGTCTTTCTTGAGATGTTAGGGACCACGTTCTTATGCCCAAGAGAAGGAGCTAGGACAAGTTCTTTATGAACTTGTAATTTTTATTGAGACTTGGCTGGGGTACATAATCTTGAGACTGCAAGTCTAAAGAGACAGTCCAAGTTGGTGAAACAGGGGATTTATAAAAGCAAAAACTACAGGTTGAGCACTTTCAGTTGATGCAGGTGCAGTGGCTATTGACAAGCATGAAAGATTAGGAAGGTTTTACAAAAAGAGGGCACAGCTGTGTTACCCTGGTATCACTGTTTGACCAGGAAGGGGAGCAGAAAGCCGTGAGGTTACAGAAGCATCCCAATGGCGCATGAGTTATGGTTCTCATAAGAACTATGCATACCTGAGCATCAAGCAGGCCTCAGTTTTAGCCTGAGGTTGGGCCAGAATTTAGCAAATGTAATTTTCTCACTTTAGTTTTTATAGGAAAACCTGTAAAATATTTATGAATAAAATTAATGAAAAACATTCCTTTCACACAAATAAAATTACCCAATGCTCTAACAAGGGCATTTTCTTTCAAGGTTATCTAAAGACTTACTGTCATGCCCAAAGCTCAGCACAGTACACTTGAGTCTTCCTTCCCTTTTCTCTCCTTCCTTCTCTCTCCCTCTCTCACCTTCTTCTTCTCCCTCTCTTCGGTTGAATTAAAAAAATATGATATCTAAAATTTAAATACAATAAAAAATATACAAGGGCCATTGATTCTATTTTGAAAACTAAAGCAAGGTGAAATGCTGAAGCTATATTTGGGATTATTTTCACACTGTAGTGATTAAGGTAAGGTAGCACCAACACCAGAAAAGGAGGTAGGTTCTGACCTCCTCAGGGATGGAAAAGTAACTTACAGCTGAGAAGGTGTTTCAGGCTGGAGAGAAAGGAGCCATGAAATAAAAATGCCAGTTTAAAAAAAATAAAAAAGAGGTATCCTGAGTGAATCACATCCTTACCTCACACAAAACACCAAGACTAGCTTTAGAGAGATTAAGGGATTAAATATGGGTGACAAAATTTTGAACTATTAGAAATAAAGACAGAAGAAGTCTTACTGAACACAGATAGTAAAAACTTCTTTCCAAAGATCCCCAAATTAGACAGACAGAAAAGAAATCCATGTGACTTGACTGCATTGAGCACAATAAGGAAATGAGAGAGGAGAAGCCATGACTCAAAGTCTTCCAGCAATATAATCAGTAAAAATAGTGGGAACAGGAAAACATCAAGTTCTTGTATCAATTCTTAGAAAATACAATTTGCATGTAGATTAGCCCAAAATTATGCACAGCAATTTCACTGGAGAACAAAACAAAAGTTAAAAACAAAAGCAGAAAAATGTCCAATTTTATAAGTAATCATGGAAACACAAATTATACCACAATTAAATTTAAAGTTTACATTTGCGAGACAGGCAAGAAAATTAAATCCAATACTACATGTTGTCAGTGTAGGAGAACATGGAACAGCGTGAACATTTTATCCTGGTATTATCTATACACTTTTCTTAGTAATGGTGCCCTAGTTTTGTTTCTATTGCTGTGACAATATACCCCAACAGAAGGTGCTTTAAGGAGAAGGAAAGTATTTTTTTGGCTTATGAATCCAGATTCCAACCTGCCACATTGGTCCAGCTAATCCAACAATGTCTGTATCCCAAGAGAAGGTCCAGATACCCCGTAGTTATTCAGTCCACGAGGCTGAATATCTCAGCTGGTCAATTGGACACAAAACTAATTATAGCAAGAGGTAAAGAAATATATACTTTGCTAACTGGGTGGATCACAGTATGGAAGTGTGATGTAAGCTAAAACCCTAGACTAGAGCCTCAAACTGAAGAATGGAACTCAAGGGAGCTGCAGCCAAGATAAAAGTACTTGTGATCCAGACAACTCCACCCTTCTTGTCCTACAGCTATGGAAACTTTGGGATCAACTATAAGCAGTTCCTGGAGCTAAAAGAGTAGTTCCTGAAAGACTGCCCCTCTAACGAAGAGACTCTGAATGCCTTGGCTGACAAACTCAAACTGAGAAAAGAACTCATTTTGCCCTGGTTCTTCAAGAGAAGACGTGAGATGCTCAAACAGCGGTCTAAGCCAAAAGCCTGAAAAAGTTGGAGAAGATACAGTTATCACTGGACACCAAGAGAGACCACAAGGCAGAACCCCGAGGAGTCCTCCCAAAATGACCCTGGACTCCCTGAAGCTTTGGAAGCCTTGAAGAGTCTGACACTCTCTTCTGGGTACCAAAGCAGAGATGGCATGTCACAGGATTTCTGACTCTCTGGCATAGGCTCTTTTTGTTAGTTTTTTCGACTTCCTTGTTGGGGCGGGGGGGGGCTGTTGGGATTTATGTCTATGGATTGTACATTAATAATAAAGCTTGCATTCATAAAAAATAAAGATATACTTTATCTTACAACAATTTTACTGGAGTATATGCATATACACAAACACACAATCTACAATTACAACTATAATGCAAAGGTTATTATATTTGCATAAATTGTCCCATATATTGTTTAAGTTATTAAAACAAAATAGAAAAGTCAACCTGACACCCTTGTTTCAATAAATCTTTATTCTGTAATATAGTCTCATCAACACCTGTAGAAAAAGCTACCAGGGCATACTAGTTTGCAGTTGCAGCTTATGAATCACATATAAGATAACTCTTCCCAGTAGCCATGAAGTTCTTCAGTGCATTTTGTAGTTTAGCTTATATTTTCTTCTCTAAACTCAATGGTCTTGTAGTTGTCTCATGACAATACAGTAGGCATTATTCACGCCACATACTTGTGTCCCCTCTAGTCCTCTTTTCACTAGTTATTCTAGATGACAACAATCAAACCTCACATGAACTGACAAGTCAGGATACTTGTCCGTAGGAAAAAAAAATATGTAGAGATAGGTCATATCAATTTTGCCTGGATGAAATTCAACTGGTTTAGTCTCAGCATTCTACAAAAGAACAGCCCCTCACAATGGTTGGAGTGGATCCTTCTAAAAGATAACAGAAGGCTTTAGAAGTTGCCAGTGAGGAGCCTGGCAACCCAGAGGAGGAATTCTCTTTCTTCCAAAGTCTGTTTCCCTCATCTCCAGCAGCTCAGCTGTGGCTCACTTTGTCTTTACCTGTGCACTAGGACAGCATGGGAGGTAGAGGCCTACATGTGGAAGAGAAGATTTTCTGAAAAGATATCCTCATGTTACCTCTGCCTGAAATGATTTCATAACAACAAAGTTAGCGAAAGATTATGCTAGACCTGTGCATATATATTAGTTCAAAGACTCAGATCTGCATAAACTAGATGCAGTGGTACACAATAAGTATGGAAGTGGGGACAAGAGGATCAGTTTAAGTCCAGCCTTAGTGAGTTCAAGACCAGATGGGGTTACTTGAAAATATATTTCAAATAAAGAGAGTCAGCCTATAATCCCACAGTACACCAGGCTGGAGAGAGGAAATATCTCCTCAGATCCCTTGTAGTGGAGACAAAACAGAGCCTTAGAGCTCATACCTTAGCAGATAGTGGCACTTGCTTTGAAGCCTGGTGATCTGACATTCATCCCTTGAGACCAACAAGGTGCAAGGAGAAAACCAACTCCTGAAAGTTGTCTTCTGATTTTCACATACATGATATGGCATAGGCACATTCATTTGTCCATACACGTACACACACACACACACACACACATGCACACACACGTGCACACACACACACACACACACACACACACACCTGTGAAGACCCTTTAAATGTGAACCAGGCTATGGAAATACAAGCTGACTGTCTCTGGAGAAAGTCCATAAAGTTATTATATATTCAAAAGTATTCTTGATATGGAACAAACACACACACAGTGGAGGAGCGAGAGAGAACACATAAGTGTAGTTTATAAAATCCGTAACATCAGTATGCTATAAACTAATGATGACAAAATATGATTACATCCAAAGTTTTAGTGTTCATGTACACATTTCCTGTTACTTAGCAGATCCCATGATTCATTTCCTCTCCATCTATATGCAAACATCCAAAAGAATTACAAGCGTTCAGAAAGGTCTGAGGTGCTGCAAGTTTTGTATGCTTGGGGAGAGAAACAAATAATGGTATCAGAGATAGGAGAAATGCAAACTAGTTTACTGAAGATGGGAGAGATGGACAGAGCAACAAGCCATTTGGTAACAGAACACATAGGTGCCAAAGAGCAGGGAATGTGTCTATGGAACATTTAACCTTTAGCCACAAAATTCTCCTTGTTGTAGTTGTTGTTGAGGAAGCCAGAGAGCTGTCCATATAATCCAGGGCAAGAGAACAGGGAATCAGAAGTCCCCAGCTGTCCTTCTGTGACCTCGGGCAGACAGGGTTTCCTTTTTCCAGTTTACTCATGTTAGTTTTCTAAGTCTGACAGATAATTTAGGCAAGAACAAACAGGAAAACTATGGCAATTACATTTTATGTGAGTTAACACAAGATAAATCAAATAAGAAGCCACAAACCAGTAAACCAGCACAGGCACATGGCCAGCCAAAACCACAGAGGAGATTAATTCCCACCCTCCGCTCAACTTCTGAAACTGGAGAGAATCTTTCCATTTGATTTACTTTCCTACAGACCATTAAAGAATCTCAAAATCAAAATACTGAAATCCTAATCCTTGACAACTGTTTAAACTAGAACACAACCAACAGCTACAGAACATGAAAGTGTTTAGCATAGTGTATATTTGCCCGGCCTCCACTTTCACGCTAGACTAAACATTACAGCTGAGACCAGAGTTTGGAACACTCGCAGGAATATCCTCAAATATCCAAGAGCAAAGAAAAACACTCCACACACCCATAGTCATTTGGCATCAGCTATCCTGACCAAAAGATGGCTAAGATTGATACTATGAGGGTCTCGTAGTTTATATATTCTTAGCAGCTCATCTGTGGAGACCCTACAAATGTGAACCAGGCTGTGGGAATACAAGCTGACTGTTTCTGGAGAAAGCCCATAAAGGTATCATATATTCAAAAGTATTCTTGATATAGAATACAATAGAGAACAGTAATTATACTGTTTCTTAAACAAGAGCATCCTTTCTGTGCTAGTATGGTATGCATTACTGTATAGGCCATGTTGATCTTGAACTCATAGAGATCTCCCTGGCTCTGCTTCCCAAGAACTGGGATTAAAGACATGTGCTACCAAATCTAGTTTTATTTTTCATTTTATGAGTGGTTTTTGCCTACATGCATGTATATGTACCATGTGCATGCCTGGTATCCATGAGGTCAGAAGTGGGTACTGAATCCTTCAGAAATGAAGTTACAGGGTTGTGAGCATTATGTAGGTTCTGGAAACTAAACCTCTGTAGGTTAATTGTGAGCATCATGTACGTCCTCTGGAAGAGCACCAACTCAAACTGATAGTATTTATTTGTTTCGTATTTATTTATTTGTCTACTTATTTATCATTGTGTGTGTAAGCGAGTGAGAAATGGAGGAAGGGAGGGAAGGGGGAAGGGGGAAAGGAAGAGAGAAGGAGAAAGCATATTAGATCATATACCTGAAGTCAGAGGATCAACAACTGACATTTTGGAATCATTTCTCTCCTTCCACTGTAGGTTCTGGGTATGATGCTCAGGTCATCAGTGTTGTACGGTAATCAGTCCTTTTGAAATGCCAACTCAAAGCTCTATCATGTGGTAAATGAGATACATAGACTATTGTGTGTATGTGAAATATATATATAATAAAATACACTAATTTCTAAAGTCTTAGACCACCATTCACAGAGCAAGTGTGACATGGACCATATGCCTGTCACAGTGCATATGTAGAGTTCAGAGGACAACTCGTGGGAGTAGATTCTCTAATTCTTCTTCCCAGGGATGGATGCAACTCCTGTTTTCAGGTTTGGCAGCAATCACCTTTGTCTACTGAGCCATGACACTGATCTTATTTTATTTAAAGATAACTGGGAAGTAGATGTGGGGACCTGCAGGATCTTTTGTATTCTAAGCTGGTCTTTCCCTATAGCCAAAGAGGATCATGAAATCATGATGCTCTTGCCTTCACTTCCAGAGTGCATAGATTATAGTTGTGTGTACCGCACCTTCTATAGGTGTTGCTTGGAATAAGAGCTAGGGCTGAGCAAGTACTCTACCAACTGAGCCACAGTCACAGGACACATTTGAAACTATGGAGTTGAATTAATGACATTGTACATTATCATATTACTATTTAAATTAGCTCTTAGATCACAGCCAAGGCTTAATCATAATATATATGTATATATATAAATATGTAAGTATATATCACATACACAGCATATATGTATGTATATGCATGTACACACACACATACAGAGTCTATGTATCCCATTTAGCACATAATACATCTTTGAGTTAGCATTTCAAAAGCGGCTGGTTACTGTACAAACTGAGCTTGTTCGTACCCAGAACCTACAGTGGAAGGAGAGAAGCGACTCCCAAATGTCAGTTGTTGATCCTGTGGCTTCCAGGTGTACGATCGGCTTATCACATAGCACCACAAGGCGGGTGCCTCATGCAAGTGTGATCCATGCACAGCATTGATACAGCATGTAGAGAATTTATCTACTCAAAGGACCTCCAATCCTGGTCATCCATTTTAGGATCTGTCACAAAATGAAGCAGGGACTCAGACACTGAGGAAAAGCAAACAGCCTGCTGCCTGGCTCATGTGACAGTCTTTGTTCTGTTAGGCGTTATCAAGAATCTCTCCTAGTTGAACTGAGCTTGTGTGTGAGACACTGAGTTCTTTGCAAACAAACAAGCAAGCAAAAAAGAAAGGAAGAAAGAAAGAAAGAAAGAAAGAAAGAAAGAAAGAAAGAAAGAAAGAAAGAAAGAAAGAAAGGAAGGAAGGAAGGAAGGAAGGAAGAAAGAACAAACCCCTCAAAACAACCCCCTCAAAACAAAACAAAACAAAAACAAAATAAAAAACAAAAAAACCTCAAAAACCTGTATATAACTCTCATGTGTAAGGAATCTTGGTTGACTTTTAAACCCAGGAAACAATGGATTCCGTAACATTTCACTTAAGGATGACTATAGCTCATCTTGAGAAGAAAAGTAATAGTCAATAGCTTAAAAATCCAGGGAGTACAACTTGAATCCTAAGGGCCAGACTGTCTCCATCTTTGTCTGGCTTCTTCCCCATCCACTTTACCTGTGACTAAGGAGGGCATGGTGAGCACGGTATGAACCTCAAATATATAAGAAATGACATTCAAAAGTATGTGTTAATTTTGCAAATAAATATCAGTACAAAGAACATTTGGTAGAAGTCATGGGAATCTAAATGATTTTGATAGCTAATTGTGTGATCCATTGTCTTCCTAAAACCAGAGTTTAGGGTTTTTCTTTTTTAAACTCACAAATATTTCATTTAAAATCAACATGACAGTAGTTTCCTAACCTTCCTTTGTAACACTGCTCCTCTTTTAACAGTCAGTGGTCAAACAGACTTTTATTTTTGTCTGCTATAATTATAAACTGTTTCTTTCATTTTTTTCTTTAGAAAGAGATAACCATGAAATCTCCTTTAAATCATTTCATTACAATTTCAATCTCTTCTTCCTTACATACCCAAACTTCTTTCTTGCATTCTCTATATAAGCTAATTCCCAGGTGGTTGGTTGTATTTCCATTCCTCTACAAAAAACCACATCACTGCAGTCTCATGCATTTGACAGTCCTATCTCTAGCTAACCAAGAATAGCCTATACATATGCTCCAATCTCTTTCTTTAACAACTCACTACATGAGACATTTTAGCACAAGATGTTTGTTTAGAGTGTGAAGATGGAGGCTGGAGAGATGCCTCGGAGGGTGAAGGCACCTGCTTCCAAGCCTGCCGACATGTCTTTGATTTCTAAGATTCATACGATCAAAGGAGAGAGCAGCGCTCACAAATTGTCTTCTGACCTTCACACATGTACCCAGGCACATACGTATGTACAAGTACACTTGTCACTAGTGTGTGTGTGTGTGTGTGTGTGTGTGCATGCACACACACACTTAGTTTTTACAAGTGAAGACGCACTTCGAGTCCATCAAATAGATGTTAGTCAAACCTTAAAATGAAGGGAAAGTGCCGTAAGTATTCCACTTCTGAACTCCATTTATCCTACCTACACTCAATAGAAAAAGGCATGGATATTGGTTTGACCTTAAAAATGATTTTAATGGTTGTTCTCTTTTATTTTCATGTTCATAGTTAATGAACAGAGTGTTTACTAAGAAGGGGTGGAGTGACTGGTTAGTAAAAGAACTTAGGCACAGAAGCTGAGCTTTTACAATAATTTTGCCAGTTAGGAACTCAGTGACCTTGGAAGAAATTGTTCAATATCACACATTCTTCATTTATAGCATGAGATTACTCTAGATTCCCATTTTTCTCCTAGGGAGGAGTTATGTGGACCCAAGACAGGTCAGTTATTCAATGGGAAGTTAGACACAGAGACTCGAAATGAGCACAAACAGTAATTGTTACCTATTGGTGGCTCAGCAGGTAACATGCTTGTCACACAAGCATTAATTAATTAATTAATTAATTAATTAATATGGGATTTCAGGTCCTCTACCCCAGGTAAAAACCTGGCTGTATCTGTAACTCCAATGCTGGCAAGGCAGAAACAGGAATCTGGGAGCTCCCTAGCCAATCTGTAGTTATCAGTTATCACCAGGTACCATTGAGAGACAGTTTTTTAAAAAATCCCAAACAAATAACCCAAAACAAAGGTAGACAGTGTTCTAAGGAAGGATCGTAAGATTGACTTCTGCCCTCTGCAAGCGTGGTGTGCTTGTGTACCTACACATACAAACACCAACAGATACCAACACATACAGATGTGTGCGTGTGCACACACACAGGTTTGGGAAGTAAAAATAATACTTCAATTGAAGACAAACTCTAGGTGAAGTGAGACTTAACATTGAATAAGAGTAGAAGCCCATGTTCTGTGTTACCTCCTCAGCCCTCTTGATCACCTTACAGAAGCACATGGCTGACCTGCACAGCCTGTGTCCCCACAGATAAGGTCACATGACAGAAGGGGCCATCTCTAATCCATATTGCCCTCTGAACCTTCTCCAGAACAGTGGTAGTGAAGTCTACCTGCTCAAAACCCTTAGAAATTATATGTCCTTTCAGAAGGCTATTAGCCTCACCATCTTTACATACTTAGAACAGTGACACACATTAACAGAATCACAAATAGATTATGGCCCTCATGAAGGAAGAAGCCACATGTAAGCTAGACTTCTCCTAGCTCGTCTCAACACCCATTCAGTGTTGATTAATAAATTCTACTCTACCATAGTTCCGGTACTTTTGATTGAGCTGTGATGGGACAAAACTCAGGAAAACAAAGAGACTCCACCCAGCTCTGCATAAGGATCTTTGTGTTGATTACTGTTCATATCAGAAGGGGACAGGCAAGGAAATGTCAGTATATTTATAGCTCTGTTTATGATATAGCAAAAATGTTTGGCTACAGCTCTTTAAGAGAATGAAAGAAAAAGGCTTGAGCCACAAAGTTTGCAATCCTTTTTCACCTCTCCATTTATGGTTTTGAAATGGCCAGAAGTCTCTTTATTATATTAACAGTCCTTATAAGGACTAACAGTACAGGTTTTTTTCTTTTGCTTGCATACATGTGTGGTGTATGTGTATTTGCATGTATGTGTCCAAGTGTCTATGGGCACACATGTAGGGAGTGTGCACATGTGTATATGTATGTGTAAAGGCCTTAGGCTAACATGGACTTTTTCTTCACTTTCAACCTTATTCATTGGGGGTAGGGTCTCTTAATTAAACCCAGAGCTCACTGATATAAGTAGATTACCTAACCAGTTTTTCATGGATTCCTCCTGTCTCCATCTTCACAATGCTGGAATTATAGGCAGACTGTCATGCCCATCTTGCATTTCTTGGGATCCAAACTATGGTCACTCCTGAACCACAAATACTTTACCCACTGAACCATCTTCCCAGCTGTTTTTAAATATAGGAAAACTTCGGTCAGTCCTCTTGAACTTCTCATCATGAAAGTCACCCATGCACTGTAAGACACCTTATTGCATTCAACTTCATCTAATTAGATAAAGCATCAGGTTCTTTTTAAAACATGGAACTCCTACTGGTAAGAAATATAACACATACTCATAGCAGAATGCCAAGTAAATATAATCCTAAAGATATAGCAAGCAGAATTTGAGTTTATTTTCAAATTATGCAGATCCATTCAGAAATGAACCTTAGAAAAGGGCATGGACACTAGATTGCACTTGGTGTCTTGGGAAGCAATCAGCTCTATTTGATAAAGTACAAGGGACACCTTTAGAGGCAACTTGGTCATAGTTCAAGAGAGAGAAAGCATGCTCTGGGCGTAAGAATGCATAGGGATGCAGCCTGACAGGTCACCAAGACCTGGCATCATCTGACTTGTGAGTCGCCATGCTGGCCATATCTCCCTCAAGTCTGCAACTATTAGATGTCACAAATCTGCTCCTTAGCACTCAGCACTAAATTAGAAACTAGTAATGCAAACAGGATAGTGACTGTATAAAGTAGTGTATTTCAGCAGCAGTGAACTCAAAGAGAACAAGCAGAGCATTACAATTTCTAGTCACCAAGCTCTCCCTAGATACCAGGCTGAGTGATAAGAGGCATCGCAAACACTAGTTCCTGTGCCCATCTCAAGAGGTCCAAGGTAAAAAGAGGTTCCAGAGCCATGTGCTCACCTTGCACAAGTCATTCTGTTAGTACTACAATTCTCAGAAGCAAGAATCACTGGCATTTTACGAATGGGAAAAATGACCTAATTGTGTCTTAGTCACTATTTTATTTTTTTTTAAAGATTTATTTATTTATTTATTTATTTATTTATATATTTATTTATTTTGTTTATGAGTACACTGTTGCTGTCTTCGGACACACCAGAATAGGGCATCCAATCTCATTACGGATGGTTGTGAGCCACCATGTGGTTGCTGGGATTTGAACTCAGGACCTCTGGAAGAGCAGTCAGTGCTCTTAACCGCTGAGCCATCTCTCTAGCCCCCCTTAGTCACTATTTTATTTATTTATTTATTTATTTATTTATTTTGCTGTGAAAAGGCACCATGACTAAGACATCTTAAAGGAAGTACTTGATTGTGGGGAGGGGGTCTTGCTTATATTTTCAGAGGGTGAATACAGATCATCGTGGCAGGAAGCACAGTATCAGGCATGCAGGCATGGCTCTGAATCTATGGCTGAGAGTTTATATCTGATCCATAAGCACGTGATAGAAAGAGTGAGAGACTGGGCCTAGGGTAGAGTTTTAAAGCCTCAAAGCCCACCCCACACTGATACAATTTCTTGAAGAAGACAACACCTCCTTAAAGAAAGCCACACCTCTTCGAAGAAGACCACATCTCCATGAAAAGGCCACACCTCCTTTAAGAAGGTCACACCTCCTTGAAGGTCATACTTCCTTGAAGAAGACCATGCCTCCTAGGAGATCACACCTCCTTGAAGAAGGCCCTCTCTCCTAATCTCTCTTTATCAGTTGGGAATCAAACAGTTCCACCAGTTGGGAATCAAACAGTTAAATTTATAAGTTTATAAGTTTATAAATTTATAAGTTATTGTCAAACTACCACACCATATAGTATATCAACAGACAGAGCCACTGGTCCATGGTGAAAATGGAATTCAAATTCATGTCTCTCTGAGTTGAGCTTGAACAGAGATCCAAAATACCTAAAATATTTCCTGTCTGTTCCTTCACAGGAAAACACAGTTGTTAATTCTTTGATCCCTGGACAAAGGCTCCATCCTTGGGAAGATGGAGATAACAATGATGTATTGAGAAAATGTGGAGATGAATGGGTTTAAAGGAAAAGGTGGGTAGCTCAACTCTGAGGAGTGATAGAACTGAAAGATGCTGAGATCTGAGATACCTACAAGTAGACAGAGAGTTCAGAAGCAAAAGTTGAGATTCAATGATGGCTGAAGCCTTGAGGAGGACAGGGCATCCTCTGATGAAAACTTCTATTGGTAGACAAACTGTATCCAAAGGAAATGTACGCAGAAATCTCAATCTAAACTGAAGCAAGAAGAGAGCTTCTGGATGAATACCAGGTAGAATCCACAAATCACACGTGCTGGCCGGGCGTCCCTTGCTTCTGCAGAAGGTCTTGATGCTCACTGGATTTCCCTGGTGGCTCTTGAGCAGAGACCAGGAACACTGAAGACAAAGATGCCAAAAAGGCTAATACCTGAGCTGAGTATTTGATAGGATAGACTTTTATACTTTAGTTAAGGAAAATAAAAATCAATGTAAAATAAGGGGGCTCAGGGAATCACTCAGTGGTTTAGAGAGTTTTTTTTATGAAAGCAAGAGGACCTGAGCTCAAATCCTTAGCAACCTTGAAAAACTTGGGCAAAGTCACAGGTACTTATATCCCCAGCATTGGAGAAACGAAGATATTAGATCCCTAGGTGTCATTGGTCAGCCAGACAAGCTGAAACAATGAGATTCTGGTTCAGTGAGGGACAATATTTCAACTCTAGGGTGGAAAGAGCTAGAGGAGGACTACTGATGTCCTTCCATGGTCTCTGAATGTGCATACATGCCTGTGCATTCACAATATAGCATACCACATACTCACAGATATATACATATACAAAGAACATCTGAAGAGAAATAGCCTGGGTAGTTAATGATGTAGGTAGCTGACTTAGGTATTTTTCTATTGTAGCCAGCATCCATAACACAATAGATTTGCCAGATATGCTAGTTAGGTTTTGTGAACTTGACACGAACCTAAAGACATAGCTGAGAAGAGGGAATCTTGATAGAGAAATTGCTTCCATCAGATCATGCATGGGGCACTGTCTTGATTCATTAATCAAGACTGAAGATGTGGGAGGATCCAGTTCATTGTGGGTGGTGCTACCACTGGGCTGCTGGTCAACTGGTCCTGAGCTGTATTAGAAAACAAGCTGAGCAAGCCATAAAGAGAAAGTCATTGATCTGTACTCCTTCATGGCCTCTGTTTCAGTTACAGCTCCAGGTTCCTGCCTGGACCTACCTCAGTGATGGACCTCAACTTGTAAGGCTAAATAAACTACCTTCTTCTCAAGTTGCTTTTGGTTACTATCTTTATCACATCAATAGAAATATAACTAGAATACCAGAAAAGTAAAAATAAAAATGTGGTGACAGGCTGAGAAGTCATAAAAAGCTTAATTGAACATCAATAAACATGGTGACAGAAATATCATGAGGGACCATCGACAAAGAAATCATGTTCAAACAGTTAAGGGGTGATAGAATTAGAGAAACTGAGGATAAAGTTTGGGTGACAAGGTTGGTAGTACTCGGAAAAAGAAAGAAAAAAAATTACCAGGATTGAAGAGGTGACAGAGCTGTTGATGCTAAAAGGTAGAGGCATTTCTCCTTCCAAAGGGAGGAAGAAAGGAAAGGGGACAGGGCAGCTGTCGGCATTGATCCATGTGCTAGGCAGCTCCTTGTCTACACTGATCTGAGCTCATTCTTGTGACTTGCTTTAGCCAACACAGCACTAGCAAGTGTGACACAAGAGGAGAATGCTGATCACCCTGAGCTTCTTCTTTCTTACTTTGTTAAGCTTGAGGGGATGTAGCTCGTGGCCATGCATACATTAGGGGTGATGGTTAGTAGTGAATATCAACTTGACAGTATCTTGAATTACCCATGAAACGAACCTCTGGAGACACTAACTAGATTAGGTTAGCATCTGGGCATGCCAATGAAGGCTTTTCTTGATTAGGTTAACTGAAACACTGCACCCCCAACTCCCATTAGAATATAGGCAGCAACCTTCCTTCTAGAAGTGACCTAGCTAATATAAGGAGGTCTGGGGGATGGCCTTTGTGGCCGTTTGGCAAATTCATCTATTCTGTTGCTGCTGCTGCCATCCTCTGCTGACAATGGACTCCAGTGCCTTCAACCTTACAATTCGAATTGAAGGCCTATGGCTCTACAGGAATCCTCCAGTCTTTGAGTGGCAGAGTGAGATGGACACAGCATCCAGCCTTGTGAATTAAGAAGTTAGCAGTTCTTAACATCCCCAGTGTGATAACAGCCATTATTGGACGGGGCTAACAATACCATGGCCATGTAAACCAATCCTAAAATGTCCCTCTCTAATATATGGACATCTATTGTCTCTATTCCTCAACTAAGCAATCACTACGGAGTCAAATACCCAGATCCCTTTTATTGCAGCTCTGAGAATACCATATGAAAGTGCCAACTCAGCCTGTTAGAAGACAGGAGGCCATCAAGATATAAACAAATGACAGAAAGTATCAACTAACAGCAAAACTGACTAGAATAATGATAGCATTGGGATACATGACTGGACCTACCCAGCATGACATAGGTCCAGAGGTATCTCTACATTTATTTTATCATGAAGAGAATAGGCAATATAAGCTAATGTATCTTTGAACAATAAGCAAATCCATGATGATGGAGATGTGCCAATATTTAGAAACATATATAGCCAGCTTCCTAGATCTTAGAAATTGGGCATTTCAATAAGAATTAAAATTCTAAAATAAGTAAAAGTTTCAGCTGGTGGGTTAGAAAATAAATTAAAAAAAAATAAGAACAAAACACTAGAGAGAAAACTACTTCAGAAGAATTCTCTTCATCAAACATCTGACACCTGAGAACCAGAAGACGATAATCAAAGAAAAACTGAGAATTTTTTTTCTAGAACTGAAGCGACTGGCCCTTTTCAATGTGTCTATAAAAAGCCAAGCACAATAAACAAAAAGATTCACACCAAGGCACATCACGCCAAGCTGTCAAAACACCAAAGGAAACAAAATTCCTAGAGCACAGGAGAACTGAACGTACCCACATCATAGCCATAGAATACCACTGTGCTTGGACAGCTCTGGAAACTAAACCACAAGCCAATGCCTTCATCAATCCGAAGGCAAATGCTTTTCATTATTGAACATTATACCCAGAAAAACTAGTAATTAAATGTGAGGATATAACAAAGACATTTCCAGTCGGCAAGATCTTAAAAAAAAAAAAATTAACCTTTTCCTGGAAGACTCCATGTCTTCCAGATACCTTTACAAACTTTGCACCCCCAGGAGCTTGGTGGTGTACTCATTGCTTCAGGCTCCACTTGCTTTCTTTTTCAGACATGAAGCTTCCTTTGTCCATCCTGGAAGGCCTAGTTTTAAGATACTACTTCTTGTAAGAAGGATTCTCTATCCCAGCCATCTGAGTACAATGTCTTCCTTTCCTGCCCACTGGACCTTTCTCCCCATCCAGGTACTTTGTTCCACCTGTACAACATCTCTCCTCAAACAACAGAAGTTTTCAGCAGGCAAAAGCTTTGCCCATTTGTCCTTTGTGGGTCTGGTCTTAAGGTTTTTCCTACATTCCAACCGTACCAAGTACAACCCTTTTAATAGACAGGCATATTGAAAAGAGCAGTCAAAACTGAGTTTCAGTCTTCTCTTAGAATATCACACCCAGATTATTCTATCTCTGTCTCCATCCCCTTCCATATGCAGATTTCCCTACATAGTCTTTACCTACAGGGCCGATGACATCATCTTGACAAGTGCAGAGGGTGAAAAAAAAACATTATTCTTTCAATAAAAAAGTGTGATTCAACAATTTCAGTTCTAGATATATACACAAACTGGATATATGTCCTAGTTTGAGTTTGTTCTTTGTTGCTCTGATCAAACACCAAGATCAAACACAACTCTCTGGGAGGAGCTTATAGGTTAAAGTCAAGGCTGTACCTTGATACAGAGACTACAAAGGACTGCCATTTCCCTGTTTGCTCACAGGTTTGCAGTCAGCAGCCTTCATATACAGCACAGGATCACCTGCTTAAGGATTCACATCAATCAGCAATCCCCAAAGAAATTCCCTATAGGTACCCACAGGCCAATCTGAGGGAGGTGATTGAGGTTTCTTCTTCCCAGGTATATCAAGTTGACAACAAGACAAACTAAGACAACACATAACTAATTCAAATATGTCTCACTCGTGGAAAAAAACTTCTACATAAATGTTCACAGCAGGATTATTCACAATGCTGAAAAGTGTAAGTAATTCAAATACCTCCTAATTGATACATTTGTCAAATGTGAAATACAGTTGTACATGTGTATTCTTTGACATCAAAAAATGTAGTAATGGTAGATGCCCCATTGCATGAGCAATAAGAACATTATGTAAGAGAATGCAGGCAGTCACAAAGGACTAGCTACAGCCTGATTCCATGGGAATATATTAAACATCTAGAAGTGATACCCAGAGAGAAAGTTGATTGATGGCTTTCTAGGGTAGTGGATGCAGGGGATGATGAATAACCTAATGTACTCGGGATTCCTTAGAAAGCAAATAAAAATGTCCTAAAACTGACAACAGTCAGGATAGTACAACTCTAAATACACTTCAAATCCATTCAGTTGTTCACTTATCTTATTCTTTGGAGAGACTCTCCAAAATGTTATGCAAATAGGGTTTGAACTCTTATCCTCCCAAGTGCTAGAGTTACAGGCAGGAACTATCATGTCTGGTATCATAGGCATTTATTCACATGTCTCTTAATTAGTTTATTAAAAACTGATTATACATTTATTTCTTAT
Source organism: Grammomys surdaster (assembly GCF_004785775.1). NCBI lineage: Eukaryota > Metazoa > Chordata > Mammalia > Rodentia > Muridae > Grammomys > Grammomys surdaster. The sequence goes on from NW_021604604.1 coordinate 7,313,203, forward strand.
ACTTCTTGAGATCAAAAAATGAGAAATCAGGCTTCTTGCCATCACAGTTGAGGACTGTGATGCTTACTGTTGTTAGCTTGACAAAATCTAGAATGACTAGAATGACTAGGAGATGGGTCTCTGAGTGTATTTGTGGGGTTTGTCTGGATTACAGTAATTATAGTGGGCAAACCTGCCCATGGTGGGTGTCACCATTCCCTGGTTGGGATCTTGGACTACCTAAAATGTAGAAAGAGAGCTGGACATTAGCATGTGATCCACCACTCTTTGTTCTGGATTGGGATGTGATGTGACCAGATGCTTCAAGCTTCTGCTTCTTGGTTTCCCCACGATGACGGTGCACCATTGGTTTCTAAGCCCTTTCTCCCTTAAGTTGCTTTTGTCAGGCTATGTGATATCAGCAACAGAAAGAATAACAACCCATAGCAGAGGAACAAAGAGAAGGCAAGAAAGCAAAGAGGCCAACCTCTATTTGATAAGAAACCCACTCCTAAGATAGGAAACTTACTTAGAAGCAACATTTATACATTCTCAAGGGTAGAGTCTTAATAACTTAAACACCATCTATTAGGTCTGCCTTCCAATGTTTGCCCTGTAGATTCAGTTTCCAACAAATTTGAGCCATTGCCCAAAGTGAGTTCTAGTGTTAGCCTCCAATAAACAGAACCAGAAATCACCACAGTACCTAACTACAAGATCACCCTTGTTACAGTTTCACGAGAATTCATTCCCCTCTGATTCATCCAGGAAAAACTTATTTGGTCTATAGTATATGCCATGCTAACTTTAAATGAGAGATTAGATTTCAGTATGTAACTTCATAAAGAAGGGATTAGTGTGAGAACTAATTAAATTTTTATTACTTGTTTTTAAAGCTATGTCAACCATATGAACTTTAGCAAGACAGTGTACGCAAAGGTATGTCAGAACTGGACAAGTCAAAATGCGTCTGGGACCCAGAAACATCAAGGTAAAAACCAAAGTCATCCACTGACACTAACTTGCCTCAAAAACCAATCTGCCCTCTGCCCACTTAATACATCCTATTCCAGAGAGGTCAAAACAAAGTGGTATGGAAAATTCTGAGTCCTAGTGGCTGTCTCACTGCCTAGTTACATAACCTTTCGTAGGTCATTTAACTTCAGAAGGCAGTGATTCTAGTCTCAGTATTTATCAACTCCTTTATTTCATGTAGGTACCATTAAAGCAGTTGGTGGATAACATCGTTCCTCTTTACATAGGACCAGGCTCCAAAAGCTGAAGTGAAGTCTAGTCCATGCATCATCCATATGAATTAATGTCATCTGCCGGCCAAGTAAAAACACCAAGTGCTAACATCGTTCTATGTGAGGGATGATTAAAAAATAAAAGAGGTAGACAGCTCTAATTCTTCTTTTGCATCCTATTTTCAAGAAGATGATAATTAAAAGACAGTACCTACCCAGACATGAGCTGAAATAAATGCTTAAATCTCACTGCTTCCATTTTTCATCAGAACAAATTCAAATATTCACCCCAGATTTAGCCATTGGAACAATAGAGTTCTAAGCTATTGACCCACTTTGACAGACAAGTAGATATAAATAAATTATTTTGGTTAAACATAGGAAAAAGTTTTTTGCCTCTGCTTTAAATTGTCTTTCTTGCCCTTCCATATTTAATATTGTTTCATCTAGAATCTCTTTGGGCAGTGAGACAAGAAACATGAATCTGACTTAAGCCACACTTTGATGCACACTAGGGTGAAGGACTCAGACTTTTCTGTAGCTAAGGCAGTGAGTCTCTGACTTAGCAGGGGACGATCACAGACATAAATACCCTAGATGGATAATTAAAGATTTTTGATGGCCAGATCTATAACATATTGGGTTGCAGGGGGGAAAAAGGCTGACTATGAATAACAGTTTAAATTTGGTGAGTATAAATTAGCTGCAAGCCTAACAATTTTATTTTTGAAATAAACACTGCTAATTTTTCCTTGACTTTTCTTTAAGTTCAGGTGCAAAAGATAGAATGTGAAATTGGGTTCTGAATTACAAAACATATCTATGACAGTGTACCCTTGTGGCACATTAACGTTACCAAGCATTCATTTATTTGCAGTTATTTAACCTCGGCTTCACAGTGTCTTCCAATGGCTAATTTGCAGCAGGGAACAGGTAAGCTAATGGCAACTGGGTTATATTTTGCTTTTCAGTTTTCACTGCCAGAAAAGAGAGCCCGCTCCACCAATGCTCTTAAGGTCTGTCTAGCAATTAAGGCTATGAGACCCAGAGACCGGTTTCCTGCCAGCTGTTAATGCAGAAGCGCTGTTTTTTAGAAGTCAAGGTCTCCCAGCAGTAGCTTGGTAACCACTACAGCAGCTGTTCTAGAGGCCATGAATATTACACAAGGTCTGTCCATGCATTCAAGCCGCCATTCCCATAGCAACACACAGTGATTTTACTCCTCCTGGAGATGAGGCAGCAGGCAGAAACCTTGTGATAATGCCCTGATTTTTCCTAGCAAGATCAATGTCCTACTTACTCTTTTACATAGTAGTGATTTTTTTTTTAAGGTAACCAATAACCATTTTGAAATATGTTCATTCAGAAGTTACAAACTAAGACACCTTCAACATGGACAACAATCTAAGGTTTCAAGTGAGCTATTATTCAAATGTCTGCAGAAGATAATAAAACTCCAAGCACAATGATAATGAGCTCTGTCACCATATCAGAGCCTGAGGAAAATCCAGCCTGGGATCAGTTCCCTTGCAGACTTTAGACCTGGTTTGCATTTGCTCCTCTGTGAGTACACACTCCATCATAGAACAAAGAGGAAAACTTTCCTGGGGGAGGTCAGCGTAATCAAGGAATTCCTTTGTTGCTTTTGTTTGCATAAGTAGCATAAATTAACATAGAAGGAGAGCATTGTAAGCCACCTATGAGGTAAATTTTATGAGAATAGATGTTTTAGACTGGGGCAAATAAACATTAGCATCGATGTTGTTTTGTAAACAGAGATGATTCACTGGCAAGATGAAGTAAAATATTTTGGTATTACATGCAGTTTTTCCTCTTTGTGTATTTGGAGATCCTTTTGTTTGTGTGTGCATTAACCTCCCACCACGGAAACCAGTTGCTTAGATTAGAAAACAACATTAAAGATTATGATTGATATCACATTTCCCCTAATTATGCCTGTGTTAAGCCAGCTGATGGAGTATTCCAGAGGATCAGGAATGAGATTCAGGGGATACATCCACAGGCAGTCTCCTCAGGGGCATCTTGCCCTTCCTCCCCAAAAGATGTGGGTTTTTTTTTACCTTTGCTTTTTCCAACTGTGCCTGGGCCTGCCGCTCAGCTTCTCTACGCACTGCCTCCCGGTCCTCTTCCAAAGACACATCTGAATCGGATGGGCGGCTGGTGTAGGAGTCTGCCGAACCCTGCAGAGGAGAATGTATATTATAAACTAGATCCAAGTGTGTGATGGGTGCACTGGAAAAGCTTCAGTGATGTGACAGTGTGCTTCCTGGAATATGCTGTAAATTCCTGAAAAGAGGAGAAAATAATCCATTTGGCAGCAACCCACCTAGAAAAACCACTCTTTGCCCTGCACATTCTTTGCTACGGTAAGCTGTGTGTACCAAGACACCCTTCTTTCCCCAGGTCCATTTACCAGAAAGTACCCTTTCTGGAAGCCTCTCCCAGTTCTTTTATCATTAAACCAACTCTGTGGTGCAGTGCAGAGCTGAAGGGCATTGATACATTTCAAGGATAACTCCAACACCACCCTGAGGGCTGAAACAAGTATTTACACCCAGAGAGACCAACAAAATGCGACCAAGGGAGAGTTACAAACTTGGACCCTCTGGACTCTTGCTGCCGAGATACAATTCCCATTATCATCTTAAGGATGTTTCTCTACCTCATTCTTCACCTGCTACCTTCTCAAACAACATGATAAGACACTCAAGCCTGCTCCCCTCCCTCTCTCAGGAACATATTTTAAAAATACCTGTACACAGATATTTAGTGAGAGCTGGCTACGGACAACACCTGCTTGAGAGATTTCCTCTGGTAATAAATTACAGCGCAGGAAAAGGAGCTCAGAAAAATGTCAGGAATCTCCCTAGCTCCCTCTCATGCAATCATGAGCGTTTTAACTCAATCAAACCACCCTCTCCGCAGGCACTTACTGCAACAACGGAAAAGCGAAGAAAACACTGTCTCCCCCTGAACAAAAAGCCCTCTCGCTTACACAGATGTCGGAATTCTTCAGCCTTCCTCCCTTGGCTCTTTTCAGAAGCCTGATCCAGGTGGCCTTCATGAGCCGGATAGCGCCTTTATCTTCCGCAGCTGCAGCCCAGGGCACAGATCCTCAGAGCGCGCTGAGCCCTGGAGAATCCTAGCACCTTTGCTATCCATGCTCTAAGAAGCCCCTCTTCTCAGTCCCCTTCTCCCTCTGGGGCTCTCACTCCCAGCCCCAGTAGACTTCTGTCTGAGGAGAATCTTCTTATTTTCCCATCTCAAGAGGGAATACACACACACACACACACACACACACACACACACACCACAGACCGAAACTAATAATTTCTATTGCTTTCTAAATAAAGACAGGTCCAAGTGCAGAGACTGTCTTCAACTTCTTTAAACTCAATGCATTATATTACTCTAAATACTCTCTTCCCTGCACTTGGCTTGTTAAAGGAAATTAATTTCAAGAGAACCTTTTAGAAAAACAAAAGTAAGCAACCAAACAATCCCCCAGATTATGCCCTGATATTTCCAAGTGTAAAGTTCAAGCCTTATCTTTAGAGATCAGGAGGGGGTGATGGGGGAGGGAGGGTGCACTCCCTGTACTGGGCATGCTCCACATGAAGCTTCTTTGCAGATGCTAGCATCACACTGTTGGTTTACGTCAAACTGCCATTTTCCATCCAAAATGTAAACAGCTGGGAGGGTCTCTCTGCTTCTATAGTAACAGGCACATGGTGTGCCTGTCAGCTTTCTGTTCTAGATGAAGCCATCTCTCAAAGACAAAACTTCCTGTCTTTTCATTGAGAAATCATTTCCCATTCCCTGCCAAAAGCAGGGTATGCTATGCCATAAATAATAACTCATATAATCATAACAACCATCACAAATAATATTGCACAGTACAGATTGAAAAGTGCCTATTCGTCCTATCTGGAATTAATCTGTACAAACAAGATGCAAGACAGAGAGATGTGGTCATTTAACTAGGACATAAAGAGATCATAGTTTTATAAAGCAATGAATTTAATGGAGCTCAAAATGACTCTGGCCTGCTTCTCTCAGTAAGAAACCATAACCAAAATAGGTATGTGAATTGTCATAGCAATGTATATAAAGACATTTCAAAGCTTTGCTGATTTATTAGCAGGTTAACGTTCATAGAATACAATAATTGAGTCCAAATTCTTCCTGTAGATAAGGGGGCTGGGGCTTACAAAGGAGATATATGGGTGAATGGGGTTATATGTTTAATGTTTCCTTATGAAGAAATGCATATCACCAAGTTTTATAAAGTAAACAAAATTTGAAAACAGACGGCATCTGTCTGAGTATAGTACAGTATTACTTTGTCCAGTCTCATCTAAATTTTAGCTGGCCAAAGTGACATGCATCTCTAAAGTGACATAATCTCAGGAGGCAGAGGCAGGAGGATCATGTTTTACCAGACTGAGTTAAATATTGAGGGGTTACCTCAAAATAAATAAACTAATTAATTAATTAAAATATTATAATAAAGACCTCTTTATCTCCTTCCCTTCCTTTGGACACTCAGCTATTACTGATTCCCAGAAGCCAAAAGCTAGAAAATATGTAAAACAGGAACTACATAATAATAGAAACTGATTGCATTCCAACCCAGTATAGTGACATAAATTAATGGTCTATTTACAGTGTAATGAAGTTAATGTACTGCATCAGGGGCTTAGAAATTTTTTGCAATTATTTTTGGTTCAAGCAAAATATAAAATGGACAAATGAATCTTCCAACACAGAGGTGGTTTCTGAAGTTCTAAAGCTTCTCACATCTGTAGTAGCAAACTGAGAAACAATCAAGTTCAGTTAGACCCATGGGGGGTGGGGCTTGGTCCTGATTGACACCAGTTTGAGCATTTAAAGTGCTAAAGGTTCAGTTCACCTCCCAGTACAGATAAAAAGCCTCCTATTAGTGCAATGGCCATGTCTGTCTAGAACACCAGTCTCACTACAAACTTCTTTATCCTTCAACTCTTACATTTTTTTCTGCTCCCTCTTCTCCAATGTTCCTGGGTCTTAGAAGGGTTGATCCAGATGCTTCCAGATTCCCCAGTTCAGACTCAGGACTTCAAAGTTGCTTAATTTCTATACACTCATCAGTTTTGAGTTTCTCCATTAATCACAGCCAATGGCAAGTGAATTCACTGTAGTTTTGAGAACTATGCAAGACTAGATCCATCACCATTTCCTAGTGCGTTCAAGAGGACTTTGTGAGGCTACATACATTCAAGAGTTAGGAGATGGTAATGGTCACCAGGGGAGGGATATGACATTTTCTTTAGTGTTTAGCAATTGGTATGTTGCCTACATTCCAGTAAATAACTCCAGACTCATGCTCAGGGTAGCAACTTTAACTAAACTCAGTACAACACACACACACACACACACACACACACACACACACACACATACACTCACAGAGGTCAGGCAGAAATGAAAGTATGTGGGTGTGGGAGCTTTGCTGGAAGAATTGCATCAATGGGTGAGAGGGAACTGATGAGGGCACAGGGGTGTGTATGAGAGTTGATAAAAATTGATAGTATATATGCATGAAATTATTCATGCATTAATAATAAAAGCTAATATGATTTATCACTCTATAAAAAGGATTTATTATTATTATTATTATTATTATTATTACATAGAGTTGATGAGATGGCTCAGTGCTTAAGAGTACTGACTTTTCTTCTAGAGAATTCCAGGTCAATTCCTAGCACCGTATGCCTGTTCACAACCATCTGGAAATTGAGTCCCAGGGGATCTACTACCTTCTTTGGCATCCTTGGGCACCAGGCACGCTCATGGAACACAGACAGACAGACAGACAGACAGACAGACTGACAGACAGACATGCAGATAAAACACCTATAAATATTAAATAAATAAATAATTCAAAATTGAAACAGAGTTTCTGTCATTAAGAATCTCATCCTGTCAGGTAGAGAGTATTCACAGGACACACAATATTGGTTTCTTCCTTCTCTTTTAAAAGAAGTAAAATTGAAAAAGTCCATTGCTAGTGACCAGGTTTAACTTCTACACAGAATAATCATTTTGATGGTGTTTTCAGGTCTAAATAGATTAGCAGCCTCCCAGCTGTTGGGAGGCAGAGGCAAGTGGATCTCTGTGTGTTCAAGGATAGCCTGGTCTACAATGTGAGTTCCAGGGCATCCAGGACTACACAGGGAAACCATGTCTTGAAAGACAAAACAAAACAAAACAAAACAAAATGAAACAGAACAAAAGAATTCAGCAGTCTTTAGATATCACTTCACCAATGTTTGTCCATGATCTTCTGAATATTTGCAGCCATTCATTAACTCTACTTTCTAAAATGAGACCATGAGCTGCTCTTCTTAGGAGCCACTGTCTATCTAAGAGTATAAACTCACAAAATAGTTGCTATAGAAGACATATGGGCTCATTGTGGAAAGAGAAACGTGGCCATGTCCTTGAATTCCCCCATCCCAAGGTAGTCACTGTTAAATACTACAAGGTTTAGTGTCCAAAGTTGCTGTATTTCTTTTTAAAGACACACTACTAACAGAAGCATCGCACTTAGCCTTCTTCCTTCTGGGAGCAGGGAATTATGCAGAGAAAAGCGATCTATCCAATTAAGCTTTTGCCTTTCGTACCATATGGGTTTTCTGGGTCATCGTGCCTGGAGTAGTCTTGAGATGAGAACATCTGGCATTCATTTCCATAACTATCGAACAGGTTCATTATAAAAACGTCTCCTTGATGAGTTGGCTGCTTGTAGCTTTTGTCCTTGCAGACACACTACACATTTAGCTAGGCATATTCCTCTTCTACATCTTCATGCTCACACTGCTGATTGTACCATTCAAGAATGCAAGTTGAGCCTGATGTCTACACAGTAGGACATTCCATGAGCATTTATATTTCTCTTCAGAAATCTTAAATAATTCTGTGTTAATGCTTACAGAAAAACTTCATTAACTCAGATCAACTTATGGTTTCATCTGTCCTTCAGTTTCTCTTTCTGCTTTTATGTCACCTATGTGTATAAACAAAACATTATCCTTTCCTTGAGTGTTTTTTGTTTGTGTGAAATTTGCTTTTGTGAAGCTGTTCTCTGCTTCACAATCCTAACTATCCCCTATATCATGGTTCTTGAGCATTTTTGTGCTTTCTTCTTTAAAGTCAACATAAGAGCTCTAAGCCTGCCTGAGAAGTAGTGTCCTGAATCCCAAGTGGTACCATAAACTTCTGTAGGACTCTTCCTATGAAACCTAAGCAACACTCTTGAGCAAAATCAGCGTAACTTCTATGGTTTCTAGAGGCACTTAGATTCCGAACTGGAGACTGCAAACCTCCTTCATGGACTATACCGACTCAATACCAAATTTGATTCAAATTGTTTCCCTGCTTGAACCAAACCTGGCACAGGTGTGCCATCTTAGCACCTTACTGATTACAAGGGAAATGGACAAGAACCAATGGAGAAGCTTTGCTTGTACTTGCTGCTTAGCTGTAGCTTGCTGCTAGGGAAGATAATCCAGTCACTCCTCATATTGTCACTATCTGTAGTTTAAAAGTTTGGTTTTGGTTTCCAAGAGTGATATAGTTTTTTGTTTATTTCTTTTTGTGTTGTTACTGGTAGTTTCTTGATTCACAAATTCCTTCACAGATACAACTCTAGCTACTTACCAGTAATGACAGCTCTTGACACTAAAGATTCAGAATGACAGTAAAGTATTGAGATGAAGCATATTTTCTTACCTACTGTATACTTTAATTGCAGATGTCATATAATTGATATTTACATTCATATAATGAGAATCTCAAATATAATTGGCTGTTATTTAGGTCAGTGTCAAAAAGCAGTACCTGAAATGTCAGTAAGGGACTTTTGCAAGGGCATCCCCATGTGATACTTTTATGATTATGTAAAAAAGTCAATATGTTAGTTTCAATTTTATTAAGAGAATATGAAAATTTATAAATATTATAGAACTATAATATTATAAATATTATAAACTATAGAAAATATATAGAATATAAATATTATATATAATTTTATAGAATTATATAGAATATAAATAAATATTATAGAACTATAGTACACACTGATGAAGAGCTCAGATATTTTATATATATATATATATACACATATATATATATATACACACAAATATATATATATATATATATATATATATATATATATATATATATATAAAATTAAGGATCCCACAAAACCCCCACCTACATTTACTGAGCATACACTTCTTTGAAACTGCTGTACTCCCAACCAAATGTAGCTGTGGAACAGACTCAAGTGTCTTGCTGTCATTATTATACTTGATAGAATTGTGAAGAAGGTTGATGTTTTTTAAAGAAAAGGTTAGTAGAAAAATACCTGCCATGGGAGAACAATTTTTTAAAAGGCTAAGATGAGAGAATCAAAGTGTATAGTGTATAGGTAAGGTGATGACAATTTTAGATGACAATAAGCCAAAATTCAAGTGATAAAAGAAACTAATTCCAACTGGGATATGCTGAGAGAAAAGACAGAAGGAACAGAGTAGGCTCAGACTGATGACAAGACATATTTGGAGTCTTCACTGCTCTATCAGATTGCATTCTGTTGTGATAGAACACTGATCACAAACAATGTGGAAAAAGAAAGGGTCCCTCTCAGATCACATGTCTGGGTCACAGCCCATCCCTGAGGAAGATAAGGGCAGGGGAACATGAGCAGAAACTGAGGTAGAAACCACAGAAGAAGTTTGCTTACAGGCTTGCTCCCAGTCTCACATTCAGGTACCTTACTGATTTAAATAGTCCAGCCTCACTTTGTAGGGAAAGGGCTGTCTACAGTTACTATGTAGAGAAGGGTCTGTCTATAGTGACTTATGTAGGGAAGTGGTTTTCTATAGTGATCTATGTAGGGAAGGGGCTGTCTATAGTAACCTATATAGAGAAGGGGATGTAGGAAAGGTTCTGTCTACTCTAGACTGGGCCCTCAAACACCAATTAGGCATCAAGAAAATACCTCACAGACATTGGTGAGAATATGATGAAAGGGAACTCCTCATTTGATGTCTCCTCTTTCCAGCTGGGTCAAAGTTGACAACCAAGATCAATCACCACAGTTGCAAAGAAGTCTGTGTAGCTGACATGTTATATATTCTGTAAGATTTATTAATACTCTTATCCTCTGGTTCATGTAGATTCATATTAAAAAATACATGGACTGTGTTGAGACTCCTACTTATATGTTCTTGTCATGTTGAACTTACATCCTTCTCTTAATTTGAGGGGTGACACTTATGTTGCTATCAGTATGACCCTCATTATTAGAAACATCATTCCTTCCAAGACCTTAGCAAAGGTCTTGGGTTTTTTTCCTTTTAAATACATCATCAATTCTAAAAAGCTAAGTAGTATGTTTTAGATTGTCCTGGCTTATGTTAATAGGAAGATTAAGTTTCTCTGTGATTGAGAGAGACTCTTGATTTATGAATGTTTATATCGCACCAGACACTAAACTAACAAGTCTCACCCAATTTGGTCTCTAGTCAGCTTTATTTTTACTGAGGAGAAAATAGAGGCATAGAGAAGTTAAATGACCTGAGGTTACACGGCTCACAATTGAGTTGGGAACGAACTTTTAGCAAAATGAGTTCAAGTCCCTTCAGAGGCCATGTAAAAAAAGAAAGGCAGGACAAACCTTTGTACACAACTGATGTTTCTACTATTCAAAAGCAGAGTCTTTCTGTTTGACAGTCACAGGTACTGAAATTCCTTGCACTCATGAAGCACCACAATGGCTTCCAAGTTAGTAATTTCATCTTCCTTAAGTTTAGTACATGTGTGTGTGTGTGAGCTGCACTCACAATCTTCATTGTTTGATAAATTTCACCTTGCCAAAGGCATGACGAATGTACAATGAGGATCCAATAAAACAGATAATTTCACATTTATTCATACAGTGCTATTTTGCGGATTTGGCTGCTGTGACTCTGAAATTTGCCTCAGAGTATCTCAAAAGTGTGACACGTTGTTTCATCACCTATCCACGATAAAATATAGAGGGTGGAATGGAAGAACAATGGAAGTCAAGAAACCTGCTATTAAATGCTTCTTCTCTGGAAATGAATGTAACTTTGTCAAGCTGACCTTCAGAAACCTCAGTGGTAGCCAGCCTGCCTTGAATGGGCAAGAATTCAAGATCGTCCGAGTAATCTTTTGGTGCAGCAAGAAGCGCTGATACATGTAAGCCCTGAAGCTGAAGGAATTATAAATTTTAATGGTGAGCTTCAAATTCAGAGATGTAACCTCTGGTATGTCAATGAAGGTACTTCAGAGATGATTAATTTATGGGTAAGATGGACCCTGACTTTGGTGACCACTATCATCACGGTTTTGATGAAATTATAAAAGAAAAAGGATAAGGTAAGCTGATTGCCAGCATACTGCACCCCCTCCCCTTCCTTTCTGGTCCAACAAATAGAATTGCAAACTCCCACCTCCATGGGCAGAGTCCCAAGCCACCACTCCTCCTCTGGCCTGATGAGTCGTACCCCTCAAACCAGAGCTGAAATAAGTCCTTTCTCCCATTATTTCCTCTCAGGTCCTTGTTCACGGCAATGAGAAAAGTAACGAAGGCACATGGGTGTTATTGTTATTACAACTCTTCACACATGATGTCATTTTCCTTTGACTGCATTCGCTCTGCCAGCTCCTGTCTATTTTATTCTCCTTTGCAGAATAATTAGTCTAGAAAATGATGAGCATATGGAATCCAATTTCACTGTTCCACTTCTCTCTTAACCCTGCATATGCCCTTACTTCATTACCACTACTCATTCAGATTACCAGCAATGAAATTCCACTGTCTCTTCTTGGACACATTTTTCTCTACCTTGGGAGCTTTAGTACAGATGATCACACCCTGGCTGTTAACTTTTCCAGCCTGACTTTCAAGAAACCACTAGATATGTATTTATTTCTTACCTATTACCTGTACCTCCTAAGTCTTACTTTCTAGAATCTCTTCCTCCATCCAGCCTCTACATGCCTACTCTTCCTAGGACCCACCTCCTCTCATAAACACATTATTCAGTTCCAACTTTTCAAGCTCATAATGCAGACACCAGGAACCTTCTTCTTGTATTCTTCTACACATGAACATCATTCACTCCTTTTCAATTTGTTTGCTCAAACATTTTAATGCTGTGTCTGCAAGCATCTCAGTTATAAAACTGTGACCTGCCCCTGCCTAACAATGATTCCATCTCATTTGCCTTGCCTTACTTATAGAAACACTGCTTCTATATTTTTATAGATAATTTACCTACTGTATTAATTGTTTGGTGTCTAACACTACAAGATTTTTGTTTTCCTTCTATTTCAGTTGCTCATATATCAGAAGTGTCTTGAAATGTGGGAGGCGTGCTCTATAAATATCTATTGAATGAATGAAAAGAGGAAGACAGAGAGGGAGAGGGAGAGAGAGAGAGAGACAGAGAGCGAGAGAGTGAGAGAGAGAGAGAGAGACTGAGAGAGTGAGAGAGTGCGAGAGTGAGAGAGAATTATTCTCCTTCACATTTTAAATTTTCTTTAGAGGGTCTTAACATTCCCAGATCTTTCTAGGCATTACTAAACATGCCTGTGGTTTTTTCTTAATAACCAATCACTAATACAAAGTTGCCTATGATAAATATGTATAAAAGTAAAAGACTGAAGCAAATATTCCAGCTTCCATTTATCTCTCTTGCTTTATCATAAGACTTAGTAAATATTAAGTCCATTAACTTACTACAAAGGTCGACCCCTGGTCAGTTGATAGCCTAATCATGTTACATAACAAGGAAGTCATTCCAAATCAGAAAGAAGTTATTAAACTTAAAATTTTTATCTCGTCCTGTTCCCAAACCTTCAGACATTTCATATTTTGACAAAATGACTAAAGAATACTTGTGTGTATGTCTTCTTTTCACATAACTCCACTTTCTAAGTTTAGGAATGTAAGGTTCCAACCCTAAAATTGCTGGCGACTCATAGCACACCCAAAGGCAACTCATGTCAACAGCCCCTAAGGCTAAGTTTCCCCTTTGTCAGATGCACACACTGAACTTGAGTGGCTAGGGAGAATGTGCTAGAAGATTTTCTTATAGACGGCTCAAAACACACTGTAAATATCACACTGCAGAACATTTCCTGCCATCCCAAGGCTCCATCTCTTCTATTTCTTCAGAGATGGACCTGAAAGTCACAGCAGAAAGTGTGCCTACCCATTTAACATCTAACAAAACAGAGTTCCTGAAAAGCTCAAGACAGATCTGAGGGTGGTATTCGTGAAAGGTTGAGGCAGGAGGAAAATGATTTGTGGCCTGGGCCTTGTCTCAAAACAACAACAATACATAACAACCTAAACGGAAAGGCTTGACAGCAAGGTGAGTACTACTTAGAAAGAGTAGGATCAGCCATGGGAGGGAGAAAAGGGGACATCAGAATCTTGAATAGGATCCATGCACATGCATGAAAATGTCATAAGCCATTATTTTGTTAATTAGTAAATGCTAATAAAAAAGAATAAAAACATCAAGCCCTTACAAGGAGGAAATTGTTCTTCAAGTAATTTTGAATGTGTAATATATATTCATATATTTACATATACATTTACATATGTATTTACACACTATATATCTCCATATAATTATTTTGGAATGAACCCTCATTCTTAAGCACACAGCATCTAAGGTATGTGTTATGTGTTCTTCCACTGAATCAAATTCCTAGGTTCTATGAACGCGCTTCACTGGACAAATACAAAATTCTAAAATATTTTAATGGACTGTCTATTAGGTAATAATGGTCATATGAAGACATCACATAAGATGTTCTCTTTAGCTACAATTCCATCAAACACACAAATCTTGACTTTTTTCCATCTAAGGTGAGCTTTCCCTAAGACACAGCCACCATATGGCTGCAGTCCTAAAGAGTACACCCTAACATTTTCTTGGCATCTACTCGAGGCATATTGCTTGATGAGCAAACCAGTAAGAGATGAAGAGACATAAATGGGCAAATGATTTGAATACGGAATTCACCAAAGTAATCAACAGCCCCAGGCTGTTGGAAAGTCTGCCATCTTGCTAACTTAAACAAAAAGTTACTTTTCCTAGTAAGTGATACTCTTTTTAAAGAAAGTATCAATTCACAATGAAGACAGGATACAATAATGCTAATATCATGTACTTACCAACAGCTTGCCTGGAACAATTTTAGGTAATTCAATTTATTTGACTCCTGACATGGATCAGTATAATTATACTTTTGAGCCCCAGCACAACAGTCTTATGTTATTGTTTACTTAGATTATTAGGAAACCTTAGAAACAATGACTAAGACTGGAAAGGATTATATAAAGCAAATAGTTATGAGGACATCTATAGAAAACATCTACAAAATGTCGACATGTAAGTGTAGCCACATTTTACATACGTAAAAATACTGAAATGACAGTAAAAAAATAAATAAGGTTACATTTTTAAAAATAAAAATGTTATCAACCCTGCATTCCTGGGATAAAACCTACTTGATCATGATGGATGATTGTTTTGATGTGGTCTTGGATTCGGTTTGCTAGAATTTTATTGAGTATTTTTGCATCAATGTTCATAAGGGAGATTGGTCTGAAGTTCTCTTTCTTTGTCGGGTCCTTGTGGGGTTTGGGTATGAGTGTAATTGTAGCTTCATAGAACGAATTGGGTAGTGTTCCTTCTGTCTCTATTTTGTGGAATAGTTTGAAGAGAATTGGTATTAGGTCTTCCTTGAAGGTCTGATAGAATTCAGCACTAAAACCATCTGGTCCTGGGCTTTTTTTAGTGGGGAGGCTTTTGATGACTGCTGCTATTTCCTGAGGGGTTATGGGACTATTTAGATGGTTTATCTGCTCCTGGTTTAACTTTGGTACCTGGTATCTGTCTAGGAAATTGTCCATTTCATCCAGGTTTTCCAGTTTTGTTGAGTATAGGCCTTTGTAGTAGGAACTGATGATTTTTTGAATTTCTTCAGTTTCTGTTGTTATGTCTCCCTTTTCAGTTCTGATTTTATTAATTTGGATACTGTCTCTGTGCCCTCTGGTTAATCTGGCTAAGGGTTTATCTATCTTGTTGATTTTCTCAAAGAACCAACTCCTGGTTTTATTGATATTTTGTATTGTTCTTTCTGTTTCTATTTGGTTGATTTCAGCCCTGAGTTTGATTATTTCCTGCCTTCTACTCCTCCTGGGTGTATTTGCTTCTTTTTGTTCTAGAGCTTTTAGTTGTGCAGTCAACTTGTTAGTGTGTGCTCTTTCCAGTTTCTTTTTGTAGGCACTTAGAGCTATGAGCTTTCCTCTTAGCACTGCCTTCATGGAGTCCCACAAGTTTTGGTATGATGTGTCCTCATTTTCATTGAATTCTAAAAAGTCTTTTATTTCTTTCTTTATTTCTTCCTTGACCAAGTCATCATTGAGTAGAGAGTTGTTCAGTTTCCATGTGCACGTGGGTTTTCCATTGGTTTTGTCATTATTAAAGACCAGTCTTAGTCCGTGGTGATCTGATAAGATGCAAGGGATTATTTCAATCTTTTTGTATCTGTAGAGGCTTGTTTTGTGACCAATTATATGGTCTATTTTGGAGAAGGTACCATGAGGTGCTGAGAAAAAGGTATATTCTTTTGTTTTAGGATGAAATGTTCTATAGATGTCTGTTAAGTCCATTCGGTTCATAACTTCTGTTAATTTCAAAGTGTCTATGTTTAGTTTCTGTTTCCATGATCTGTCCATTGCTGACAGTGGGGTGTTGAAATCCCCCACTATTATTGTGTGAGGTGTAATGTGTGTTTTGAGCTTTAGTAAAGTTTCTTTTATGTATGTAGGTGCCCTTGCATTTGGAGCATAGATGTTCAGAATTGAGAGTTCACCTTGGTAGATTTTTCCTTTGATGAGTATGAAGTGTCCTTCCTTATCTTTTTTGATTAATTTTGGATGAAAGTCGATTTTATTTGATATTAGAATGGCTACTCCAGCTTGTTTCTTGGGACCATTGGCTTGAAAAATTGTTTTCCACCCTTTTATTCTGAGGTAGTGTCTGTCTTTGTTATACTAATATAATAAAAATGGCCATCTTGCCAAAAGCAATCTACAGATTCAATGCAATCCCCATTAAAATCCCAACTCAATTCTTCACAGAGTTAGAAAAGGAAATTCTCAAATTCATATGGAATAACAAAAAACCCAGGATAGCGAAAACTATTCTCAACAATAAAAGAACTTCGGGAGGAATCACCATCCCTGACCTCAAGCTGTACTACAGAGCAATAGTGATAAAAACTACCTGGTATTGGTACAGAGACAGGCAGGAAGATCAATGGAATAGAATTGAAGACCCAGAAATGAACCCACACACTTATGGTCACTTGATCTTTGACAAAGGAGCTAAAACTGTCCAGTGGAAAAAGGACAGCATTTTCAACAAATGGTGCTGGTTCAACTGGAGGACAACATGTAGAAGAATGAAAATTGATCCATTCTTATCCCCTTGTACAAAGCTCAAATCTAAGTGGATAAAGGACCTCCACATAAAACCAGATACACTGAAACTAATAGAAGAGAAGGTGGGGAAAAGCCTCGAATACTTGGGCACAGGGGAAAAGTTCCTGAACAGAACTCCAATGGCATATGCTCTAAGATCGAGAATTGACAAATGGGACTTCATAAAATTGCAAAGTTTCTGTAAGGCAAAGGACACTGTCAATAGGACAAAACGACAACCAACAAATTGGGAAAAGATCTTTACCAATCCTTCATCTGATAGAGGGCTAATATCCAATATATACAAAGAACTCAAGAAATTAGACTCCAGACAACCAAATTACCCTATTAAAAAATGGGGTATAGAGCTTAACAAAGAATTTTCAACGGAAGAAACTCGAATGGCCGAGAAGCATCTAAAGAAATGTTCAGCATCCTTAGTCGTCAGGGAAATGCAAATCAAAACAACCCTGAGATTCCATCTCACACCAGTCAGAATGGCTAAGATTAAAAACTCAGGTGATAGTAGATGCTGGCGAGGGTGTGGAGAAAGAGGAACACTCCTCCATTGTTGGTGGGACTGCAAGATGGTGCAACCACTTTGGAAATCAGTCTGGCGGTTCCTCAGAAAATTGGACATAGCATTACCCGAGGATCCAGCTATACCACTCCTAGGCATATACCCAGAAGATGCTCAAACATATAACAAGGACATATGCTCAACTATGTTCATAGCAGCCTTATTTATAATAGCCAGGAGCTGGAAAGAACCCAGATGTCCTTCAACTGAGGAATGGATTAAAAAAATGTGGTATATTTACACAATGGAGTATTACTCAGCTATTAAAAACAATGAATTCGAGAGGTTCCTAGGTAAATGGATGGAACTAGAAATTATCATCCTGAGTGAGGTAAGCCAATCACAAAAGAACACACATGGTATTCACTCACTGATTATTGGATATTAGCCTAGAACCTTGAAATGCCCAC
>NW_021604604.1:7331122-7355276 GCF_004785775.1 Grammomys surdaster
TAGGTAAATGGATGGAACTAGAAATTATCATCCTGAGTGAGGTAAGCCAATCACAAAAGAACACACATGGTATTCACTCACTGATTATTGGATATTAGCCTAGAACCTTGAAATGCCCAAGATGCAACTCACAGGCCACATGAAGCCCATAAAGAAGGAAGACCAAGTGAGGGTGATTCGGTCCTTCTTAGAAGGAGCAACAAAATACTCAAGGGAGCAAATATGGAGACAAAGTGAGGGACAGAAACTGAAGGAGGGGCCGTCTCAAGACCACTCCACCTGAGTATCTATCCCATGTGCAATCACCAAAGGTAGATGCTGATGTGGAAGACAGGAAGTGCATGCTGATAAGAGCCTGATATGGATATCTCCTCAGAGGCCTTCAAGAGTCAGACATATTCAGAGGCAGATGCTCACAACTAGCCATTGAACTGATCATGGGGTTCTCAATAGAGGAGTTAGAGTGAAGACTGAAGGAGCTGAAAGGATTTGCGGCACCATGAGGAGAGCAACAATACCAACCAACCACAGCTCCCAGGGTCTAAACCACCAGCCTGGGAGCACTTAGGGGGGGATCCAGGGCTTCAGCTGAATATGTAAAAGTGGAGGGCCCTGCTGGGCATAGGTGGAAGAAGAGAACCTTGACCTCATGAAGGCTGGATGCCCCAGGGGGTGGGAATTTTGAGGGTGGGGAGGTGGGAGTGGGGGGGTAGATAGAGGTTACATCCACAGAGAAGAAGGAGGAGGGGCGAGGGGATTGGGGGTTCCGAGGGGGTGGTGGGGGATGGGGTAAGGGGACAACATAGGAAATGTAAATAAATCATCCAATAAAAAAAAATGTTATCAATTCTGCAAATGAGAACAAAAAGCTTCTGTTACTAATATGAAGTATAAAAAACACCTTGATTTCTTTTCTCTGGTATTAAGTGGTAAACCCAGGGCTTAGCCCATGCTGGGCAAATGTTCTAACTCTGAGCTACCTCACAACCCTTTTAAGTCTCATTTTACTTGACATAGGACCTCCCTAAGTTACCCAGGCTACCCTTGAACTCACTATGAATTCCAAGTCATTCTTGAACTCACTCTGAAATACCACCTGGCCTTAAACTTGAAGACCCTCCTACAGTAGCCACCAGAGGTCACTAGCCTGCACCACCATGCCTATTGTCTTAGTCAGGGCTTCTATTCCTGCATAAAATATCATGACCAAGAAGCAAGTTGGAGAGGAAAGGATTTGTTCAGCTTACACTTCTATATCACTGTTCATCACCAAAGGAAGTCAGTTCAGGAACTCACACAGGATAGGAGCTTGGAGGCCGGAGCTGATGCAGAGGCCATGGAGGGGTGCTACTTACTGGCTTGCTTACCCTGGCTTTCATATAGAACCCAGGACTACCAGCCCAGGGATGGCACCACCCACAATGGACTGGGCCCTCCCACCTTGATCACTAATTGAGAAAATACTTTATAGCTGGATCTCATGGCCACATTTCTTCAAGGGAGGCTCCTTTCTCTGTGATAACTCCAGCGTGTGTCAAGTTGACACACAAAACCAGCCAGTACACCAATCTTGAACATAGATTTTGATCAAGAGTGGCCAAGATGGTGTACACATACGTATTTTTACTAAATGGTTGGCTTAACCTTCCATTACATGTTTCCCTAGTAACGAAAGGAGCTAATGAGCAAGTAAGTCTCCTCGAAGACCTTCCAGTCACTGTGGAACAGAGTAACAAAGTAAAGGCAGATGTGGCAATTATGTCAGGTAAGGAATTAGAAATTGAAAGAAGGTGCTTACACACAAAATGTCAATGTTCTAAAATATTAAAATATTTTCTCGTTAAACTATGTAAACTAATTATTCAAGTTTTCATCAAAAGCAGAGCTCTTCTTACTGGGCAATTAGGTGATGTTGGCATTGGTGAAGCAGGCCGGATGAGTCAGCAATACACTGCTCTAAAATTCTGACCTTCCGGAAAGATAGGACTTTGGTTCTGAGAGATTTTAATATTAAAAATAGGCTACCCGATCAGGGAATTGGATAGAAAAACACTATCAAGTGTGGTGTGTTCAGCAATAAAGTGCCGCAGAGCACCCTAGTGACCTAATAGACTTAATTCATTCCTTAAGCAGCTTAGCTACCTTTGGGAGACTTAGGGAGAGACAATCTGGGTCACATCAAGTTAGGTGTATTAAAAGATTCCAAATTCAAGATTGGTCAGCAAGAAATGTGCCATGGGTATATAATATTCATATTAGAAAATCCAGGATACATTAAGCTGTCCCATCAAACACCAGATATATAAAATTGCTCAACATAACGCAAATATTATTTTGTCTCACAAATGAGAAAAAAACTAGCCAATAGATATTCCTCTGAATGATCAACTGTAGATAGAGTTCTAACTGTAATCAACAGAAATACCCACTATTGTCTTTTTATTATTATTCAGTTTTATTTGACTTTTATTTATTTTTTGAAGGGGCATTTAAAACTGGGTGTCTGGGTTTCTCCTTGCTGTGATTAATATTGTGACAAGACTAACCCAGGAGAGAAAGGATTTGCTCTGGTTCACAGGTCAAGAGTGAGGTTGGGGTGGCAAAAGGGTGGGGGTTGGGGATGCAGTGCAACAGGAGTTGCAAGCATCTGGCTACAAAGTACCCACCATGAATGCATGCCTCTGCTCAGGTCTCTTTCATCTCTTACACAGCCCAGGATTTTAAGCAGGGAATGGTGCCACCTACAGTGGTTGAGCCTGTTCACCCTAATTGACATAGCCAAAATAATTGTTCACTAGCACCACTGGAGGCCCATCTCCCAGGTGAGTTTTCAACTGTCAAGTTGCCAGTCAACACTGACCATCCTGGTGAATAAGAGCATTTGTTTTGATTGTCTGTTTCTGTTGCTACTGTTGCTTCAGTCTACTGAAGAGTTTGTAGATTTCTTCAGTGAGTTGAGGATCATAATATCAGATTCCCATGGGATATTGTCTTTTTTATTTTCTCCGGCTGTGATAAAATACTTTGATAGAAGCAACATGGGGCACGCTTGTGTTGAGGGCATTGACTTCTTTCAGAGAATCTGGGTTCAATTCTCAGCACCTACATGGCAGATCACAACTGTCTGTCACTCCATTACCTCACCTAGACATGTAGGCAAAACCATAAGACACATTAAATAAAAATTAACTGAAAAGAAGCAACATGAGAGAGAAAGGGTTTATTTGATTCACAACTTCAGGTTACAGAATCACTGCAGGGAACTCAAGGCAACAGGAACTTAGGGCTGCCAGTTATACTGATGTCACAGCCAAGAGCAGGCAGCAAAGAAGAAAAGAAGTCCCCAAAAATGGTGCCAGCCACACTCAGGATGGGTATTTCCATCTCAACAAACCCAATTAATACAATCCCTCTTAAGTATTTCTTCATTGAAACTCCTTCCCCCAAATCCAGGTGATCCTAGCTTGTGTCAAACTGACAAATAAATCCACCACAGATAGCGTGTAAAGATTTGCTTAAAATGGCAACATTAACATTTCCTTCTACCAAGCAAGTTCAATCCTTTTTGGGTTATCCTTTTTGTACTTTCCATGAAGAATTCAGTCAAACAGGGTTGATGCAGAATGTTCACAGAGGAGCCTGAGATCAGTGGATCCTATCTGCCTCGTGCCAACAAGATTTTGAAGTTACAGGTAAAGCTCCCATGAACGAATGTCAATAGGAAATTATATATTCAGGCCTTACTTCTGTCTCTAGTTTTCATTAGCCCAAAGCTCGCTATTACAGTACTGTTCCTCCACAGCCCAAGCTCTGTTATCAATTAAATCATATTAGAATGCAATGTCTATTATGTAGGAGAGGCAGGCCTTCCTGCTTGTTACTGCTGACAACAGAGCCAGTGGACAGTGGTCTGAGGTATAATTTCCCCAGCTGGAACGGCATCTGCGGATTTGCGCTCAGCAATTAGTAGTAACAACTCCATTGATCTCATGTCTTTCTACTTTTGGAAAACCAGCTGCTCTTATTCTTCAGACTAGCTCCTGGGGGCATTTCCTCCACAGAGGGAGGGCATTACAGTTTTCTTTATATGTGTGTGTGTGCGTGTGTGTGTGTGTGTGTGTACTAATTAACATAAAATTTGAATTGTAGGGAGAAAGTTTATGCTTTTTTGTAGGGTAAGATCCACAGTCGGTATGTTTTTTTCCCCTCTATTTTGTAGGGATGGGAAATGCTTTAAAATATTGCAATGCTTTTTTTCTCTAAACCAAACCTCAAAAATGTGTGTGCATATGTCTGTGTCTCTCTGTGTATGTCTGTGTATCTGTGTACTTGTATGTGAGTACATGTGTGTCTGAGTGTGTGTGTGTCTGAGTCTGTATGTGTGTATTAACACACACTCAACTTGTGCAGTTGCTTTGTGAAGTCCAGAAGTTGATGTAAAGTATCATTTTCAATTACACTTTCATCCTATTTTTTGAGAAAGTGTCTCTCACTTCTCCTGTAGCTCATTGCTTAGGCTGAACTGAATAGCCAGTAATCCCCTGGGGTTTGCCACTCTCTAGTGCTGAAGCAGATGCCATCATACCCAGATGGCATGGCTACTGGGAGTCTGAGCTCAGGTCTCTGTGCAAGCAGTTTACCCATTCAGCCATGATCCCAGCTCCAAAACTCTGATTTTTAGCAAAAATAAAGGCAAAATTAAAATATTGCTTGCTATTTGCCCTGACATCCAAAAATACTTTTAGATAGAATTAGGAAATTAGGAATATCATTGGTTCTTGAATTAGCACCTTTAACCTGATTGAATCCTAACAACATATTCTTAAAATGGAAAGTTTCTGGTGATCCTTGAGGATGTTATGTAGGCCAAAATAGGCCAATCACAAAAGAGTAAATACAGTATAATGTCTGTTATATAAATGGACAATAAAGTCGAATGCTGGCTGCCTGGGCCTGCTGGGCCTGCTAGGCCTGCTGGGCTGTGCAGAGACAACTTGAAAACGGTGTTTAATGGGGCAGAGGGTCAGGTAGAAAGATAAAAAAACCTGGAGGTGTGTGGAAAGGATGGCTATACAAAGTGTGAACATTTTTAATGGCCTGGAATTGTACACTTTAAAATGGTTAAAAAGCCTGGGTGTGTAACTCAGAAGTATAATATTTTTTAGAATGCAAGAAGCCCTGAGTTCAATCCCAAGCATCATACACACAAAATAAGTAAAAATGATAAACTTATGGTGCACGTGTACACACACACACACACACACACACACGAACACACGCACACACACCATGATTTTAAAAGACTCAAAAACCTTAAAAACTCAAAAAAAAAAAAAAAACCCAAAACAACAACAAACCCTACTGGGGTAGAAATAGAGTAAGCTTTAACAAAAACAATTGTTGTAAAGAAAGCAAGTCTGTCAAGCGAGCTAACAACGGCTTGCTAATGAAATCCAGGGCTCCTCTGTGCACCGGGCTTGTCTACTGCTCCAACACAGCAACAGCAGACACTGCAACTTACTCAAATTGGTTCTGGGCAGCTGGGAGCAGAATGGAGCAAAGAAAGCATGAATTCATGTTTCTGCTGAAGATCACAATGAAACAAACTAGCCTAGTTCCCAGGTCCTGTGCTAAGGACGGGTAGACAGCAGCTACCAGGATACCACAAACCTAACAGTTATTAATGGATTTATATATCTGAATTAAGCAGTCAAACCTAGAGAAACACATACTGGACCTGTTATCATATTATATCATTGAGAGAATTTCACGTTGTGTGAGTGTATTAGGTTATGGATCATTTCTTCACTAACACATCTAATTAACACTTATTCAGAATTAAATGTGGACACATCACCACATACACAGTCCTTAGCTGAGTATAAGCATTCTCAGGGAACAGTGACATACTTCAACACTGCCTTCAGTCCTGAGGAGTTTATGGTGATGACAGATTGGGTGTTCTTTGTTGCTAGTCTCTGTGATTTTGGCTCTCCCATGGTTCCTGGTCTCTAGGCCTGACACTCTATTTTCTAATTAGACCATCTCCCCAATGGCAGGACCTGTCACAACCAAAGCCTGATGCTCCAGATTAACTCCTTTCCAAAGAGCCCGGGGTGATGTTCAAGGACCCTTCACATCTATGATGCTTCTAGTCCATTCCTAGACCCAGGTAGACAGTTTTAAGAGAACTTTGGAATAAAGGAGTTGGGGTTACTGATCCTGTTGTTAAGTATGATTTTTCACAGTCCTCAGTCAAATGCTGTTTCCAAAGTGACATCTGCAGTGAATTCCAGATTTCAGTGAGGCTCTTGCAAAACCATGTCTTTACTGCTAAAACCAAACCAAACCAAACCAAACCAAACCAACCAACCAAACAAACAAACAAACAAAACCCAACAACAACAACAACAACAAAAAATGTAGGAGGATGGAATGATTGATTGTAAGACTCTGACTAGCCTTAACAAGGACTCTGAGTGAACCACAGGGAGCCCAATGCAAAAGCAAGAGGAGTTTATTGTTCCAGCATTCAAAGGAGTGACAACGACCCGACCCTGGGCAGCCCGTTAGGCCAGTTTTTATACAGTTTTCAGAGGTAGAATAGGGCAACATTAACTAGGCACAAAGTGACTGGCAGAACAGTGTGACTTTTAAACTGACTGATCCTTAGGGAATGAGGTAGCAAGGGCTGAGGAATGTGCTCTGAGCTTCTCTTCTCTGCAGGTAGTCAGAGGTCTGTCCCCGCTGTGGTCTTCCTGAGGAGAGTAATTAGCCTCTCCCTTCTGGAGGGGAGAGGTGCCTAAGTGCTCTAAGACCTCTGTCTTCTGAGAAGGGAGTGGGTCTGGCAGAATTTTCCAAAGGCTCTGAGCTGTTCTCTTCAAGATGACTCAGCAGTTAAGAGTGGTTGTTACTCTCGCAGAGGACCTGGGTTCTGTTCCCAGAATCTACATGATGGTCTGTAACCATTGATAATTCCAGTCCAGGGTATCCAATGCACTCTTCTGGCTGCCACAGGCATCAGCCATGTGTATAGTACACCCCCCCCCATAATACACACAGACACACACACACACACATACAGACACACACACACACACACACACACCACACACACAGACACACACAGACACACACACACCACACACACACACACACACACACACACACACACACACACACACACACAGTAGAAACAACAGTATTCAGACATTCACTCTTCGGCATTTTTATCTACTGGTGGCCACACTCAGGCCTATGAGTATCAGTCATTACTCAGAGTACAGGGAGTGGCACATTCCCTCTAAGGAAGGGTCCAAGAAAGTTGAAGTTTCAACTGCTTGCTCATTTTATATTCTGATAAATAAATACCACTTATGATTTCTAAGCTATAAAAATCAAGCTTCTTTATGGAAACAAATCTTTTCCAGAAGGTTTTTTTTTTTTTTGAGTTTAAAAGGCCTGACATTTTCCCAATGCATAGATCAGAAGACTCACGTGAAAAAGGTAAACAAGACCTCTTCTAAAAGCTAAGGAACGATTAACTGAACAATGGGCTTCATCCTCAGGATCACACTGAAAGCAACTTAGTAAGAACTCTTTCTCCTTATGGCATTCAGGCTGGAGAAGCTGAAGTCACAGGACAAAATGAAATAGGACGAAACACTGCGAAACATGCTCCCCCAGTCACTTTTGGTTTCTGCACCAGTGAGATTTTGTTTTCTGTAACAAATACCTAAGACAAGCTCATCTCTCAATGAATAAGGGTTTATTTGGGCTCACCATTTTGAAAGTTTCACCCAAAGATACCCATAGATTTTTTTGGTTCAGACCTGTAGTGGCGGAGTCCATCGACACGGAGAGGATATACAGGCAGCTCCAGGAAAGAAAGTTGAACAGTGGCTGAGTCCACTGTCCCATAATTTCTACCTGGATCCACCCTCAGTGGTTTAAAATGCCTCCCCCTTTACCCCACCTCTTAGATTTTTCTTTTCTTTATTATAATGCCAATCTAAAGACCAAACTTTTAGCACACTGGCCTTAAGGGACATTCCATAGCAAAAGTAAAACAATCTTTTCTTTTTTTCTAATTTTTATCATGCTAAATCTTGAAGAGAAGTCTGTCAGCTATTTATTACTAACTTTGTGTGTGTGTGTGATATATGCATGTATACTAGTATGTTCATCTGTGCTAGCATATGCATAGGCAGGTTGATATCATGTGTCTTCTTCAATTGCTTTCTTCTCCAATTTATTTTTTGATACGGAGTTTCTCAGTGAACATGGAGCTCACCATTTCAAATACAGAGGCTGGCCAGCAAGTCTCAGAGATCCACGTGTCTTTGCCTCCCAGCACTTGCGTGACAGGTTCATGTACTACATCTGGCTATTACATGGATGACAGCAACCACTTTACCCAACGAGCCATCTTCCCAGACCTTATCTGTTTTGCTACAGCCATTCAATAAATATATAGTCTGGCACTTCTTAGTTGGGTGGCATTGGCCAGGTTATATAACAGCTGTAAGGCTGTTTAAGATGGAAAATAACAAAGAGATAGCACCCAGGTACACATAAAGACATAGTACCCAGAGACAAAGATTGTAAATAACACGTGTAAGAACCATGTTTCTAATGCAAACACTCAATTATGTGCTATTTGAGGCTACTTATTTTACCGTTATTGCACAGAACATGAAATTCTCAGTAAAACAAGCTACTAAGCTACTTCATAGAATAAGGAAAACCTAGGTTGGTAGGTAACAAAGGTCATTGAAGGATTATTCAGATCCATTTTTTTCTCAGTGGCTCCCAGTCCCCCCTCCCACCTCCCCGGCCCCCCCCCCCTTTCCTTCAGCAGATGGTGAGCCATCAAGCAGGTCTTCTGTGGAATGCTGGAGGATCTAATGCCTGGCATCATGAGACAGTATTCCTCAGTATCTTCCATCAGGACTTGGGGAGGGAGGGAAGGGGACAGAGGAAGGAGACTTGCTTTGAGCTATAGAATCTATACAGCAGCTGTCCCATCTTATATAGACAGCAGTGGGCTGTGTTAGAAAACTGCCACCTGAGTAAAAGAGAGTGACTCTACTGGAGCTTGGAAGCTTTTGATAGTGGACTGGAAAAGTAGCGTAGAGTGTTCAGAAAGAAAGCCTGGCTCCCAGAGGCTGAGAACATGCAACTCTAGGGTGAGGGAATTTTTCTGAGGCTAAATAGACTCGGAAATTAACCATCTCTCTACTACCACCAAATATGAAATATGAATAAATGAATACATATTATCCAGGCTGCAATATCAGCTTTCATTACTTGGTACTGCCTCTACTTGAGGCTGCAAGGTTCTTATCCCCAGCAAACATTTCCCCATATTCATTTGAAGCCAGGTCTTCTGTGCTCTCCTTCAGAAAGCAACACAGTTCTACCTTATATTTCTTCAGCAACTCACCTTCTCCTCAAGTTTTCTCTACCTTTCTGGAAATCTCAGAAAGCACAAGTCATTTTCAAATCTTCCTCCTCTTATCTACCTGGGTGCTACAGCTAAAGATTGTAAATGCCACTCTAAGACCATGGGCTAACAGCTTTAGATCCCACTTAACATCAACACGGGGGAGTGGAAACCTTAGGAGATGGAAGCTAGAGGTTATTTCTAAGTCTTTGGGAGCATGCCTTCTAAGGAAAGGGGAACTCTCAGGCTACTTATTTTACTGTTTTTTCAAAACTACTCATGAGGTAAATGACTCTCTTTCACAGTATGACTCTTCTGTGATACATTGTAATGCCACAGTCCCGAAACAATGGCCAACTGTAACTTAACTGTGGGGCAGAACATCCATATACACACTCCCTTTAGAGGCAAAGCCTCAGTATATAACACTGGTCGGCCTGGAATTCAGTATGTACTCTCACAGAGACTTGCCTGCTTTTGTCTCCTGAGTTCTGGGGTTAAGGTCATGTACCACTGTGACCGGCTCATTACCTTTTCTATAAGCTGACTTATCACACATATTTGTTACAGTCACTGAAAACAGAACTATTTACTATGGCCTTCTAGATAACTTCTGCAGCTTTTCCAACCTGAATCACAATGTTACTTCACATCTTCTGTGTACACACACACACACACACACACACACATTCTTTTCTTCTCTGCCATTCTTCACAACCTTAGTTACACCATACCCTGAGATTCATCGACAGTTATGACGATGTATCGTGGAGTGAGAAAGAGAAAGGCTAATTCATCTCTTTTATGTTTGGTTGGATTCCTTTACACACTTTTTCACAATGTCCACACCACTTTGATCTTGTCTAGATATCTTTACTTTGTTTTATAACTGTGGATGCTCCCAGGAAGCAACATCAGGATCATTTTGGAAAGACAGTACAAGTCTAGGCCAAAGACACATGGACTTCAGAAAAAATCTACTTGGAAAATAATTCTTTCCAAGTAAATACTATGTCAGGGGATGTAGTTACTATATTACCCTGTTCACTGAACAAAACTGGACCCAACTAAACCAAAACAAACTCCCAAGGGTTTAAAAGTCTGAGTTAAATATACTAGTATCAAAGACATGAGAGAAGAAGTGAACAATGAACATGGCGTTGTGAAGGGAACAGCATGCAGTAACAAAGAATTAGGGCTTAATAGTCAAGTGGCCCATGTTTTGGTTCTGCTTCTGCTACTATGTAGACTTGAGCTTACTCTCGACATCCTCTAAATCTTATAGTGTTTATATGCCATTTTCATGAGAATATTTTTTGAATAATTAATGTATACAAATACTAATATATAGCTCATCATAGTATTCAGCAAATAGTCGCTGATATTACCAATATCACCATCAGCAAACACCATTTCCCAGCAGGTTGAGGTCTTACCATCAAAATTACCATTAACACCCTTTCAGCACCCTTTCTTGAATCAGTTGCTTCTCTATTGCTCTGACAAAATATCCCCACAAAAGCAGCTTAAGGGAGAGGGGTGGTTTATTTTGGCTTATAGTTCTAGAGAGACACTGTCCTCCATGGCAGGGAAGACATTATAGCAGGCAGAGAAGAAATGTCACAGAAACAGGAAGCTGGCCGGTCCCACTGTTATCTATATTCAGGAAGCAGAAAGTAAACAGAAAGTGAGCCCAGGCTATATAGCCTCAAGGCCCATTCCCAGTGACCTACTTCCTCCAAGGAGGGTACATTTCTTTAAGATTTCTAAGCCTTCCAGACAGTGCCACCTGCTGGGAACCATACACTCAAATCGGTGAGCTGGTGTGTAGCATTTCACATTCAACTACAGTGGGTCTGTTAAGGAAAGCTACCTTGCTTAACCTTAACTGAGACAAACAAGAGTTGAGATGAAGATACTTGAATGGAGGATTGTTGCTATTCTGCAGTGGCAGAACACTTGCTCAGCAAGTGAAGGACTTGGGCACAGTTTTCAGCATTGTAAAACAACAGCAACAACTAGACGTACACATGAACATCCTCCATATACAGGTCAGCCCAAGAACAAGGCAGGAGAAGGCAGCAGGGGTTCATAGTAAGCATTCAATAAATGCCTACTGAATGGAAAAATGAAACGGAAAAGGGCAGGCATCCCCTCTCATCACAGAAGATAAGAGCCTTCCAGAAGAAGCTGTCTTGACTTTGCATTTGTAATTTTTCATTCCACTGGATGCAATGTGACCTTTTGGATATGTCTCTTTGATGCTATTAACATTGAGAGTCCTCAAGGACAGCTGTACAGATGTTAAGCTAACGACATCATTCCCTGGCTTCTAAGAAAGAGATGGCAGCAGCAAAGGGTGAGAGGTGAAGACCCTGCCTGTGAGCTCCTTTCTCTGGTGATCACAGTACTAGAAAGACAGTTCTCTAGGGAGCACCAAGGAGCTAGGAAACTTTGAACTTTCATTTGACAAAATCAAATTGGAACTGGTATAGCATTCATTTAATGAAATTTCTATCTGGCTCGTTATGGGAGAAGATGAACAATAAAACAGGTTCTAAGTCTACTGAAAACCTGCCTAAGAGACCTCTCTACTGGGTGTGGTGTTCAGTCAACAAAAAGCCAACACCCCTGCAATGGTAGATGCTCTTTGGCAATGTGTGCATCTAAAATGGTGGTTGTGATAGTAGTCAACAGGTAACAATTTCCATGTGCAAGACTACTTGTGTAGATGACTTACGTGCTTAGTATCTTACCCCTCACAAAGGATTACACATTTCTAAGTAGCCTATACACACACAGTATCACTTCTCATAACTGCCACTGCTGGCTTAGTGTCATCCTTTAACACAACATGACAAGGAAAGACATACTATAGTTATTTCAAATGTAGCATTAGAAACACCCTTTCTGTGGCAGCTGCCATGCTGTAGAAGAGTAGCAGGTATGGCTCTAAACTAAGCCCATGGTTGTTGGCCTCAACAAGAGTCACAAGACATAAAAGAAAGCTCAGACACAGCCAGTACACAAGTGTTTCACCAAACTCACCAAATCCATGCAGGATATCATCCAAGAGGTACACAAGTTCTCCCTATAAGCAAGTATAGGTCTCCAAGGACAAGCCAGTGTTCAAGCTCAACAGGGAGAGAATAGGGACACAGATCTGTGCTGAGAGGACACCAGCTGAACTAAGTTCTGCTGGTCTTGAGGGAAGCTGAGGCTAAGAAGAACAGAGCTTACTCCGCCTATCTCCTAGTAAATCTATACCACAAAATGTATAAGGTATTCCTTTGAAATGGGGCGTGTTTTAGGGTGTTTCTTATTGATGTAAAGTCATCATCTGTGCTGATTAAATTAGTTCTTTGATAGTTTCAGATGTACATACAGTGTATTCTATACACTCTCATTCTCTATTGTCTCCTATCTCCCTTCCACTCCATCAGTCCCCAATTTTCCCAACAGGTCCTATTGCCATAATGTGTTTTGCTTGTTTTGTGATTCACTCATTTTACTCAGTATCATTTATTCAGCCATGAGTTTGGGCCCTGCCGGACTCATTGTTTGGTATACAACTGAAGAGAGTGACTATCCCTCCCCAAGTGTGTAACAGTGACTAATACTTCAGCAGTAGTTAAGGCTGAATAATCCTCTCCAAGGTTCAGTCTTGTGCAGAACCAGAAAACCACAGCTGACATAAAATTGTGTTTGCAATGGGTGTATCAAACCCAGAAGACAGATCTTCACAGACCCTCACCTTAGCTTTTAGCTCTCATATTCTTTTCACTTCTTCTCTAATGCTCCGAGGCCTTAGAAATGTCCTGTTTAGGGGTGAGTACTAAATCATTATTTATTCTAAGCATCGTGAGAACCCCTCCCCACCCCAGTCTCTGCATTCCTTGCTCTTGTCTGCAATGAGACTCTTCTTATTAAGGATATGATTCAAATTTGTGTGTTCTCACTGGGGTGCTGGCATGGAGCAGAAATATCCATATGTATTTCTCATTTAAAATAAGACTGTCTCTAGAGGAAAACAGTTACCTTTCCACAAAAATGAAAGTCTTGCTATGGATGTATTAAGAATAGCACCCAAGGGCTGGGAATACGGCTGTGTCAGATAGAGTGTTTTCCATGCACTCGTGAGGACATGAGCAGATCCTCAGAATCCATATAAAAAGGCATATGTGTAGGCTTGGCTTTTACAAAGCCTACTTTTAATAAGGTTTTTAAATGATTTAACCTCCCTTCTCGCTCATCACACACCAGGGGTAGCGGAAAAGAAAGGTTATTAGGATATGGGAGAAGTGAACCTGTTTAGAAATTGTTCTTTGGTGCAAATCCAACCTGTACTGTCAGGAGATCAGCAGTTTAGTTCACAGGAATTAGCAGCAGTAGCTCAATCCACTTGCAAACACTTCATGAATATACCAGTAGCCTGGTTTGGTAGTGTCAGGATAACAAATACGAATCAGCAGTGCTGGCAAGACCCAGCAGAAACAGGCAGGCCTTCCGGTGAATCTATGTGAGTCAGCAGGAGTGACCAGGACCAGCAGGAGCACCAGAAGTTCTCTGTTGTGCCTCTCCCAGCAACACCATCAAACATAACTGATTTTCCAAAGAAACCATAAGTATTCACTTCATGTATGTAAGTGTGTGTGTGTACTTCTCTGACACCAGTGCCAAGGAGGCAGAAAGATGGACATTACCTGGGGTTCTGTGGCCAGACTGATCTAATCTGTGAACTCTAGGTTCAGTGAGAGACACTGACTCAAAAAATGTAAGCTAGAGAGAAAGCTGGAAAGGTATCTGGTGTCGACCTCTGGCCTCTACAGGCACACACACACACACACACACACACACACACACACACGTACATGCATATATGCACACAAACTCCTCTTCCTATAAATACTAGCACCTTATACTTCTACTTCATGAACATGCAAAATATAGGACATTTTAAATCCTCAAAAACAATGACCAGTCAGCACAAGGAATAAGAAGTAACACAAGCAATATTTTATTCATGGGTATAAAATAGAAAAAGGATTTTTGAAGTATAAGAAGTAATGAAAATTATTTGTACATTTTAATATTTAAAAATTTAACTTCAGTAGCATAAGTCTGGCATTTTTAATATAAACTCTAAAAGAAATGCCCAGCATCCAGTTTAAAAATATTATATATTTCTGACTTTACCATTTGAATAATTAAAATTTGGTCTCATAACCAAAATGATAATCAACTTACAAAAACTCTACATTTCAAAGAGATGTGATATCCTTCCTCTTCCTGAGGTCATGACAATAAAGGTCAGCACTCTATTATATCAATGTGCTGGTTCTGTAACTGGGTAACACAGGTGCAGTGTTGGTTCTGTGACTGTAACACAGATGCAGTGTTGTTTCTGTAACTTTGTAACAGGTGCAATGTTGGTTCTGTAACTTTGTAACAGGTGCAGTGTTGGTTCTGTAACTTTGTAACAAGTGCAGTGTTGGTTTTATAATTGTGTAACATGAGCGCAGGCTTTAAATCCTCCTCCTTCTTCATTATAACCAGAGCATATGGTTTCTCAAATTATGTAAAACATGCAAATTATTCATGAGAAACTGGTTCCTGTGCACAATCATGCAACAGGTGTCTATTTTAAACACACTAGGGCTAACTAATGAATGTTTATATTCCTAAAATATTCTTTGGGATGTATTCTAGGAAATCATTTTTTAAGACATTCATAGAATTATTAAAAAACATTATTAAAAACCTGGAACTCATTTTCAGGAATGCTCTCTTTGCAACACTGACAGCATTCCTCAATATACATTTTCCTGGGCTGGGGAGATGGCTCAGTGGGTACAATGCTTGCTGTACAGACATGAGGATCTGAGCTCAGGTTGCCAGCATTCATGTAAGAAAAAACCCAAAATTATCCACTGTGGAAATCATCTTGGAAATTCCTCAGATAACTTGAAATAGATCTACCATATGACCCGATTATACCACTCCTGGGCGCATACCCAGTGGACTCTATTCCCTGCTACAGAGACATATGCTCATCCATGTTCATAGCTCTTATAATATTCACGATGTCTATAGAAACAATATGCTCAGACAATGATGATTTGATAATGAAAATGTGATAGCTACATACAAAGAGATTTTATTCAGCTATAAATAAAAATGAAATTGTGGAATTTTCAGGTAAATTTATGGAGCTGGAAAACATTATACTGAGTGAGGTAACCCAGACACACACACACACACACACACACACACACACACACGCACACACACACACACAAAACGATGCATGTTCTCACGCATTTGGATATTAGTTATTTGTAGAATCTTTAATCTGGAATATCTGCAGAGTCCAGGAGACTGGAAAGGGACAGTTGGTGGGAAGAAAGAAGAAAGAACTTAAGAGTGGTGGAACAGAATAACACAAGTGATATAAATAGGGAAAAGAGGAGTTATAGGGAGGAAATGTCAGAGGAAGGCAGGTGAGAAGTACCCAAAAGGATGATAGTCAAAGATGCCATATTGAAGCCTACTATTTTACACACACACACACACACACACACACACACACACACACACACTACCTTATACATATCATAGAAACTGCAGGTTGCCAAATAAAAGCTCAGTGGAAGATATGGGTAGAAAACCTCCTTTCCAGTTGTTGATAGAAGTTGTTTACAAGAACACAAAACAGTACCGGCTGTTGCTATTGCTCTTGGTTGCCTACCTGAGCTTGATAGTATCTGCTACAGATATTATATCCATTGGTCACGTTGAGAAATCATGCTAGTACTAATCACAAAACTTTCTCTCTGGTGGCTAGCACCTCAAAAGTGTTGAATAGGCTACTGAGAAGAAGAAGTATCAACTGTCTTACTTAGTTGTGAATCCTGTGTACTGTGATAATAGGTACCATGGCAATTTATGTGCACTAGTGTAATTGTGGCATGAATGTCACGAAGTCACCAAGCATTCTGGCTTGCATATTTGCTTATTCTTAGCTAGCTTTTTTAAAAAAATGAAGCCCAGGACCATCTGCCTGAGGAATAGTGGTACCTACAGTGTGATGAGCCCTCCTACATCAATTAATAATTGAACAATCCCTCATAGATATGCCTACTGACTAACCTGATTATGTAATTCCTTAATTGAGTCTCTTCTCCAATGACTCTGGGCTATGTAAGGTTGACAATTAAGGGTTACCAAAGCAAGGGTAATCAATTATTTTCTGATTGGATTAAAGGCCCATTCCACAGAAGGAAATACATGCCTGATAACAGTATGTATAACCAAGAACTCAAGTTGGAGAGCTCACAAGACCCAGGTGTAAACTGTACTACTGTTATTCTACTAAATGGGCACACTATCTAAGTTCAGGGGAGTGTTTAGTCACAAATCGGGCATCTGTATCATATGCCCACCCCAAAGGCTCAGGTAGAAGTGGGGTGTAATGACTATAATAATCAGACGTCATAGAGGACCAGAGCAAAACTGTGTCTTCTGGGCATGATAGGACCATTATATCCACAAACTTCCAGCAGCTGTGCTTGTCTGCACAGGATCTGCACAAGACCAAGCCAGTCAACATTCTAACATGGAGTGGGAGGGGTTCATGAGCTCCCATTCCTACCTAAGGAGCTATGGACAGTTGATGGCTTCTCAGGAAGGGAGAGTCAGTTTTCTTTAAGGGTATGGATCCTGGCAGGTTGACCATCATGCAAAGGATGACTGCATACCTAGACATATATGAGCAGCCAAATTGGAGTTGATGAGTTAAAAAAAAATAACGAGGACATACGTGAGTAGGGGTAGGGAGATAGGGGTGGATGCATCTGGGAAGAGTTAAGGGCTAGATTGGGGAATAAATATAAATTGAGGACTCAGGTTTCTCCTGCCACCATGTGGATTCTAAACAAACTCAGGTCATCAGGCTTGGTGGCAAGCACCTCCACCTTCTGACTTAAATTGTTAGCCCAGGGTTTGTTTTCCATGGAGTATTATCAGAAAGCTAAAGTGCATTCTCTTTAGGTTTGGGGTTTGTTTTGTTTATTTCTGTTTTTGAAAAAAGGTCTTTCTATGAAGTTTAGGCTGTCTTGCAACTCACTGTGCAGACCTGGCTGGCATTTAATTCACGGAGATTCACCTTTGTTTACTTCTCAAGTGCTGGGATTGAAGGTCTGCACCGTCATGCCTAGCTTTAAATTCATTCCTTAATATAAACTCATTTATTTTTAGATTAAAAGTATAGATTTATTTAATTCTATGTATATGGGTGTTTTATCTGAACGTATGTATGTGTTCCACATGCATGCCTGGTATCAGAGGAGGACATTGGAGTCCCTGGAACTGGAGATTCAGATGGTTGTAAGCTGCCATATGGTGCTGGGAATGAAACTCAGGCTCTCTGAAAGAGCAACAAGTGTGCTCAAAAACTGAGCCGCCTCTCTAGGTATATTTCTTTATTATTATCATTATTATTATTATCTTTTTGGTTGTTAAATTTATTTTAAAATTTATTATAAAATTGTTGCCAAATAAAGCATACAACCAAATTAGCCAGCCTCAAAGACTAACTCAGTAAATCTAGATTTGTGTTTTGATGGCTCCCCTTTACTGTTAGAATAACTTAGAACTTATAAATATTTCTGAAATCAGATCAAATGACCATTCTAATTTTTTTGAGACAGGGTTTATGAATGTAGCTCCTGCTGTCCTGGAATTCTCTCTGGAGACCAGGCTGGCTTCGAACTCACAGAGATCCACCTCTCTCTGCCTCTTGAGTGCTGGGATTAAAAGCATGTGCCATCACAGCCCAGCGACTATTTTTATTTCTTAAGATAAGGGGATAAGCAATATTATTAAATACTAATCAAATACAACACTTGTAAAGATGCGTGTTTTAAAATACCTTTGAACAATTTCAAAAATCTGTAACTCATTAAGTGTAATCTCATCTTTTATTTACTTATACAAAACAGGAGGCTGTCCCCTGTTCATTTCCTTCTGTGTATTAATGTGGATTTTTATGTAACTTAGTAGAGTTATGAAAACATAAACTTCTCCCTAGTGGTAAACTATTAAACGCTCTTTGGTGTTTAAGGACAGCATAGCTTACAGTGCAGTTTCACAGACAACTGTGTAATCACCAAGATCTGGGACAAGTCAAGTGTCCAGTGATAGCTTTCACTTTAATCAGTTTCACCTGTACTTAACAGATATTCTTTCACTGGAGAATTAAACTCTTTGTAAGACGAACTTATAGTTTAATATTCACCAGGACTTTAAAAACCATCTTTTGAGAAGATGAGGATACTGAAACCTATTTCCAATCCAAGTTGAAGACAATAAATCATCCAAAGTGCATGGAAATAGACAACACATGTAAGTTGTGTCAGAAACATTTGAATATTTGTGTCAAATCCTTTGGAAGTAAGTTGCCTTGTACTTAATTACTGACAAGAACTCAAACAAAATGTTTAAAAGTGTGGAATAGATTTAAAAACAGATAGAATGTTACTTGTCAATTAAATAGTTTTTTTTTAAATCACCAAAATATGTTCCCCAACAATGTCATATCCCATGCACACCTTACAGATTCTAAGTGGTTCTAGAAATGTCTTTATGAGAGTAGCAGACATTTGCAAGAGACTCTAATTCCACAGATAAATTACCTTCCTGCTGATTAAATACTATGCAACAGTGAGGATGTGAGTTCAAATCCTTAGCACCCATATAAAAGTCAGGCAAGTTCCAGTAATACCAGCATTGAGAGGTGGAGATAGAAGATCTCAGAAGTGTGATGGTCAGCCAGTCTGGCCCACACAGCAAACTTCTTAGTAAAAGATGCTCTTTCAAGGCAATAAGGCGATAGAGGAAGATACCCTATATTTTCATCTACCCTCTATATATGTGCACATGCCCACACCTACATACATGCACACATACCACACCTACAAAAGGTTCTGCAATTTCATGGAGAGCTATCCTACATTTTAGTGGCTCAGGTAGATGGTGAAATGACCTGACAAAGAAAGGTATATTTCAATGGGTGAAAATATTGCCCAAGAATTTCAAGGAACCTGAAGTATTAGTTTATAAAGGGAAGCTATTTTATAATTTACTGGATCTCATTATCTTCATGAGCCAGATAAGCGAATTCTTTTAGGCTTCAACAAAGACATGTATTTCTTTCTTGAGCTATGTCTGTTTCAAATTATGAGTATTTTGTGTGGGAGGCTGTATAAAAAAAAAGAAAAAAAGAAAAGAGAAAACAATCTTGAATAGTTGATACACTGGACCTTAAATGAGGAGGAATGTGGCTCTGTCAAATTTCAGGTAGTGTATACCAAGAATGTCACAATGTTACATTTTATCTCAACATTCCAATACAAAGAAATACTTCAAAAGAAGGTTTTATTTTCCTATAGCCTTTAAAAAATTATGACAAAACCCTTGCCAGACATCGCTGTAGTTCAAAGACAGAATTTCTTCCAAGAAAGCCATCATGTTTAAATTAGAAATAATTTGACCAAATATGGCACAGATTCAGGGTTTGTAGAGATGAGGTTGTGCACATCGCTGAGTCCAAATGATGTGCAACCTCAGGTGTTACTTGAGGGAAACAACAACACAAAGACAGAGAAAGTTAGGGGAGCCCAAATCCCCCTAGACTTATACACAACTGGTCATCAAATAATTGTGACATAAAAACAAAGTAAGTTGGAATTTTTAAAAATGCTTTAAAGCTAGTGAGAAGGTTCTGTGGCTAAACGCACTTGTTGCTAAGTTTGACCACCTGAGTTTGATCCCTTGGTCCTGTGTGGTGAAGGATATAACTGATGCTACAAGTTGTACTCTGACCTCCTTATGTGTTCTATGGCTGTATTTGTCACAGACAGGCATGCCCACACAAAATAAGTAAGTAAAATGTAATTAAAAGTATATCTTGTATATTCTGGTGAGATTCTCAAGGCTAGAAGCAGGTTTATCTCCGTGTCTATGCCAGAGAGGAGGCCAGTCTGGTCTATACTCCAAGCCAGTCAAGGGCACACAGTAAGACCCTAACTTCAAAAGAGGTGGAGGAGGGAGAGTAGGGAGAGGAAAGAGAGGAAGGAGAGGAAGGAGAGGAAATAGAGGAAGGAGAGGAAGGAGAGAAGGAAGAGGACGGAGAGGAGGGGGAGGCATTGTGAGTAAGAAGTAAAAAAAAAAAATTACTAAAAAAAAATGGCTGAAAAGAACAGCCATTCAGTTGCAACAGCAAGTGAATGGGATGAAACATTCAGGGTCCACTGATCACTGGACAAATTGGCCTCGATCTGCATGAATACGTGGTAGTACTATTATGGAAGTTAGAAGTAGAACTTGGTTTGGGAACGAACAATTAATAATTTTGACTTAGATCTGATAATGGCAGTGCAGCATCCATAGTGAAATGTACTTCAAGGAGCTGAACTTCTAGGAATAGGATAGGACATTTTTAAGAGTATTTAAGGCTAGGTTACATAAAGTTCAAGGCTGAAACCTTCAAGACATAGGTTACCAAGGTAGGCAAAAGAAGAGAGAGTGGTTAAGATAAAGTATTGGGGGACTGCACAGCGATCTAGAGAGATGGCTGAGTTGGTAAAGTGCTTCTTATGCAAACATAAGGACAGGAGTTTGGGTCACCGACCCTGACATAAATAGCTGAGCACATCTGTACCGTCAGCACTAACAGACAGAACCTTGCATTCAGTACCAGGTCTAGTGAGAAACTCTGTCTCAAAAAACAAGGCAGAGAGCAAATGAAGAAAAAATCCAGTCACCTTCTGGCCTCCACAGTTTCACACAAGTATGCAAGCACATACATGCATACACACATTTACACCCATACACAGACACACAGTCACAGACACAGACACAGACACAGACACACACACACACACACACACTACACAGAAAAGAAGGTTATCTGAAGCATTTCTGATATTGCTGTTTGTATTGTGTATGATAGAAAATATCTCATTAAAATTTTTGACAGACATAAAGAATCTGTTAATAACCAGGCTATTTTTAGGACCCCATCTCTATTTGTTTGTTTCTTAAGCATAAGTCCCATCTCTTGCCTCAATCCTCCTTTCCTTCTGCTGCTTTGTGTCTCTAGGCAGTCTTCTGCTTCAGTCAGTTGGCTAAACTATATATAGTAAGTATTCTGAACTAAAGAAGACTTTACATGCCAAGATCATCATCACATTTCACGGAAATCCAGGTGTCACATTGTAGTCAGAAGACTGTTTCACATACGGAGAGAGGAAGCTCATTAGAACGGGAATTTGTTTCATTCACTGTTGTATACCAACAGCACCTGTCACAGAGCAGTTTCTCGGTAAATATTTATTGACTGAATGAAAGTGCTTGTCCGTTCCCATGTACTTACTTGGGAAACTTCATTCATTATGCCTTAAACATGTGACATTCATTCCTCTGATGAAGATAGTATCCTAGATATGAAGGCTTCTACAGTTGATAAGGGTAAATGAGCTTCTTGCCCTCAGTGGATCTTATATCTGGAGTGGTAGGACTGAAAAGGCTGGTTTTAAAGTCTGTTGAAACCTTTGTGTTTATCTCTGCAATGGAAGAGCATTACAGACCGTTTGCAAAGAGTAGCCAGTGATGCAAACATACCACAGGAAACCTGACCATCCCATGTAGCCACAGAATGACTCTGGATACACAGGTCCGCTTGGTGTCTTATGAA
Organism: Grammomys surdaster; assembly: GCF_004785775.1. Classification (NCBI taxonomy): domain Eukaryota; kingdom Metazoa; phylum Chordata; class Mammalia; order Rodentia; family Muridae; genus Grammomys; species Grammomys surdaster. The sequence continues at coordinate 7,353,322 of NW_021604604.1, forward strand.
AAGAAATTAGACAATTATTTGACCTTCGACTTTACTTCTATTTTGCCCAAAGACACAGTGCTTTTGGCCTAGGTATAACATATACCTGATTTTGTAGAAACAAAATTTCCATGAAAAGCAATTGTCGATTTGTTTAGAATTTTACTAAGAATAGATAAGCATTGCCACCAATGGCCACAGTTGTGTTACACATCACCACTACCCTGCATTTACATTGCTGTCTCATAGATACTCCTTCTACAGTGGTGTGATTAACTATTTTACCATACCAGCACACTTACACATTCAAATCCATAGTGTATGAGCAGAGTTGAGTCTTCTGGGTGGTAAGATGGAAAGGCTATCTGAGTGCATAAAAGGTTGAGAGGAGAGGAGCTGGAGAGATGGGTCGGCTGTGGTGAGCACTTGCTGTTCTTCCAAAGGACCCATGTTTGATTCCAAGAATCCACATAGGAGCTTACAACCATCTAAAATCCTAATTCCAAGAGATCCAATGACATTTTTAAGCACCAAGCACGTGCACGGTATACAGACATGCATTCAGGCAAAGTATCTATACACACAGAATAAAATATTTTTAAAACAAAATTGGATTGGAGGGTCAGGGAAGAGCATTTAAGCACAATCTAACATCAAGAGCTGTGAAATGGAAAGAACTTGGCTTGTTGGAGGAATTTTAAAACCAGTGATGTTGAGGAGGTACAGAGCAGGAGCCTGAAAGCAGGGATTGGACTTCCTGGTGGGTGAGTCTATAATGAGCAGGTGTCAAAGTCAATGCTGAATAGTTTTGGAAGACTCAGGTGAAGGAGGCATCAACAGTCCTGAAGAAATGGGGTTGAAGCTCAGACTTCTTGTTTCAGGGGCTCCCTCCAGGAAGGAATCCTAATGTATACTAACACAGCAGCTATGGGATGGGGCAACATCTTAACACCCACAACTCCTGGGATCTGTGAGGTGCAGAAGCCCATGGCTTCATGTAAACCATATAAATATGGATTTTGTTTTAGTTTTTAACATATTTAAACTGGGTGTTATTTGGATGAGACACTTCAGAGGAGAGATACAGGTCAGTGTTAGGAAGCATGATCAACTGATCATAGGTGTCCACTGTGACCTTTCTGCTCGCCAGTGTGAGCTAAATGTTTAGCAGAGGTGCTTTCACAGGATAAAAGAAACAGGAAAGGAGTTACATTTATTCATGTTATATAATCATTCATACGATCTCACTTATTATTCCAAGAACAAGTCATATATAGAATAACACTCAATGGTCAATCACTTATGAAACCCCATTTTCCAAAGGAAGTCTTGAGTTTAAAAATGGTATTTTTTTTTCTGCCATGGAAAAGAAAAGTTACAGGAAAAGTTTATGAAAATCTTCATATTCAAGGACTGCAGATCTAGAAAGATCACCACAAGGCATTTGCAGTAGGACATTAAGCACCCTGACAGTCTGGAATAGCTTTGTTTTCAAAGTGACTTCTGAAGAAAGAAACCCCATGTGGCTCGAATGGTTATGTCATATTTTAACGCTCGGAACCCTGCCAGTCTGCATACACTGTGCAGCTAATGAACCTATTTTTGGAATGTTCTAGGGCAGGTACCTCTAGCTACTTACTGTCTTGTTTCTCATCTGTTCCCCATTACTCTGTTCTTAGGCCTTTGCCCTAGTATGTCATGATACTGTCCTAAAACTGCCCCCTAGCTACCTGTAAAAGAATAAGCAAAACAACCACAAATACAAATAAGACACAATGACCTTAGTCTTCTAGCCTCTCCTGTGTCCTCAGTGGAATCTTAAACAGCTGACTAATCCACTTCCACCTGGCTTTCTGCCCGAACACAAGCGTGTTAGATCAAGTGCTATTTTTCTCTCTCCAGAAGACTTCCACAGCCTTCTGACCTGAGGACAGAGTCCAGTGTGTAGCCCGTGATCAAGTGATATAAGATGAAAG
>NW_021604604.1:7355376-7396261 GCF_004785775.1 Grammomys surdaster
GTGTGTGTGTGTGAGAGAGAGAGAGAGAGAGAGAGAGAGAGAGAGAGAGAGAGAGAGAGAGAGAGAAATGTTTATCAAGCTGATGATGAACCAGCTCAAATTAGGAGGAAAAGGACACAAAGATCCTTAGCAAGTATTTGTTAAATGACTTGTTTCTCATTAACATATATCGATGTTCTGATTCCAAAGTTTCTATACTTTATTGGACCCTCAAGATCCTGTCAGAGTAACATTACTACTTCAGGTTTTAAGATAAGGAACTTGATTCTTAGAGTTAGTGAGTAATTTGTCCATCAACTGGTCAAGCCTGTTCTAGGTTAGTTTTTGTACTGCTGGGTGTTGATCTGAGGCTCTTGCCTATGTGATGCATGTGTTCTGCCACTGAGGTAGAACTCTAGACATTAGCTAATATATTTTTAAAATTTTTCTTGTGCATATGGGTAGTGTATGTATTTATATGGAGGTACACCTTTGTATGGCAAGGGCATAGGATATCTGATGGATTAAAAAAATACACTCTGGTATTCATCCCTAATGTCTGTGATGGTAGTTATCTACTTCTTCATTTGCTTAAATGAGAAAGCCTAGTATGCTAGCCAGTGATTTCCAAGTGCCAAGCATCCTTATAAAACCTTCTCCCTTAGAATATCACAGACTATGAAGTGCTATAGACATGTTTCCTGTATTATTATGCATAAAACAATCCGGCGACCAATTTCACATAGTGTCTTGTATTCTAATAGCAAACTAAGCAGTATGTATTCTGAAAACCTTTGAGTCTAGTAAAATGAGTCATAGGAGTATGAAGGCATAGCAGGTAGAAAATCAAAGTGAGTGGTGTTACCAATGAACCCCTGGAATGCTTTTAAGTCATGCACCGCTTGTTAGGCACCATTTACAACTAGTTAATCTTTCCCATCCCAATTATCAGTTCTACTGTACTCTACTTCAGTCTTCTCCTGTGATTACCTTACTGGCCAACTTCCACCATGTGAGAGCATTCACTTGGCACTGGCATGCTCTATCTTCACAGCCTGGTGAGATAGAACAGCCATGTTCCCTGGTGTTACTGCCATAAGCTAGTACAGATGCCATAAATTTCCTGCTTCACACAGAAGCCTCTAGTGGGATAGGATGGGATGTGTAGAAGGCACCTTGATTATGTCATCTGGAGGATAAAGTGAGTATCGAAACAGAATGGTATTAATTACCTTTTATCAGGGTAAGAATAAACTACAGTAAGGTTGATGTGAGCCCTAAAGTGCACTTAGGGGTTAAACACAATCAGTCTGGTCCACTCCTAGAGAACACTCACGCATACAAAGGAGGACAATCAGCAGGGTATAAAAAGCATCATTGGTCAGAGGCTGGCCAGCAGAGAACATGTCCTTTTCAGAAAGTTCCAAATTAGCTCTGGGCAACCGTCAGGAGGGGGGAAAAAGCTGAAATCCTAAGTCAAGGTTTCTGTATTTTCAATGCATAACCATCTGTATTCTTAAATTATGTGCATGAGGATTTGTGTATATATATGTGTTTAGTGCCTGAAGAGGCCAGAAGAATGCGTCAGATCCTCTGGAACCAGAATTATAGGTGGCTCTAAGCTGCCATGTGGGTGCTGAGAACCGAACCTAGCATGCCTGTGGTAGTGGCAAGTGGTCCTGACTGCTGAGCCATCTCTCCAGCCCCATCACCAGCTATGGTTTTTAGGTTTGTATAAACTGCCAGCCACTTTAATGTGCTGAACTAGTAACTGAATCAGCAAAATGCATCCCTTACCCTCCATATTTTAGAAGGGGCTTGCAATTTTGAAAGAAATATGACCATCATTTTAAAAATTATATAACTTTTTTCTTAATTTGGCAATTTAGAATACACTTTACTATTAGACTGAAATTCATTAACCTTTCCTTTGCTATATATTAAAGACAGAAGAAATTATGTAAATATACTGGTTTGCAAGTTATTTCTCTCAGCTTTTGCAGACCACTCCACAATATAAAGGACAGATAAACAGCAAGACAATTATTTGAAAATATTACAAATTTTCTTGAGTGTAGTTTAAAGTTTATTTTTTTTCATCTCATTAAAAATGTAAACAGAGAGATTTAAGGTATGAGGCAATGGCCAATATACAGCAAAGACACAGAAAGAGCTGGGCACAGTCTAACCCCTCCTTAAGCATCTTTCCTATTTAACGATGCTTGCTTTCTCAGAGAATTTCCTTTAGGCCCACAATCCACCTGGAAACTGGATGGACAGTATATGTAGCTTTATCTATGATTATAAACAACAGCCAAGAAAATCGATTTTGTTGAGAAATCTGATCACTAGTGCATATTTCTCCATGGGGAGAGGGGAAGGGAAGAAACAGAATATACTTAATTATTACAACCATATCTTTACATTTATATACATTCCCATTGGGAATGAGTCTCAGTTCTTATTTTCTGAAAAACAGATGTGTTGAGACGATAGATAAAATTAACTGGCTCTTTATTTCTAACCAGTCACCTCAGACGATGAAGTACCGTGTTAATAATCGTGGCTTGCTTAGAGGGGATTGAAAATGGATTTAAATTTTGAGTTGACCTTCATATGAGGTTTATTTGGTGATCTGCATTAGCAATGCCTAAGTAAGGAAAGTTCTGGTCGTAAGATCAGCTGCTCAGGTCCTCTTTGCCTCAGCTACATGCAGTGCTGAACTTTCACATTCGGAATGTCAAGTTTATGCTGCAAGAGCGGAAAAATGTCCTAGAGAGGTCAGGCATTCTACTTGGCTGTAGAAATCAAAATGACATCTATTTTCTCAGCCCTAAGCACATACCAAGTTAGCAAAGGAGTCGTTGCTATTCACACATACTTTCCCTTATTACCTTGGGAAGTGTTATTAATTGGTTAAAAACAGCTTTTCCAGTCTCTTTAAATGAAAAGCTCTCAACAATATCTCTGCCAACTAGTTGTCCCAGCGACAATATCCCACCCTTAAAAGTCATGCGGGAACAGTGAACTGGAGGTTCTCAAGAGAAGTCCAATTTTACCACAGCCTGGCCTAGACCTGCAAATCACCATTTTCCTAAGAACACAAAGAGACAATAGTATTGAGGTCTTTTAAAAGTATCAACGTTTTACTAAGCTCAAATTGAGTCCTCCCAGCCCTGTTGGGTTTTCCTTCTCTGACTACAATGAGAAACATATGTATCTTAATTAAATCGTTTTAAAGGGGCGGTCGGCAAATTAACTCAGTAATTGTTGCCACTCGGCAAACATGTTCAATTAAAGGGAGTTCTACAACTTTTAAATCTTCAACTGCTTTGTATCCTGAGCGTTCTCTGAATTGTCATGTCTGTAATGTAAAAATGCATGGCTATTTGTTCCTCAGCATCTGCATACTTGCAAATATATCTTTTTATCTTGTAGTCAAAGCACAAGGTAATTTCTTCACCTGCAGGAGCACATTGATTTTCCTTTAGTTGTTGGTATGCATCATGTGTAGGTGATTAATATTCTTGGGCATCACAGGAAAGTTACTTTTTTTTTTTTTTTAAAGATTTATTTATTTTATGAGTACACTGTAGCTGTCTTTAGACACACCAGAAGAGGGCATCAGATCCCATTACAGATGGTTGTGAGCCACCATGTGGTTGCTGGGAATTGAACTCAGAACCTCTGGAAGAGCACTCAGTACTCTTAACCACTGAGCCATGTCTCCAGCCCGGAAAGTTACTTTTTTACATTGTTGCATTTGAGGACTTACACAACCTCTTTTCAAAAATACTCAAAAGTCAAATTAGCATAAATTATTCACAACCCACTGTAAAACCCTGGAAGCTAAGCTGTGCTGGATACACAAAACCTTCCAACGTGGAACTTAGCCTTTGGAGAAGCCTTCCAACTATTTTTATTGAACATTCAACCTTATTAAACTAAATGACAAAAACAGCCACAAGCCCAAGTCTAAGAGGGGTTTCACACCACAGAAATGCCTACACTGCAATGTAAAACAAAACAGAACTCAAATGATGTTTTTGTTGAATATGTTTTTTTCAAATTCTTCCTAAGCCTATAGGAAGCAGATATCCGGAGGTGCTTTAAGAATGTTGTATCTGATGTTCTTGTGGGACTTCTAACATTAGGAGCAACGGACGTCTCTGACATCTTTTTTTTTTTTTTTGCCTGCACTTGGGACTCTTTTTCTCCAATTGGGTTGACTTGCCTAACCTTGATATGTGGATTTGTGCCTAGTCTTGTTGTAACTTGCTATGCAGTGTTCAGTGGATACCCTTGGAAGGCCTGCTCTTTTCTGAAGGGAAACAAAGCAAAAATAGATCTAGGGGAGAGGAGAGGACCTGGAGAAGGGAGGGAGGAAAACTGCTGTTGGGATACAATGTATGAGAGAAGGAGAAGAAGGAAGAGGAGGAGAAAGAGGAGGAGGAGGAGGAGGAGGAGGAGGAGGAGGAGGAGGGGGAGGGGGAGGGGGAGGGGGAGGGGGAGGGGGAGGGGGAGGGGAAGAAGGAGAAAAAGTTGTTTCATCTCTGGTCTCTTAGACAGGACAGTGGAAAGATTTAAAAGAATTAAAATTAAACTAAATTCATTTCCTATGTTTAAATAAATAAATTGCAACGAGAAAGATGCTGGCAGATAAGAGCTCTGTTGACTAAGTATGGGAACTTGAGCTTGGAACCCAGCAGTACAAAGCTGAGTGTGGCTCTGTGCCTGGAACCTCTATACTTCGGGGAAGTGAGTACAGGAGGGTCATTCAGACTTGGAGGCCACTAGCCTAACTCCCTGTTCAGTGACAAACCCTTTTAAGGCAATAAGGTGGAAAGTGACAGAACAGGATGGATGATCCCACCCCTCCCCCATCCATACACGTACCACTAGCACTATTAATTATCTTGCTCCAAACCTGGAGACCAGGGCTAGTATGAAAAATAAAATCACATCTTTTGTTATAAGTACACTGAGATCTGCTCTCCTATTACACAGGAGCTCAAAGGCCTGTTTGGCCTGAGTCACTATGAGGACAAGGAAAAGCCCAGAACAAAATGGACACTGTAGAGGCTGATGCTGACCCAACCTTCCCAACAAGAGCATGCCCATCACAAGTGCTGGCAGTGCAGATAAGGACCTTAGATGATTGCACAAGGCAGTTTTTGTTTGCCTTGATGGTTAAAACACCACTGATACTAAAGCTAAGAAATTAGACTAAAGTCTGGATATTACCATTTGTGAGGTTAACAAATGACATAATTTACATAAAGGTCAAAATAACAATAACTTCAATGTCCTTTACCAAGAAACAGTAAAATCCCAGATGTTGTGTGAGTGCTAGGGGTCTAAACTCTGGTCTTAGACTTACGTAGCAAGAACCTAATCAAATGAGCTGTTTCTCTAGCACAGTTACTGGACTTCAGACTATATAGTTTTGACCCCATTGAATAATATTTGTGGACTAAGTTCTCAGATGTGGAAATATTTGTATCAATAGGTAGGTTTAAACATTCTGATTCTCTCTGGCTGTTCCTTCGATATTTCTTTCTGAAGTGATTTGCTTGCCAGTGCTGAAATTACAATATGCTAGCCATGTCCTAGTAGTGTAGCTCAGTGGTAGAGCACCTGTCCAGCGTGCAGGAAGCTATAAGTTGAACCAAGCAGTGGAAAAAAAATCCAGTTCTCAATGCTAAGAGGCACAGGTCTCTAAATGGTCAGTAGAAAAAGGGGACAACCACACGGCCACAAGGTCCCTTCTCCTGGCCCTGTTAGTCCCTTCTCAATGCAGACATGAGACTTTTTTGGGTTTGGCTGTCCCATAGATGGAGAAACCAAGATATCCCATGAGAAAACCAAATTTACATAATATCTTTCCACAAATCCAGCCATACAAAGGATAATAGATGGAAAACTCCAACACAAGGAAGGAAACTATACCCTAGAAAAAGCAAGAAAGTAATCTTTTTTTCAACAAACTCAAAAGAAGATAACCACACAAACATAATTCCACCTCTAACAACAAAAATAATTGGAAGCATCAATCACTATTCCTTAATATCTCTTAACATCAATGGAGTCAATCTCTCAATAAAAAGACATAGACTAATGGACTGGATATGTAAACAGGACCCAACATTTTGCTACATACAGGAAATGCACCTCAGTGACAAAGACAGACACTAGCTCAGAGTAAAGGGCTGGAAAAAATTTCTCAAGCAAGTGGTCCCAAGAAACAAGCTGAATAAGCCATTCTAATATCGAATAAAATTGATTTTCAACCAAAAGTGATCAAAATGATAAGGAAGGACACTTCATAATCATCAAAATAGAAATCTACCAAGAAGACCTCTCAATTCTGAACATCTATGCACCAAATCCAAGGGCACCCACATTCATAAAAGAAACTTTACTAAAGCTCAAAGCACAAATTGAACCTCACACAATAATAGTGGGGGACTTCAACACCCTACTCTCAGCAATGGACAGATCATGGAAGCAGAAACTAAATAGAGACATGGTGAAACTAACAAAACTTATGGACCAAATGGATTTAACAGATATATATAGAACATTTCATCCTAAGACAAAATAATATACCTTTCTCTTAGCACCTCATGGTACATTCTCCAAAATTGACCATATAATTGGTCACAAAACAGGTCTCATATGATACAAGAAGATTGAAATAATCCCATGCACCCTATCAGATTACCACAGACTAAAGCTGGTCTTTAATAATGATCAAAACAGAAAGCACACATACTCAGGGAAGCTGAACAATGCCCTCCTCAATGATAACTTGGTCAAGGAAGAAATAAAGAAAAAATTAAAGACTTTTTAGAATTTAATGAAAATGAAAGCACAACTTACTCAAACTTATGGGACACAATGAAGGCAGTTCTAAGAGGAAAACTCATACCTCTAAGTGCCTACAAAAAGAAACTGGAGACAGCATACACTAGCAGCTTGACAGCACACCTGAAAGCTCTAGAACAAAAAGAAGCAAATACAACCAAGAGGAATAGACAGCAGGAAATAATCAAACTCAGGGCTAAAATCAACCAAGTAGAAACAAAAAGAACTATACAAAGAATCAACAAGACCAAGAGCTGGTTCTTTGAGAAAATCAACAAGATAGATAAACCCTTAGCCAGACTAACCAGAGGGCACGGAGACAGTATCCAAATTAACAAAATCAGAAATGAAAAAGGAGATATAACAACAGAAACGGAGGAAATTCAAAAAATCATCAATCCTACTACAAGAGCTTATATTGAACAAAACTCAAAAATCTGGATGAAATGGACAATTTTCTAGGCAGATACCAAATACGAAAGTTAAATCAGGATCAGTTAAACTATCTAAACAATCTCCTAACCCCTAAAGAAATAGAAGAAATCATTAAAAGTCTCCCCACCAAAAAAAAGCCCAGGACCAGATGGATTTAGTACAGAATTCTACCAGATCTTCAAAGAAGGCCTAATACCAATAATCTTCAAACTATTCCACAAAATAGAAACAGAAGGAACACTACCCAATTGGTTATATGAAGCCACAGTTACACTGATACCAAAACCACATGAAGACCCAACAAAGAAAGACAATTTCAGAACAATTTACCTTATGAACATCGATGCAAAAATACTCAATAAAAATATTGCAAACTGAAACCAAGACCACATCAAAATGATCACTCATCATGATCAAGTAGTCTTCATCCCAGAGATGCAAGGATGGTTCAACGTACGGAAATCCATCAAGGTAATACACTACATAAACAAACTCGAAGAAAAAAAACTACATGAGGAAACATTTGACAAAATTCAACATCCCTTCATGTTAAAAGTCTTGGAAAGATCAGGAATTCAAGGTCCATACCTAAACATAGTAAAAGCAATATATAGCAAAACAGTAGCCAACATCAAACTAAATGGAAAGAAACTTGAAGCAATCCCACTGAAATCAAAGACTAGACATGGTTGCTACCCCCTCTCTCTACCTATTCAATATACTACTGGAAGTTCTAGCCAGAGCAATTAGACAACAAAAGGAGGTCAAAGGGATACAAATCAGAAAAGAAGAAGTCAAAATATCACTATTTGCAGATGATATGATAGTATACTTAAGTGACCCCAAAACTTTCATCAGAGAACTCCTAAACCTGACAAACAACGTCAGCAAAGAGGCTGGATATAAAATTAACTCAAACAAATCAGTAGCCTTCCTCTACTCAAAAGATAAATGAACTGAGAAAGAAATTAGGGAAACAACACCTTTCACAATAGTGACAAACAATATAAAATATCTTGGTGTGACTCTAACCAAACAAGTGATAGATCTGTATGACAAGAACTTGAAGTCTCTGCAGAAAGAAATCGAAGAAGACCTCAGAAGATAGAAGATCTCCCATGCTCATGGATTGGCAGGATTAACATAGTAAAAATGGCCATCTTGCCAAAGCAATCTACAGATTCAATGTGTGCCCATCAAAATTCCAACTCAATTCTTCATAGAGTTAGAAAGAGCAATTCTCAAATTCATTTGGAGTAACCAAAAATCCAGGATAGCAAAAACTACTCTCAACAATAAAAGAACTTCTGGGGGAATCACCATCCCTGACCTCAAGCTGTACTACAGAGCAATAGTGGTAAAAAACCTGCATGGTATTGATACAGTGACAGGAAGGTAGATCAATGGAATAGAACTGAAGACCCAGAAATGAACCCACACACCTATGGTCACTTGATTTTTGCCAAAAAATATAAAACCATCAGCGACAAAAAGACAGCATTTTCAACAAATGGTGCTGATTCAACTGGTGGTCAACATATAGAAGAATGCAAATTGATCTATTCTTATCTCCCTGTACAAAGCTCAAGTCCAAGTGGATCAATGACCTCCACATAAAACACTGAATCTAACAGAAGAGAAAGTGGGGGAAAGCCTTGAACATATGGGGACATGGGAAAAATTCCTGAACAGAACACCAATAGCTTATGCTCTAAGATCAAGAGTCTACAAATGCGTCCTCTTAAAATAGAAAAGTTTCTGTAAGACAAAGGACACTGTCGGTGGGACAAAATGGCAACCAGCAGATTGGGAAAAGATCATTACCAATACTACAACTGATAGAAGGATAATATCAATAGAAGGATAGAACTCAAGAAGTTAGACTCCAGAGAACCAAATAACCTTATTAAAAAGTGGGGAACAGAGCTAAAGAAAGAATTCTCAACTGAGGAAACTCAAATGACCTAGAAGCATCTAAAGAAATGTTCAACATCCTCAGTCATCAGGGAAATCCAAATCAAAACAACCCTAAGATTCCACCTCACACCAGTCTGAAGGGCTAAGATCAAAAACTCAGGTGATAGCAGATGCTGGAAAGGATGTGGAGAAAGAGGAACATTCCTGTAATGCTGGTGGGATTGCAGGCTGGGACAACCACTCTGGAAATCAGTCTGGTGGTTCCTCAGAAAATTGGACATAGTACTACCTGAGAACACAGCAATACCACTCTTGGGCACATACTCAAAAGATGCTACAACATGTAATAAAGTCACATACTCCACTATGTTCATAACAGCCATATTTATAATAGCAGGAAGCTGGAAACAATCCAGATGTCCCTCAACAGAAGAATGGATACAGAAAATGTGGTACATCTACACAATGGAATACTACTCAGCTATTAAAAACAATGAATTCATGAAATGTGCAGGCAAATGGATGGAACTTGAAAATATCATCCTGAGTGAGGTAACCCAGTCACAAAAGAACACACATGGTATGTACTCACTGATAAGTGGATATTAGCCCAAAAGCTCAGAATAGCCAAGATACAGTACACAGACCACATGAAGCTCAAGGAGAAGGAAGACCAAAGTGTGGATGCCTTGGTCCTTCTTAGAAGGGGAAACAAAATACTCACTGGAGGAAATATGGAAACATAGTGTGGAGCAGAGACTGAACAAAAGGCCATCCAGAGACTGCCCCACTTGGGGAATCCATTCCCTATACAGTTGCCAAACTGGGATGCTATTGAAGATGCTAGGAAATGCTTGCTGAGAGGACCCTGATATGGCTGTCTCCTGAGAGGCTCTGCCAGAACTTGACAAATACAGAGGCGGATGCACACAGCCAACCATTGGACTGAGCGCAGGGTCCCCAATGGAGGAGTTCTAGAAGGAACTGAAGGAGCTGACTGGCTTTGCAGCCCTGTGGGGGGAGCAACAGTGTCAACCGGCCAGATCCCCTTCCCCCCCCCACCTGGAGCCCCAGGGTACTAGACCACCAACCAAAGAGTACACATGGAGGGACGCATGGCTCTAGTCCCTCCATGTGTGGCAGAGGATGGCCTTATTGGACAAAAGTGGGAGGAACGGCCCTTTGTCCTGTGGGGATTCAATGCCCCCAGTATAGGGGAATTCCAGGGCAGGAAGGCTGGAGTGGGTGGGTGGGTGGAGATGCACCCTCATAGAGGCAGGAGGAGAGGGTATGGGATAGGGGTTTTCTGGAGGTGAGACCTAGAAAGGGGATAACATTTGAAATGTAAATAGAGAAAATATTTAATAAAACAAACAAACAAAACTACGGTATAAAGGTGAGACGATAGTCAGTTCCCATACTAACTATATCTTATGTTGGATGTTGTTTTGTCTGAGTCTGTGTTACACCTACTAGCTCTCTGCTCTAGATGACTTGGTGATCTGAATAATGTTAAGAGGTTTATAAGGTTGGCTGATTTTACTTGCTTAAATGGGGCCTTACCATAACTCCTGGCTGCTTTTATGATTCTATGCTTCAGACTCTTGAATATCTGTGTATGGCTGATGAATTGCAATCTTAGCATTGTCAATCAAATCATTTCAAAGAGAAATATCAAGGGCACAACTATAGAGAATAAGAATGTTTACACTTACCTTTTAATGCAAGTATTTCCACATCTGAGAATTTAGTCGATAGAAATTATTCAATGGGGTCAAAGCTATATAGTCTGAAATCCAATGACTGGGCTAGAGAAATGGCCCATTTGATTAGGTTCTTGCTACATAAGACCTGAGTTTAGATCCCTAGAACTCACACAAAAGACTAAGGCTGGTGATGTGTGGCTGTACCTGAACTCTGGTGTTGGGGAGGGTTGAGAAAGTTTGATCATTGAAGCTCATTGCATAGCCATTCTAATTGAACTGATAATTTTCTTCAGGCTTAATCATCTCTCAAAATGTTGTCTGAAAAACATTTGTTGAGCTGACCTCAAGCTGTACTACCAAGTGATAGTGAGAAAAAACCGCATGGTATTGGTATAGAGACAGACAGGTTGATAAATGGAATGGAACTGAAGACTGAGAAATAGAAATAAACCCATCCACCTATGGACACTTGATCTTTGACAAAGAAATCAAAACCATCCAGTGGAAAAAAGAAAGTATCTTCAACAAATGGTGCTGGTCTAACTGGTGGTCTCCATGTAGAAGAATGCAAATTGATCCAAATTTATCTCCATGTATAAAGCTCAAGTCCAAGTAGATCAATGAACTCCACATAAAACCAGATCCACTGAATCTAACAAAAGACAAAGTGGGAAAGAGCCTCGAACTCATTGGCACAGTGGAAAATTTCCTGAACAGAACATCAATGGTTCAGGCTCTAAGATCAACAATTGATAAATGGGACCTCATGAGACTGAAAAGCTTCTGTAAGGCAAAGGACACTGTCAATAGGACAAAACGGCAACAAACAGATTGGGAAAAGATCTTCACTAATCCTACTTCAGATAGAGGGCTAACATCCAAAATATACAAAGAATTCAAGAAATTAGACTCCAAAAAACCAAAATAACCCAATTAAAAATGGTGTACACAGCTAAACAGAGGAATCTTGAATGAGGGAGAAGTACTTATAGAAATGTTCAACATCCTTAATCATAAGGAAAATGCAAATGAAAACAACCCTGAGATTCTACCTTTCGCCAAATAGAATGTCTAAGATCAAAAACTCAAATGACAGCACATGCTGGCAAGGATGTGGAGAAAGAGGAACACTCCTTCATTGCTGGTGGGATTGCAAACTGGTACAATCACCCTGGAAATCAGTCTGGCAGTTCAGCAGAAAATTGGAAATAGCTTTATCTAAAGACCCAGGTATACTACTCTTGGGAATATACCAAAAGATGTCCCACCATACCACAAGGACATGTGCTCCACTGTATTTATAGCAGCTTTATTTGTAATAGACAGAACCTGGAAAGAACCCAGATGTCCTTCAACTGAAGAATGGATACAGAAAATGTGACTCATTTACACAATGGAATACTATTTAGCTATTAAAAATGAGGACGTCATGAATTTTGCAGGCAAATGGATGATGGAACTAGAAACTATCATTCTGAGTGAGGTAACCCAGACCCAAAAGGACACGAATGGTATGTCCTCACTTTTAAGTGAATATTAGCCAAAAAAGTTCAGAATACCCACGTTACAACTCATAGGTCGTAGTATGCTTAACAAGAAGGAAGGCCTACGTGTGGATACCTGAAACTCACTTAGAAGGCACAGGAGGCAAGGGGAGGGAGGAAACTGGGTAGAAGATGGAAGAGAAGAAAGGACGGGCAGGATCAGGTATGGGGAGAGACATGGGGAATTTCCAGAGGGCCAGGAGAATGTTGAAATATGCAGCAATGGGGCTCAGGGAGAACCTCTGGAAAGTCACAGAGACCTGGGATGTGAGAGGCTATCTGGACTCAATGGGAATGACATTAGTCAACAGTGGGAAGATGGAACCAGAAGAGACCACATCCAGTAGATAGACATGGCTCTGAGGCAGGGGGGCCACCTACCCATCTTCAAAAATGTTAACCTAGAATTATTCCTGTCTAAAAGAAATGAAGGGACAAAAATGGAGCAGAGACTGAAAGAAGGACCGGCCCAACTTGGGATCCATCCCATGGGCAGGCACCAAATCCTGGCACTATTACTGATGCCCATATTGTGCATGCAGACAGGAGCCTGGCATGGCTGTTCTCTGAGAGGCTCTACCAGCAACTGACTGAGACAAATGCAGATATTTACAGCCAATGACTGGATTGAGGTCGAGTTAGAGGAAAGACTGAAGGAACTGAAGGGGATGACAACCCCATAGGAAGAACAACAGTGTCAACAACTGGACCCCTTAGGGTTTCCAGAGACTAAGTCAAAAACCAAGGAGTATACATGGGTTGGTTCCTAGCCCAGGTCACATGTGTAGCAGAGGACTGCCTTGTATGAGCTCAGTGGGAGAGGATGTGCTTAGTCTTCTGGAAACTTGATGCCCTAGAGAGGAGGGATGCTGGTGGAGTTTAGGTGGGGGTGGTTCAGGGGGTGGGGGACCCCCCTCTCCGGGGCGGGGGGGGGGGGGGGGTGAAGAACTCGAGGAGGGAGGACCAGGAAGGGGAACAACTTTTAGAATGTAAATAAATAAAATTTAAAAAAAATCTAAACAGGATCTTAATTTTAGCAAAAAGAAAAAAAGAAAAGAAAGGATCAAAAGAATAAAACCCATTGGTCCTCAATCCTAATCAGTTATTCCTCTAATATATAAGTAAAAACCATCAGCTCTCTGCTGCCTTTCATGCATATCAGCTTGTTTTGCAGCACCAAGTTCCTTCATGCCTAGTCATTTCAGAAAACGTAGGAAGGTCTATGGATTCCTTTAATAACTGCAAACACCATTCCATAAAATAACAGTCTATATGCACTCTGGTTTGCTTTAAATGCTCTTGAAAATGGATATGATTATTCTTAATTTAATAGATGTTAAAAACAAGAAGCTAATACTTGCCAAACCTCCTGTGCAGTAAGGGGGATGTATAGAATTCAGTGTCAAGTCTGACAAGATCCAAACACCTGCTGTACGCAGAAGTCCCTTTGGTTACTATTTAAAATGAGTCAGAAAGGCTTGCACACACCAGAGGTCATTGTCACATGGAGGAAAGTGTGCAAAGACACAGAAGAAGTAACATTCTTGGTCTAACAATAACGGAACACAATTCCAGCCACCGAATACATCATTGTCAAGCAACTCATGAGGCAGCAATCCCAGGATACATGAGAAGTAGCAGATGCACTGAGTTTGAGGCAGATACATATGTTTGTTTGTCTTTTGTATTGCAAAGTGTACAAAATGCATAGCTTTACCTATTTTATTTCAATGGGGGATGAAAATTAAATGATTTTTCAAACATGTTTTCCTGTAGTCGGGATTTGAAATAACTTCAGTAAAAACAGATATAGCATGAAATCATACACGGATGAAAGCAAAAACAAAGACCATGTTGTTTATTTGAGAGTCTCCAAAGCTATTCGTATGTATGTATGTATGTATGTATGTGTATATATATGTATATGTATATATATGTATATATATATGTGTGTGCGTGTGTGTGTGTGTGTGCATGTATGTGTGTGTGAACATATCTATGAGAAATTCTCAGCATGACCATTTAATCTTGAGAGAAAGTTTTCTATCATTACTGGAGAAAGCTGAGGACAGCTAGATTAAAATTGTTACACAAGATAGAAGGCAGTTTTGATGAAGTGTCACTTTAAACTTTAATTATTCAAAAAATCCAGTCATTTATGAGTCCTATTCAAGTACAGGAACAAGCTACATAAGAACGAAATTAGACATAGATCTGTCGTTCCATGCACTCACGCAGAGAGGCAAGGACATTGTGAGTTTAAGGACAAGGTGAATAAAACAGTAAAACCCTGCCTCAAAAATAAGCAAGCAAGGCATGCTGGTGCTTCCTCATTATCCCAGCACTGGGGAGGCTGAAGCATGAGGATCGTACGTTTTAGGCTAGCCTGAACTGCATAGAAAGATGGTCCCCCAACTCCAAACCTACCAAACAACAACAAAACCCTAAAATGAGAACAATCTAGGCCAAAGGGAACAGAAAGTTTGAGCGTGGGAAAGCAGTTTGAAGAACAAATCTCCTTGGGCAGATTCCTCAGCCCTTCAAGACAGGAATGAACATAGGATAAACTACTCATTTAGAGTCGCACAGATTGCCACTACTGTTGAATTTACTGTTAAATACCTCTGGCATTATTGCCCACCATTTCTTTGCAGAAATGACTCAAAATCATCAGTGGAATGCACTTAGAATTCAGACTGTGAGATGAACACGTTCCTAATTAACATCTCACTGAAAAAAAATGAAGCAGCTATTTCACTTCTGATAATATTCTTCGAAAGCAAGCAAACTGACCAGAAATGATTATTCCAGGTGTCACTGAAAACAGGAACAATTAAACAGGTATTGACTCAGTTCTATATAACACACAGCATTTTAAAATGTGGCCAATATATCAGGTTTCTGGCATCTAGAAATCCTTTGTGATCATTGAACAAATTGTCAGCCACAATAGAGCCTTAAAGAATGGAACTACAACTATAGACCATTTTACTTTGAGCCTTGGGGACTGAACCCAGTACATCATGCACCTTAAGCAAGGGCTCTATCACTGAACTACATCCCCAGCCTACAAGCACACAAAACTGAATATGCACCAAGGTTGGCAAGAAGAAAGTTCTGTATCTTTAGAAAGCATAAAATGGAATCCAGTCACGAGTCACATATAATTAAGTCATAGTCATGAACCACATGGAATTAAGCCAAGTGCCCTCAGGTTTACTGGCTGTGCTAATATTCTTATATGGTGGCATCCAGAACTAATGAGCAACACACAGCCACTTTGTTAGGATGTATTTTCCCCTCTTGAACTAACAACACTGTAGGTTGAAGCAACCAGGAAATCCAGAGAGAACTTTTAGACAATCTGTATTAATTGATTATAAAATATGTGGGCATCCTGCTAATCATACTTGTAACTTCAGGCTACTATTTATGAACTCTAATTTAATTGTTTGCGATGTTCTTTTTCCTAAAGCTTTCTCAGAAAATGGAAAATAATAATATCATAAGTAATGTGATTTGCTTGAAATTTCTCCTTAAAAACAGATTTCATGATTTCTAATCTTAGGCAATGAAGTTGATATATAATAATAACTTGATGATTATTATAAAATTATATTATAAAAACATGCTTTAAATGTCATTAATTATATATGATGTTTTCTGTAAAAGTTTGGAATCTGAAGATCCTATCAGTATTTGCATGGTAAAGCTCCGTATTTTTTTAAGTATTTTAAACATTATACACACCTGGCTGGACTTCATAAATTCAAAATTAAAAAACAAAGATAAACTGCAATACAGTCTGAATCTCTAACTTGAAGTCAAAGCACCCTGATTTATATAGAAAACTCTCAAAAAGAAGGAAGCCAAAAGCGCAGCGCCCAAGTTGTCAGAGTGAAGCAAGTGCCAGCTCCCAGCCAGAAAAGCATTTTTTACTCCCCATCAAGTCCCTTGACCCAAGCTCCCTTCCCTAGCTACTAATGGAATCGCAGCAAGATGAAGTTTAAAACTAGAGTTACTGTTTTAATTGCTTAATCCACCTCAGTAGTCAAACAAACACAATGTGTATGCCATTTCCCGCAAAGACAAGAAATGTTTTCTTTACACAGCAAAGCAGCTAGCACAATTGTAGCTTGGGCTCATTAAACCGTTGCTGTTCTCGCCAAAGCCCACAGTTCATCAGGACAGGACAGCCCCCCCCCCCCCCCAACTTCTGCCTGCTTACCCCAGGAATACAGGATTGAGTTTGTGAAGACACCAACTGCCTGTCAAGCATGCCAGACCGATTCCAACAGTGTTTAGAACGCCGGAGAAATAGTCTACAGGTGCAAGGACCAGGTACCAGCTAAAGGCGGCTTTGCCTCGCCGTGCAGATCAGGAGCATACCACGGACTCCAGTTTTCCCTGAAGTTTGAGATGTGTAATCTTAGTCAGTATGACTTCATGACTTTCTAACGTACTTCAGATGTCAAGAGCTCTCTCTGATTTCAGGACCACTTCAAGCAAGGCAGAGGAGCCCATCACAGTCAGTTAGCAAGTGCCAAGTGGGAGGGTCTTTCTCTACTTTGAATTACGTCAGCTGGCTCAGAAGAGAGACGCCTGTAAACTTGTCAAAGCAAAGTAACACTTCATTAATATCAGATGCATGCCTTCGGGCAGCACTGGCCACAACAAGGCTTTTAAAGCTACTTTCTGTGGTATAGAACAATAGATTGCACAACCGGATGTGCTGTCAGCATTAACTACTGTCCTGAAAAGTCTTGGAGAAAAGTGAAAACATTCTTCTTCTCTTAACCCATGAAGAAAGACTTTTTTTTTTTTAAATTCATGAAAGTAGTTTCTCTCTCTCTCTTGTCTTCTAAGTTCTCTGAGCTCATAATTACATTCACAGTCAATACTGCTTGGATAAATTGATTTTATCCAAAATTGAAGACACTTTTCAATCCAGGTGTGGTGGCCTAAAGTCCCAGCACTCAGAGACTGAGGTAGGTCTGTGAGTTTGAAGCAAGCCTGGGTTACTCAGTGGAAGCCTGTGTTACAAAACCAGACACCTCAAACTCCAGCAACAAGAAAAAGCAACCAACCAAACAAGAAGTCATACACACTTTACAAAAGGGAAGTAATTACTGCTGTGCCCTGAGATCCCTCGGGACAATGCCTATTACAAAGAGTTAATATCTGGGAAATATAAACCAGGTGGCTCAGTAGGGGAGAGTCCGGCTGCCCTGTGAAGGCTTGAGTTCAAATCTCTAGCCCCACGTGGAAGGCAGCCAGTGACTGCATGCCTGTAATTCCTGCAGAGTTGCTGGCAGAGGTGTAGACAGGCAAATCTCTGGGGCTTTGTCAGCTACCCTCAGCTCCCCTGAGAAAACCCAGGCCAAAGAGTAAGGCAGAGAATGACAGTGGCAATTGCCAATCTACAAGCTAAAGATGTTTTTTCTAGAGGCTTAAATCTTGAATTTAATGACAAGGTCTCACTAAATTGCTCAGGCTAGCCATTTAGTCACTCTGTAAGCTCAGGTTGGTTTTACCTCAGCCTCTCAAATAGCTAGGATTATAGATTTGGGTCACTGGACTAGATATTTCATACTTGTAAATAACTGGCAAAACAACGACAACAAAAATACAAACCAGAAGGGCATTTTGTGACATAAAATGAAAATTATGAAGTTTCTACTTAAGTTCACTAATAAAGATTTATGAAGACATGGCCACTCCCTCCCCCTCCTTTTTTTAAAAAACAAAACAAAACAAAAAACAAAAAAAAGTGTTATCTTCGATGTTTTAGCTTTCCAGAAGAGTAGAATAGTGACAGGGTAGTGTGTGACTCACAAAACTTTCAGAATTTCACATGGATGCTCCAGAGAAGCTTGACAGGCCCTGACAACAACCATAGGTGACAGGTCCATTTTGTGCACCCTGGGGCATAGCTCTGTACTATGCTGCTCCATTTATATAAAATCCTCGAAATGAAGAGCAGTCCAGTGGCTTCCAGGACTTAGAGATGGTGAGGTGGCTTTAAAGCTGCAGCCTGAGAGGTGACCTGATGCTAAAGTTGCAGGGGCTCACACCTTGGACTCTACATTCACACAATTCTGATATTTCTGTCTGTGGGTTCTGCATCTATGGAATCAACTAGCCATTTGAAGAATATTGCACCTATACTGAACATTTACTTTTAAAATAAAAAGTTAATAAAATTTATAGTAAGTCCCTAATTGTTCCCTATTATTTACAATAAGTTCTCTAAGTCATCATACTATTAACAACATTACAATGTGTTGAGTGTTATTAGCAATCCACAGGTGCTGTACAGTATATGCATACTTGGGCAACACAAGGCTGTAACATAAAGGACTTCAGTATCCATGCGTTTTGGTATACAGGAGGCTCTTGGTTCCAATCACTTTGGATACTGAGATCTGATGCTACATACCCAGAGTCAACATTACATATTACCAAGTAGGTAGTTAGGTACAATCTTCATGGCTGCAGTGGGCTTTTAGCAAAAACTAGAAATGACATAAATAGAAACACAAGTGAACAAACTGTGGCCCACAATTTTGTAGTGAAAGTAAATGACCTAGATTCTACAAGTTCAGTACATGTTAAAGCCTGCGTAACTGTTGCCTATCTATCCAGGCATTTTATGCTGTTGCAAGGAAACTTTTTCATATGCTGTTCCTACTCTTACAAGGAAACTTTCTCATGTACTGTTACTAGGAATTGCTTCATGCCTGTATTAACTGTTAGCCAAAAGTCTGTTATGTTCTATGCGTTGGTGTTCTGGGAAAATAATCACAATAGAGGTCATTTAGAATTGCTTTGTATAGATAGCCAAAATAAGCTTCGACCCAAGACATCCATGAGAATTGACACACTACTTGGCAAAAAAGAGACATGTACATGGGTACTTGACAAATTGGGACATGAATGTTATGCAAGTTAAGTCTCCCTGCCACAATTGAATAACTCAATCAATGAGGACAGGATAAGTGTACTACAAAGACATGTTCCTAAGAAAGTCCCCTATCCCTAATTGCTGATTGGTAGCATAAGTTGGCACAGATGCTTATGGGCTTTAGGCTTAAAAGTTCTGTGGGATTGGGGTTACAGTCAAGTTCCTGAGTCTAGATTATGTCTCTGATCAGTCAGTCCTGGAGTGAATGCTCAACAAACTATTCCTGTCTGACTGAGTTCAGTGTACATGTGGTTTGTGGGGCCATGCCTGGACCCCAATACACAAAGTCACAGAGTAGTACAACCCTAGCAACCCGTGTGTACAGCTGTGCCCTTTTCTCTATAGCCAACCCATGATGCATGTGTTAGCTGTGCTCTCTTCTCTATAGTCAACCCATGTTGTCTCTTGGAAGCCACCAAGCTCACAAGAATGAGGTGCTCTTTCATTCAATTTTTACAGCTATTTCTCTGATAAGTGATGCTGAATACTTTCTCCAGTACCTAAAGGGATTCTAGCCAGCCCCAGCGTGGTAAACAAGACTCTAGCAGGGTCATGCCCTTCTCTTTCGTTCCCTCTGCCTTTCTAGAAACCATGAGATTAGATTCCTAAAGTTACCCACCAAAGTTCATTCCCTTATTTGGCCACTTCCTCCTCCTGAGGGTGAAAACCAAGGCCCAACTATTAAGGTAATGAAGTCCAGCAATCAAAAGCCCCCTTTGACTCACCAGATTAACATGTCAAATTAAAATTAAACACCTCACCCTAACACAGCGTTTCCCCTTTTACCTTTATAAACTGCCATTTTCCTATAGGTCATGTCTGTCTCCTCTCTATCTAGAGACAGTCTTTTGTGTCTCCTCCAGGACAAATACCACTTCCCTCTCTCCCTTGCTACTTCTGATTCTCTCTCATTCTTTATCTCCTGTTTTTGTTTCTTAGTCCCTGCCTGTTGTCCCTCTGGGGCAAATACATCTCAGTTTGTGCTGAGGATGTGGCTTTGAGGTGTCCTGAGGGGATACCAATCCCTACATCACCCCTTGGGCATTTTTATGTCTTTGTAGTGTCTATTTATATTTTGTCTAATTTTTAATTGAGCTGGGTTTTTTTTTGAGCTGTGATTTTTTTTTTTTAGCATATCTTGGATGTTAATCTTTTATCAACTGTATGGCTTGTAGTACATCTCCCCAGGTGCTTTTCATGTTGGTGACTGTTTTGTTTGCTGAGAAGAGATTACTTTGCTCGCTGTAGTCTCACTTGCTGACTGTTGCTTTCTATTTCTCTAAGTTTTTGGTGTGCGATTCAAAATAATCAACACCAACACCAGTATCAGGAAACTCATTTCTCATGCTTTCTTCTAGCTTTATGGTTTCAGGTTGCATGGTGAGTGCTGAAGTCCATTTTTAATTGATTTCTCTAAGTGTTGGAAAATGAAGGTTCACTTTTGTCTCACTGGGTGGATGTACATCAAACATAATGTTGCATATCTTAATTTTTGTTAGTGCTAAGGGTCAAATCTAGAACCTTATACATACATGCTAAGTAAGTCTTCTATCATCAACCTATACCCTAACCTTCCTTAAAGGTTTTAATTTATTTTAGATTTATTCAACTTATGTATATATGAGTATTTTGCCTGCATGTATATATGTGTGCACCATGCATGTTCCTCATACCTAAGTAGGTCAGAAGAGGACACTGGATTTCCTGGATTTGGACTCAAAGATGGTTGTGAGTTACTACATGAGATCTTGGAATTGATCTCTTTGCACTGTAAAAGCAATGTGTTCTTTTGAAACCCCTCTACAGCCTCTCAAGTTTTTTAAACGTTAGCATAAAGTTTTCAAGTATGCAAAAAACAGAATGTACTTTATATGCAGGAGACAAAAAAAAAAAAAACCCAAAAAACAAAAAACAACTCACAATGGTTTCGACAGTACGTAAAGAACCTGTGAGGTCCAAGCCAGATTAAATCACAGCAAGGAAAGGGGAGATGGGTACTGATTCCAACCCAAAGCTATGGCATCACTGGCAAGTTTTGGCTACTGAGAGTGGGAGAGAGAGACACGAGGGGGGAGGGAGACAGAGACAGAGACAGAAGGGGAGGGAGGGAGTTTTGTGTGTGTGTGTGTGTTTGAGAGAGAGAGAGAGAGAGAGAGAGAGAGAGAGAGAGAGAGAGAGAGAGATCATCTAAGGATCTGGTCCTTGGGAAACTGACCAGTAGAAGATCACACATCCAAGAGTATTAGTGCAGCATAAAACTTGTCTTGGAGGTTTATAAAAAAATGATACAACATGAGTGGGTGGAGAAAGAAAGAGTGAATTGGGAAGAATTGGGAGAAAAAGACATCATTATCAATATATACTTGTACGAAACTCTCAAATAACTAATAACAACTTAATTTACATATATATAATGATAAATATAAAAATCAAATCCAAGTGTTGTATAACAATTTCCTTCCAAGTTGAAAAATTCCACTCTGCAAAGGAGCTCTTTAAGCAGGGTTAAAACAACTCAAAGTAACTTCAGGATGTCCCTGAATCTGAGGAGATTCATTAGGACCCTCCCTCCCAGAGTAAACAATAAAGCTTCTGAGAGTTACTCCCAGATAAGCCAAACTGTAAAGAAGAGGACTTTGAGACCAGACCAGTCCAGAAGAAGCCATAACCAGCTGACCTGCCTGCCTGTCAGTGTAGACTGGAGTCACTTGGAAGGATTTCTCTCCAACATGCAAGCTGCTTGTAGGCTGCACAGTGTGTTCCACTTTCTCAGTTTTTATGAGCTGTTGTCTATGCAGGGGTGGACCTTAGTTAGGCAGCTGTCTCTGAGTCATTTCTGCTCCTGTAAGTAACCTCAATTAAACTCATTGGTTCACTAAGTTGGGCTTTGATGGTGTTCATATTTTGGTCTGTGGTGGGCTTTCTATATGGGGTCAGTAGACATGTTGGGTCTCTAGAGGAAATGTTTTGTCACAGAACAATAGGATAGTTATTTTCTTTCCAGAGGAATATATTTGGAGGTAGGGAGGGCAAACTTTATATTGTTTCTTGATTAGGCATAATTATATATGTAACACATTGGTATCTATAATTTGTATTCTAAAATATTTAATATATTAAATGATAGAAAATCAGGAAACATTGTTAAAAGATTCATGGCATACAAATTGCTAGAACACTAAAATATCTGTGAGAATATGAGACTTCTTATCCCTTCCTCTCTCCCTCTTTGTCTTCCTCTCTTCTCTCTTCTGTCCCCACCCTACTCCCTCTCTGAGGAGGGGTCTTGCTGGGTTTACCAGTCTGCCCTGAAACTTTTTAAGTAGCCTGGAACTTCTGAAACATCTGTCTCTACCTCTGCAGCATTGGCACCAGTGTGAAATCCACTGTTGTGTGCCACTGAATACTTTGACTAGACAATGTGTATAAATATGATGGTAAGAGGAAACAAAATACATAATCAATCTTTCCTTTTACAGTAAAAAATTCACTTTTAAAATTTTAGTAAAAAGCTTGTAAGAAATTATGAATATTAACTATCATTTTGGTTTGTCGACTTCTTTTCTATTTATACATTTAGTACATTTCAATACTTTCTACAACAGGTCTGTGTTACTATTCCAACCTCAGAAAGAATTTATTTTCCTCCTAGTGTCAAATTTTCCTCCTAGTGTCAAATGGGCAATCAAGGATAATTTCCTAGAGAAATTATTTGGTTTTACTCTTGTAGTGATAGGTGGAACCCAAGGCTTTACATATGCTAGGTAAGGGCTCCATCACTGAGCTATACTCCGCCCCTAAACCTTTATTTTATATATATATATTTTTTTTCTCCTTTTATTAAATAGATATTCTTTTCTCACACAATATAATCTGAGAATAGTTTCCCTTCTTTCTACTCCTCCCAGCTCCTTTTCAATTCCTCTCCAGTCTGGATCTATTCCCTTTCTGTCTCTCATTAGAAAAGAATAGGCAGGCTGGATGAATGACTCAGCAGTTAAGAGCACTCACTACCTGCTATTTTAGAGGTCCTGAGTTCAATTCTCAGCAACTATGTGGCTCATAATCATTTATAATGGGGTATGATGTCCTCTTCTGGCATGCAGGAATACATGCAGATAGAACACTCAGATACATCAAATAAATAAAAATAAATTTAAAACAAGAACAGAACAGGCTTCTAAGATAATACCAAAACATGACAAAAATAAAGTGTCAGAAGACAAAACAACAACAAAACAAAACATCAAACCAAAACCTCTATCATTTTGAAGTTGGAAAAGCCAAGCCAATAGAAAAATAAGAGAGCCTCAAGAGAAGGCATAAGAATCAGAGACCTACTTGTCTCATATTCAGAAATACCATAAAAGTATTAAACTAGAAGCTATTATGTATATGCAGGGGTGGTGCAGACCCATGTAGACCCTTGCTGTTTTAGACTCTGTGAGTTCATATAGGCTTTGCTCAGTTTTAAGACATTTTCCCCCCAAGAGGATAATTTGTGTTTCTATGGATGCAGACAGTAAACTGTAGAAATCCTAAAGAGATGCAAACGACTTTGCCAAACAGGATGAATCTGGCTGGCAGAATGCAAATGTTTTTGGTTTTATGTGAAAAATAGCCCTCAAAATTATGGCTTTATAGGCCTGTAGTGTATTAGCACTTCAAATATAATGGTCTTAAACATGGATTCATTCTTTTGATGGGTCCAAGTCTAATATTTCTCTGAAAAATCTTTCAAACTAGTTTGATCATTCTGCTGGTTCCCTCAAGGAAAAAAAATACAACCAATCAAGCAGCCAACTAACAAACCAGCCAACCCACCAGCCAGTCAACCAGCCAGTCAGCCAACCAGCCAGCCAATAAACCAGCCAACCAACTAGCCAGCCAGCTAACCAACCAACCAACCAACCAACCAACTAACCAACCACCCACCCAGCCAGCCAGCCAGCCAGCTAACCAACCAACCAACCAACCAACCAACCAACCAACCAACCAACCACAGCCACATGGGTAAGCCTCCATGTGGCACAGCCCCAAGGACCACATGTCCTGAAGACGTCATGCTGTTATAAAGTTCTGCTCTGCTTGCTGCTCTCACATTTCTCTAAAACTAAGAATTACATGAAAACTCTAAGGGGGGATTCCAGTTCCTTACTGGGAAGTATCTCTGTCACTCACAATAATCATGCCTGACCTCTTTCAAGCATTTTTGGTAGAACAGGTTAATGATTCAAACACCACCCTAGAGAAGAATTTAGAGATGTAGATTGTTAGCAATGACTACAACCCTTAGAAAACATTTGAAAAAATAAAGTTGTTAATAATGCTAGGTTGAAATGTTTTTTTTTTTCTACTGGCTCTGATGTAAAAAATCTTAGAGAACAATTTGAAGTTCAGAAAGGCACACTTTATTAGGGATCTTTCATGGTCAGGGAACAAGAACAATTAGCAGCGCTGGCTGACATGACTCTCACTGAGGCTGGACTGCTGATGACTGATGTCTTGTACTTAGTTTTGACCTCAGCTCCCTGATATGATTTAATAAGAATTGCTGATAAGTAGATATGCATTCTGAGGATTTAAGGGAGATATGACTGATTTTTATATAAAAGTTTAGGTTTGTGATTTTTTAAAAAAGATTCTTACAAGATTACTGTTAAGGATAAATAATGAAATAATTACTCCTTTCTTTGTAACTGCAACGTGCTCCCTGCCAATAAGAGAAACTGGCTGAGAAAACTACCTTGGTTGCTTACACTTTGTTAATCCATAACAAGTTGCTTAGCTACCATTTATGTGGGATTTTGGGGAATAATTTGTGTTCTTTACTTGTACTATGTAATGTTATTTCTTGTAGAAGTATTGGGGAACACTTTTTTTTTCATAATCATTCACTAGAAGAAAACTAAAATGTAATCACATCTGAACTTTATGCTGCTTGAAAGACTTTGCTGGGATATATAAGCTATGGAAGAAATAAAAGGTGGAAAGCTGGAACATTTTTTCTTTCAACTATGTGTATGTATGGATATGTGTAAGGTTTGTGTGAGTGGGGGTCGGTCCATTGTTCCTTCCACCCATCAATTATAGTATGTATGTATATATGTAACACTTGTCTGCGTGTGTGTTGGAGTTCGTTCTATCCATCAATTGTATGTATGTATGTATGTATGTATGTATGTATGTATGTATGTATGTATGTATATGTTGTATGAAATGGTTGAAGTTTGTTTGCTGGAGCTTTGCTATAACCATTCTATGTCTGAATGTGTATATGTCTGTGTAAATCTGTATACATGTATTTATGTGTGAAAGTCTGTATGCATTTATGCATATATTTGTGTGCATGAAGTTATTGTACTCTGCCTTTTGTTTCATCCACTCAGTGTGTTTGTGTGTGTGTGTGTATGAATTTTCTCTCTTTTCTTCTCAAGGAGTTAAAAAGAGTTATGGTTTTGCTGCTGGTCACAGGAATGCCAGCATCAATAAATTAAGCTTTGTTCCCTCAGAGAAAAGTCTGCTGAGTAACTTCTCTAATCACTGGCAGCCACTGGCAGTATTCCCTCTAGGTATCTGGATCCACCCTTGTCAGAGGCTCTAAGCAATGACCCGCCAACAGCTGCCAGCCTCGGTTTATCCACCACTTGGATGCCAAAGCTGGTCATTGGCAGATCATAAACAAAAGCACTAAAGATGACTCATGAACACAGAGAAATAAAAGCAGGAAGGGGGAGAAGGAGGGGCCATTTAAGGGACCTGTGCACAAGCAGGTGATAGGGACAAGATAGGAGATGATTTGTCATGCCTAAAGCCAGCAGGAATAGCAAATTCAAGATGATCTGGTCCCTTTCCAGTGTGGGGAAAAACAACAAAATCAACAACAAAAACCCTTCAAGTCAGAAAAATAAATCCCTACCAAATGGTAATTATTGGTTTTTTATACTTGCGGCAAAATTTCAATTTAGATATCCATAATTTAGGGGTATACAGAAAATATACAGCTACATTAGAGAATTAATAAACTAAAACTAAGATTTTTTTCCTCTAGGAATAAATCCAATTTTCTGGTTATGATTTATTTTCATTGTTGACTATTAGAAAATAAGACAACAAAAATATCAAGTAACAGCAGCAGCAACAAAAGACTTAACACTGCCTTCCTCTGGGTTCTAATCTACAGAAACGGGGTTAGACTCCAAAGGATGATTGCCAGATTACACAAAACATCTAGCACACATCTGCCATATCAGAGTTTCCAAATAAATGTCAGTTTCCTTTGTATAACAGAGTGATTCTCCACTGGGGGTGAGTTTGCTTCCCAGGAGACATTGAGCAATATCTAGAACCATTGTTGATTGCTACAACAGGGAAGGGTGGATAGTTTACTGGCACTTAGCTGGGAGAGAGGAAGGATGCTGCTGACATCCACAATACACACAAAATACAATACACAGTGATCCACGGCTGTATGCTCACAGTGCTAAGAACACTGTGGCAGAAAGAAAGGTGTCATTTATATCAACACTGCTAGTGAGAGATGCTCTCAGTCAAAACCAAAGACAACAGCTCTTGAAATTCAAATCATTTCTAGATCAACTGCAGGTTGTCTCAGAGTGGGAAACAGCTTGGAGAGAAGATGTAGAGGATTAAGGAAAGTACAATGCTGTGGTCTGAAGCAACTTTGCTGTGGAAATGCTCTGTGAGTAGAGGTGAAGTCTACCGGGGCTACTGTCAGAGTTTAGCTGAAGCACAGGAGTGTCTGGATCATCAGGGGAACTTTCAGACCAATAATATTTTGCCTTAGCTACTTTCTGAGTCCCTTCCAACTTCCCACCCCATTCTCCCAGCCCAGGCTCCAACTCATCCATATTAAATGCTGAGGAAGATAGAGATGTTAACTTCTGAGGAAGATGGAGCCTACACAGTTAGAAATCCTGGAGGGCTGTTCTTAGAATTAAAGACGCACGCTTTCTTATCTGAGAAGAGAAGGCACTCTTTGCTACCACAAGAGTAGTCAGTCCTGTTACTGCCTGTATAAACAGAGAAAAGGGAGGGACTTTGAGTCATTCTGATTGTCCATATCCAGACAATTTGGCCATTTGTTGTTTTAAACTCTAAAACAGCAGCAGACCTTTGTGGAGAGGGCCATGGGAGTCAAGAGTACAAATACATGATGTTGCCAGGAGACAGGAAAAAATGCAGAATTTTGAAGGCCACATATTTTAAGTGGCCAGTTCAGACTTCAAAGTCCAGACTGATGATTCAAGAAGCCAGGATTGTGGAAAGCTTCAGCTGCTCACATCCCACTTGGGGGTTTCTGCTTCAGTAGCGTTGTCTTTGATTACAAAGACCGTGAGATGCGTATGAATAGGGTAATTATGGTATGCGTGAGCCAGGCCGTGAATCAGAGCTGCAAAACAGAACACTAGCATGTGCACATGCAAAGGCACACATGTGGTTTTGGTAAATAACAGCCAAACACATTATTTTCTCAAGAGATAAAAATATGAACCAATTTGACATGCCAAGTTAAAAGAAAAAAAATGGAAACAGATTCATACACGCTTGAATTTTCTTTCCACTGAAAAATCACGGCTGTCACAAAATAGTAAATTTTTACACACATATAACATTTGCTCTGTGCTTTATCATTGCTGAAGGGCTTATGTTGTACCTCCCAGAACTTCATTTGGAGGTGGCATGTTAAACTCATGCATATCACAGTCAACTGACTGAAAGAAGTAAATTATCCCTTTGTACTTCATAGCCCATTAGTGGATGAAACATACTTAAAGTGAATATTGCAATGAATGAAAAGGTAATTTGATCTGTAAATATAAAAGCTCCCATGTAAGCAATTCTAAAAAAAAAAATAATAAGAGTCAAGATTCTATGACTGCATTATTTCTTCATTAATCTGTTCCAATCCTCAGCTTGGCTCTGAAAAGCATGTCTCAGAGTTCAGAACCCACATTTAGCATGTAAACGTTTCTTTCCATGCCTCTAAAAGTAATTAAACATCCTTCTTGAGTCAACCATAGAACAAGTGATGTCTTTGCATAATAAGTGAAATACACCTATGTAATTTAAGACATTGTATATAATATTTGACTGTCTTGTCTCATACAATTGCCAGTGGAGTAGGAGGCATGTGCTGTAGATCTTAGAAGCCACGTGAAGTTCTGGGCTTTGCTCACTGCTTTTGAGACATCCGCTCTTGTTCTCTTCTGTGATCTATTCTCTTTGCTCCAAATCATTTGCTCATTTTATTAATTGTATAATGTATATGGGAAATCAACATGGGGATGGTATATAGGTGATGTAAACACACAGGTGTATGGATGCATTCACCCCAGTGTATGGAGGACGGAGAAGGATGTAGGGTGCCTGATTCCCTTAAGGTAGCATGGGTCACTGAACCTGGAGCTAGTCTATAGGCTATCAAGCCCCAGTAAGGTCCTCATCTCTGTACCCTAACCCTAACCCTAACCCCAACCCTAATCCACTGAAGTTACAAGCACACGTGGCCACACCTTTGATATTCGGTCCAAGGATTTGAACCTAGATCTACATGCCTGTGCAACAAGCACTTTTACCCCCTGAACCATTTCCCTAGTCCCACTTTTCCTAAGTTTCTTTTCCCAGCTTTTCTCCATCTTGCTATCTCAGGAGTTTCTTTGTGAAATGTTTGTGTTTGACAAACAAGTATCCCACAGCTGTGAATCTGAGTCTTGGGGTCTAGATCAGAGGAGTTCACTCTTAGTATGCTTGAGGTCTGGGTTCTATCCCCAGCACTTTGAAAAGCAACCAATCAACTAACATCAACCTCCCACCCAGTCCCCCCAAACTATAGACTATAACTCTCCACTCTCTGCGCTATGTTCTCAAAGGAGCCTTAAACACTGTGACCAAAGTAAAATTACTGTTTACTCTAGTATTTTGTTTTTTATAACATCTATGTGGAGGAATATTTTTAATATCTATGTGGAACAGATTAAATATATTTAATATACTAGATACAGTTAATGTTCTTAAATATTTATATGGCACGTGTGTATAAATATTTACCTTTCTTAATTAAAATAAAGAAATTGAAGCTTGCCCATCAGGCTAATTTCAGCTTCAGTGCTACCAGTGTGAATGGAGTTATTTTTCTGGTGTGTTCCATTAAGTGAAAAGGTATAGTGGGTTTAAATTTGGAGATCTGAGTTAGGCTTGGCTTGGTTGCCCCAAAACTAGCCAGCTAAGCTGTTTGATCTCTCCGAGTCTTAGAGTTTTCTAGTATAATGAGAAGATGGTCCATTAGGGGTTGGGACAGGTGGGGAGAGAGACACGTAAGAGGAGTTAATAATAATTTAGTTACATGAAGACAGGAACATAATTAATGTCTCCATCCCATTCACAATCCATATTTATAATCTCCAGGTGACCTTAGCTAGTGTGGGTAGAGGAGAGGGTCAGACTAACGGAACTGGCTTGGTTAACGGCATTTTCTTTCAGAATTTGTTCACACCGACGCTTGGCGATGTAGTGAGTTGTAAAAAGAGCACACTCAATGACTGCATTGGCACTCGAGTGTGGTGTATGCTTTGTTTGTGACTAATGTATTGCTAGCCTGTGCAGTCTGTCAAATATGTTACATCAAATAACAAATGTGACTTTTGTGGTGTCCTTGTACTGTATTTGTAGAACTTCTAAAATTTAAAACTGAGTCTTTGAGCAATGCGATAGGAGTATAATTAGAATAAAAATTTGGGAGAAAATATTGCATGTGATGTAGATATTATTTTTCTTGCTTTTTACCAAGATTTATTTATATTACTGTGTATGCTGTATGTGTGTGTGTGGACTGCATGTGTGCCTGGTGCCAGCAGAGTCCCAGTAACTGCGGAGATCCCCTGAAACTGTGGCTATAGATAGTCGTGAGCCACCATGTGGGTCTTGGAAATTGAATCCAGGTCCTCTTAACCACTGACCCATCTCTGCAGCCTCCACAGGAACTAGTTTTAAAGGGATATATACCATCACTAAACATAAGACCATGAACTAAGAGAGAGAGAGAGAGAGAGAGAGAGAGAGAGAGAGAGAGAGAGGCCTATCCTGTAATTTCATTTACTCATTTCTCCAATGACATAGTGAATCAGTCCCTCTTTCTAGATATAAACAATACAAACCACAAAAATGTGATCCTTTGCTCCTGGATTGACCACAGTGGCATATTTTGGAAGTTTCTTCTTCACTTTTTTTTTTTTAAATCTTAAGAGATGATTTAGGAATCAACTCTGGAAAAAGCATCTAGTCATAATCAAAATTAGGAAAACAGTACAGGCATGTATCATCCCTTTCTTTTTTTTAAAACCATAAACTTGACACTTTTGCTTTTATTACTTGAAGAATTTTTGAAACCTACATAAGCAGCAGAACCTTTATTCAAGTTTTAAAACTGTAATTCACCACACAGCTTACCCAGTGACCTGGGGATCATTCTGACTGGGTGTTTATCATCTTCCTGTGAAGTACATCTAAACTTCTACATCAAAATTTGTGCGTGCGTGCGTGCGTGCATGCGTGTGTGTATGCGTGCGTGTGTGCATGCATGTGTGTGCATGCGTGTGTGCGTGTGTGTATGTGTGCGTGTGTGTTCACACAGGCATGCCCATTTGTGCGTGAAGGTCTCTATCTCACAAACTCTAGAATTATAGATGTGCACCGCTGTGCTCTGCTTTTCTGTGGTGGCTAGGGATCTGAACTCAGGTCCGAATGCTTCCGTGGCAAGCGGTTACCAAATAAGCCATCTTTCCATCTTTCCAGCCTCAATATCTTATTTCCACTAACCAAGAATGAACACATTTCATCTGAACCATGGCTGAGTGGAGCAAGAATTAGTAGAGTAATTAAGAATAAAAAGAAAATCCTTACAATGACGGCCTATATTTTTGCTGGGCATGGTGATGCACTCCATTAGTCCCAGTATTTGGGAGGCAGCAGCAGATAGGACTCTTAGTTCAAGGCCAGCCGGGTCTACACAGAAAGAGTTCCTGGACAGCCAAGACAGTGTGAAGAAACCCTGTCTCGAAAAACAGAACAAATTAAAAAAAAAACAAACCAGAAAGATGACAGCCTATGTTTGAATATAAATGAACCCTGAAAAATGCACAATACACCCACGCACATTCATTCCTGTTTCCTATTCACTGTGCACAGTCCCTGGCCTGTTCTTCTCAGGGTGGCAACATGGGCTCTTGCTTAGAGGTCCCAGGCTTTGGTGATGTGCATCAAATCCT
Source organism: Grammomys surdaster (assembly GCF_004785775.1). Lineage (NCBI taxonomy): Eukaryota > Metazoa > Chordata > Mammalia > Rodentia > Muridae > Grammomys > Grammomys surdaster. The sequence continues at coordinate 7,387,076 of NW_021604604.1, forward strand.
TGCAAAGATTCACAGCTCCCTGTGTGTCTGCACATACTATGCAGTATAACTTGAGGACAAGTATGTTCAAGTGTGTCTGCAGTGGATTGGAGAGTTGAGATGAATGTGTGTGTGTGAGATTTAAGTAGCTAAAACAAGCCAAAAGTACTTTGGCAGACATCTTACTCCAAACCATCCATTCTCAGCCTTGCTGTACAGTGCACCCATGGGCAGCCTAAAGTTATAGCAATGTCTAAATTCCAGCCCCTGAGACACTGTCTTAATTGCTTTGGGATGTGGTTTGGGTGTGTGGAGCTTTTAAAGCTCCCCAGGTGATCCTAATGTGCAGTCAAGGTGGAGAACCATTGCGTCAGACCAAGGTTTTATCATTGTACAGACTTCAACTTCTCATATCTCTTGAATGTACGCCATGAAATCCAACAGGTGCTAACTGATGCCAGCTGCTGAGCTAAAAGACCCCACCTCCATGTATCTTGGGTCACTTCAGAAGGACATACAGTATCTGACCCCGAAGTAGCTCACGCTTTACAGTCTAAAATCTATCAGATTTAAACACCTGGCACTTCTTATTTGCTCTCAACCTTTGCTCTGTATTCAGCAATATCTTTCACCTTGCTGGAGCAGCCTTGCTGGGCCTCATCTCAGGCCTAGCTTCAGAGGCTCTAGGAGGTCAAACTTTGCCCATCTATCATGAGTGGAAACAGAGTTTCTGTGCTACACTTCTGCCCTTGGGCAGTATCGTGCACAAATATGGTAGTTAACAGTAACACTGGAGCAATTTATTCATTCCAGATGTGCTTATTTCCCCAAAACAGCATTTAGGTATATGTGATATTTTTGGAAGCTGAAGAAATGGATCGCAAGACAATTATGTTGCTTTTATTATAAAAATGTAATGGATATACTTAGGAGAAAAACATGCCCTTTTTGCAATAGGCATGCTCTTTGTGGTCTCTACTTGGCCCCTAAAATTCACAGGTGCTTTGGAATAACATCAAGGCATTATCTCAAACAGAATGAACGAATCAGGAATGTTCTAGGAAGTTATTTTTTTTTTAATATCATGGAACTTGGACTTGCTAGTTTTCCGAGAACAGTGGACTTTGCAAGCACTTCAAAAAAAAATCATTACTTTCTCCTTCTCAATTGGCATGAAATTGTTTTTCTTAGTTCAAGGACTAAACTTTTATATTCTTGACAAACGTGAGGATAGCTGAGAGTGGACCTTCCTTTGAATGGGCTATGCCTCTGAGGAAGGCACTGGAATCCAACTCAGGTGCAGAATTTAACTAATGTGCTCAGAGGGCGGAGAAGTTTTGATGCAGTTCAACACAGGAGGAGCTGTGTCTTGCCCTCTGTCTGTTCCTGGTTCCTGGACAAAAGTGGGAGCCCTTTGCTTCCCTTGTACAAATTACCAAAGCAGAGTTAGATCTACACCACGTTTTCTGATGTGAACAAAGACAGCAGATTCACCTTGAGACATAATTTTGAGTTCAGAGCAACATTTGCTTCATGAAGAAATTTTACAGTGACCAGTGATTCATTTTGGGTTTCCCCATGTACTTCAAAATCATGCTCATGATAGCCAGGCTTTACTTACTTCTAAATTACTCATTAAATCTATATTTTTCATTTTTTGTACTGCTTTTTCTTTCTAATTTAATATACTAATTCTGACTGCTTTTCGTGTATTCATTTTTTGTGAATGAATACAGCCCAAGATGGTTTTGAACTCAATACATAACAGAAGATGACTTTGAACTCTTGAACCTCCTGCTTCTACCTCTGACATGGTGGGATTATAGGTGTGCACCCTCATGCCTGTGTTTTGACTCTGATTAACTGTAGTGGCTATTACTTTCTTATCATTCACCTTGAACACTGGAGACAAAGGAATCAGGCTTGATGACCCACTTTGGCATCAGGAAAGAGTAGGGCTCCATCTTTACTACATAGCCAAGTGATCTACAGTGTGTTGTTGCTTTGCTTTCTGGGTCCTGATGAAGGAATGGAAACACTGGACTGTCTGAGATTTATGGGGACAAGTACACAAAGACAATGAGGCCTCTTGTGCTCAGAATGCCTAAAGCTTTACAGTGGTGAGTGTGAAGCATCAATCTAAATGTAGGGCTCCTCTCAGCGCAGAAGCTCACCCTCCCATGCTAACAGCACATCATCCACAAAGTACATGTGAGGAATAAACACGTAGCCCATATCAAAGGCTAATCACAGCATCCCTTGATAAACAGTGATATTTAAAAGCACTATGTCTCATCCTGCATTCTGTTCACCAACTTCCCAATGGTCTCTCCATGCATATTTCTTTGTCACTATACACTTAATAAAAATGTATAACTGGGTCATGTCAGGAACCTTCTCTATTTGAGCATGGGCCTTGATTCTATTTTTTTTTTTTTTTGGCCAAGTTCAACTCATATTGAGTCCCAATTGCAGTTTCCCTTCTTTTCAGAGGTTGTCTCTAACCTTTTCAAGGAGAAAACCTCCCTTCATTATCCACTGCATATTCCTTTTACAGCACTATCCACTGTGGGATGCAAATGTTTGTCTATAATGTACTTCAGTTGTCTGTCGCTCAGAGCTCCCCATGAGCAAGTGCTGTGTCCGTTCATGCCTGGGCTGTAACACACTGATGATGTCCTATCAATATTTGATGGATGAATGCATGATTTATTAATGCTTGGCAAGTTGGGCTATTCAAATTACATTTACTCTCCTGGCTGTTGGTCTCATTCATGTGATCAGACAAATGTTTACAATGGTACTTTCCTTTTCTCATGATGTGCTATTTGTTAAGATATCGGCAGCGTACTAATGGCATGCAATATGGGGTTTTCAATAAGTGATTTTCAGATTTAGATTAATGAACTTATATTGTCTCATCTGAATATGTTAAAAGAGCTACAGTCAATTGTAACTCCTTAAAAATGCGAGACTTGCTATTTAGTATTTTCTTTCTTCCTTCATTCCTCTCTTTCCTTCCTTCCTTCCTTCCTTCCTTCCTTCCTTCCTTCCTTCCTTCCTTATTTCTTTCTTACTAGAAAAAAATAGAAAGCAGGAGATGAAGACATGGTTCACTGATTAAAAGCATATAGTGTTCTTGTAGAGTGCATTTCCCAGGATCCACATTAGGGCCTTCCAATGGCCTATAGGTCCAGCTCCCAGGCATCTGACATCTTTATCTGCCAAATTCACCTGAATGTATATGCACAGATGCACACACACAGACATAGAAAATTAAAAATAAATCTTTTTATTAAGAAGAAAAGGAAATGCTTTAGCTTTTTAATATTTCGCTTTGCTTTTCAACATAATTATTGAATGTGATATTTTTAGATCATAAAGTAATTTTCTTATATTGGAATGTATCTCTTCATCAGCCAGTCTCAAAAATTTCACATATACATGCATGATGATGTCACTAATCTCTAAATCCATATATTCTTTTGATGAACATATAATCCACACTTAGAGCTGTGAATGTTAGTTGTTCTATGATTCTGTTAGCTTCCAACTTAGAAAAATCACAACTATCCACAGAAGGTAGAATTCACAAATTGAGATGAACATGGAGAAAGTCAAATTATACAGAGATCAGGGACAAATCTTAGGTACATAACTTAATGAGAAACAAGTAATGAGAGAGAGAGAATAAGAAGATTGCAATGTGGATAAATGACAACACTGCTTTGAACACACAGAGAAATAAATGAAAAGAGACAAGAAGAACAATCACTATGAAGTCAAGGTGGCATGAACTAGAAACCTAAGGGTTCTTCGGAAAGTCAGTTGGATGGTGTTTTGCTAGGGTAAACATTTAGCTGAACACTTAGGAACTTTTAGCTGAAGTGGATGCAGGTGAAAGACTAAGGCAGACTCATGAAGAAACGTTTCACTGAAACAGACAAAGGAGAGAGGATGTTCTGCTAAAGCAAGCATGTGAAAGGACATGTGACGAAGAATTTTTTGCTAATAACATACATGTATTCATCTGCCTTACATTGCATAGTTGAGCTGCATTTGTTAGGACTTCATAGAGAGAAACACACCAAAAACAAACAAACAAACAAACAAACAAACAAACAAAAACCATGGTGGTGTGCTGCAGTTATTTGCCGCCTCTGTGGACTCAGGCTGATTGCCAGAGTGATGTCAGCTGAAACAGATGCATAAGTCAAGGCAAGACATGGAGGACATGTGATGTTTGGAGGGTACAAATAGGACTTCACAGACTGACAGAGGCTGAGCTAGGTTTGCTCATAGAACTAGCTGTGCAATGCTTATGGGTCTCGAGTCTTCACTGATCTCTTACTGAGAGAGGCACAGCCTAGAACTTCTGCAGTTCCTCTGGGTCCTTCCTGCTGACTCCTGTGGAGGCTCAGGCCTGGCTGGCTCTGGTTGGTAGTCCCCTCCCTGCTGATTCATGTTTGCTATCCTGACTCTAATGAACTGGACTGCTGGTGTATCTATCCATGAAGTGTCCACAAGCGGACCGAGCTGCCACTGTTAACCTGTGAACTGAACTGCCAGACAGCTGATTTCCAGACAACACAGATGGGATTTTCTCCAAAAAACCTTTCTAAACATGTCCACTTCTCCTGTGTCCTTTCTTTTCCACTAACTTTGGTGAGGGGTGGACTACAAGGGAGGTTAACGTGTTGAAGAACCATCATTAGAAGTAGGATTTGAAAAATTTAAAGTTACAATGGCAGCCAGCTATCTACTTATGTTATGGCTGTTAAAAACCTATAAAATGTTCTTTGATGCTTTTTAGCCAAATTGTAAAAAGTTTTAAGTTAAAATTTATTCTATTGTGCATATAGAAACAAGAATAATTGATTTGTTTTTATTTTTATAGTTTGGCACTGAGTTTTACACACACACACACACACACACACACACACACACACACCCCACACACACACCACTAGACAGTAACCTCTTGCCAGATGAAGAGTTCTGACCTTCCTACCATTCTTGATCTAAGATCTTAATGTAAGACTTGAAATTTAGAAGCTTCTCCAACAAAACATAGATCAGACGCTTCAATATACAGACAGAGGCAAAGTTGTTTTTCTTTTTAAAGTACTGCAACACTCCAGAAATAACACCAAAAATCGACATGTAGGACTGTGTAAAATTAAAAAGCTTCTAAACAGAAAAGAAATAGTCACCAGAGTTATAAAACAGTTTACCAAGTGGTGAAAAATTTGTAACTAGTTACCGAAGGATGTTAACTGTTGCAGGATCTTTGATCACACCGTGAATCCCAAGATTGTGTTGTTTACTGGAAAAATCTGTTTTTATTTGTGATGTGGCTCAGCCTTATCACACACATTTAATCCCTCTAGCTGGAGTATAGATGCACCCTTGGTACACACCTTTAATCTTAAATACTGAAGGTAGTTTGTAGAAGGAAGTACCCATGTTTGAAAGTGATGTCTAATTGAGTGGCCAACAAAGTGATGAATCAGAGAAAGATTTGACAGAATAGGATAGGAGCACTTTCATGAGAACAGAAAGGAAATAGAGGTGACTTAAGAGAGAGCAATGCAGAAGAGAAGGGGAAGTTTTGATGGTGGTATGGACATAGGTTGCAGAGCAAGAACAAACTAGACAGAGGTGAAGACAGAACCTGAGACCGAGACTGAGAAGGAGCCAGAAGATTAGAAAAGATTGCCAGAGTTAGTTTCAAGCCAAGCAGATAAAAAAGACAGAAGCTGAGAGAAAAGCTGGATTGAATTAATCAGTGTGGAAATGAATTTGAGCCAGAACAGTTGAGTTGATCAGCCAGTCAGAGGTAAGAAAGAGCTAGAAAGGGTGAGCTAATTCAGTAGCAAGTCTCAGAGCCTGAATACATTCTAAATCTAGATTAGATTGTACAGGATCTAGAAACTTCTAGGACTAGGCCTGGGTTAGCATAATTGAGCCTCCTAGCCAACAATTCCTTCGGTCAATAAAAGTTAAGTTACAGTTAGTAGCCAGAATATATAAAGAATTCAACAAGTTTAGTATCAAAAGTATAAATCACACAATCAACAAATGGGCAAAAAAACAGACAGCTATTAAAATAGATACAAATATTCAATAGATGGGAATATGCCAAGCATCATTATATATCAGAAAATGGAAAACAAAACTTCATTGATATTTTATCTCACTCTAGTCAGAATGCTTATTATTAAAAACAAACAACAAATTCTAGTAAGAATACAGGGGGAAAGGACCCAATGTACTTTTGGCTGAAATGTAAATTGGTTCAGCCACTATGAAAATTTAAAAATAAAAATCTCAAAATAGAACTACCATATAATCCATTTATATTGCTTCTGGCTATAGACACAAAGGATGCTAAGTCAGCATGCCACAGAGACACTTGCATAATGTTTATTATGGCACTGTTCACAATAGGATTATCCTAGGTGCACATCAGTGAGGAATATGTGATGTCCATAATTAATGGGGCATTTGGGTCAACCAAAATTAAAAATGAAATGATATGATTATGTGAAAATAGATGGAACTGGAGAAGTTAAGCATAATAAGCCAAACCAGAAACTCAAATACTCAAACACTGTATGTGGAATTTCCCTGTGGGCTCTAGATTTAAAAAAAAAACACAGATATGAAAGGTACAAGAACTATTCAGAAAGATGGAAAGGCACAGCATGAGAAGAAGGGAGTGTAAAAGGAGTAACAGGTGATGAATATGATCAAAGTTCATTATATGTATATGCAAACTTATGATTTTATGTAATATGTGCTAAATTTTCCACATTCTGTAGGTTTTCTGTTTTTGTGATTATTTCCACTGCTGTGTAGAGGGTCCTTCATGTGATATGATCTCATTTGGTTTTTTTTGCTTTTGTTATCTAAAAATCTTGGTCGGTATCAATACCTTGGATTATTTCTAGTTTGTTTTCTCCTACTAACTTAATCACTTCAAATCATACATTTAGGTTTTTGATACAGTTTAGTAAGTTTTTATACTGTAAGAATTAGGAACCCCCTGCATGCATTTTTCTGCGTATGTGTCCAGTTCCCCATTATTTGCTTAAGAAATTATCTTTTCTTAACTTTCAAAAGAGAACCATTTGATTATATAAATATATTAATTCCACTTTCTCAATTTCTCCATTCTATATAAAATAGAATGCCATCCAGTCACCAAGAAATGAAATTCTGTCATTGTGGCAGCATGAATGGAGATCAATAAGTAACGAGAGTCGTGATAGGAAAGACAACCCTGCATGGTCCCTCATGGTTTGGAACTAAAATCATTGGCTTCATAGAAGCAGATGTTCAAAAGCACACAACAGAGGCTTGGAAGGCTGCATGAGAGAGGTACAGGGAGACTGGAGAACACACACTGAAACAGTAAGTTGGGAGAATTAGCTCTAGTGTTTCAAAGTATACTATGGCGGTTATGATAATGCACAACAATTTATTATGCCTTTCAAAATAACTAGAAAAATACATAAAAAGATGTATGAGGAGGAAAAATGATAGTTACGTTAAATTTTGCCATTTTAATTTGTGCACAAATCTCAACTTACCACACTGTACTGTAAAAATATGTGCAAGTATCATGTGTCAATCTTAAATCTCTCTGTTTCGCTTGGTTTTTGTTCTTTGTTCTTTGTTTTTGTTTTTTTCTTCAAGGATTCCTTGTGTAGCTCTGTCTGTTCCAGAATTAAGTCTATAGACCAGACTGTCCTTGAACTCACATAGATCTGCCTGCCTCTGTCTCCTGAGTGCTGAGACTAAAGACATGTGCTACCATGCACAGCATGTGTTAATTTAAAAACGTCTAATGCCTTTGCCAGTAATAGTCTCTAATTCAAAATAATATACTTAAAGAATTTACTCCTTTGGTGTCATATTTTGATTATCATATCTTCAGCTTCAACGAGACAATTATAGTCATTATTTCTTTAACATTAATTTGTTTTGATACCAGAACTTAATGTAGTATTAAAATGCTGTTTTCCTTAGAGGGAATAAAATCTTATACTAATACAGTAATCACTCCGTATCCATGGGCAACTGGTTCTAGGATCTACCTCCTAGATACAAAATCCACAAATGCTCAGGTCTCTTACACCTAGTAACACAGCCTTCTGTACTCTTCTGTATTATAAATAATCTTTAGATTAATTATGTTTCCAAGGACAATGTAAAATAAAAAGAAGCCTGGTAATAAACAAAGATGAGCCATAAAATGCTTGTTCGTCACTTGGTTATTTTAGGCATGAGATGTCATCCAGGAAAGGTGACTGAAATATTCTCTCAGCATTTTCAGCTCTTTGAATTGTTTTTGAAATTGGCTTTTAGAAAATGGGACTAATGCACTCTGATTTCCAAGATTTTTGTCCATGGGACTTGACCGTCTTAGAAACATTTCTCAATATTAGCAATCAACAGCTCTTAAAACAAGACAAGAGGAGGGGACAGAGAGCAAAATGTGCCTCAGCAGAAAGACCCAGTAGGAGGTGATGATGCCTGAGATCACCATATACCTGGAGCAGAGGGAGGACTAAAGTACCAGGCAGAAACAGCCTTCTAGAGTACTAGTTTGCCATACTGTCAGGAGCTAGTGAAGAAACTATGTCCCCATGATACTGTGAAAGTTTGGATGTATGTAAGTGACAGAATCTATACTAAGACAGTCTTCCAACCCTAGCTCTATCACTGTGTGTATACACCAAGCTGACCTCGTCTGTGGAAGACATCAGCTTAGTATCTCTAGTGTTTTGAGGTTCTAAATCATTTTTTAAAGGAGGTTTTAAGACAAGTCTCAGTCTGGAAAATTAACTTGCTTCAAACCCATAATCCCCATGACTCAGTCTCTTAAATGGTTGGTTGAATTATAAACCATGCTTAGTTTATCTGGCCTGCACAAAGGAGTGTCTAATCATTGACCTGACCACTCTTCCTACTCCCCAATTCTCTGTCTCTAAGATTCACTTTCTTCTTGGCTTGTCTTTAAAAATACTTCATTTTGTGGTATGGAGAGTGAAGAATTTAATAATGGTCTCCTTAGAGCAGTGGTTCTCAACTTCCCTAATGCTATGGCCCTTTAATACAGTTCCTCATAGCCATAAAATTATTTTTATCGTTACTTCATAACTGTAATTTTACTATTGTTATGAATCATAATGTAAATAT
>NW_021604604.1:7396661-7399230 GCF_004785775.1 Grammomys surdaster
CTCTCTCTCTCTCTCTCTCTCTCTCTCTCTCTCTCTCTCTCTCTCTCCCCTCATCAATTATTTCTCTACATTCTATGGAATGACATTGAAAATACTCCAAAATTTGTCATAGGCACTGCATGCCTAGCATGTTTTATTCCTTCTATACTGGCCATTCGTCACCGAGTCTAGCTAGAAACATATCTGTGCAGGAGCTTGTCACTTGCCTCTATACCTAGATGTATTATGAAACTTTACTCATTCAAATTTCACCTCAAAAATCATCTCGTTATGTCATCTAGTGGGGATTTTGCATTGTTGCCATATGAGCACCTTTCTCCTTAATCTTTTTATTTGTTTTCTTTATTCATTGTATTTCTTCATTGAAACTGATTTTTTAATAGAGAAAAAAAAACCTTTCTCATTTGTGATTAAATTTCCTGATGTGCAGAACAGTCTCTGGCACAGAGGAGAACTCAATAAATATTTGTTGAGTAATATACTAATAAATAAGTAGTAGTTGGATAATCTCAAGAATGAGCTTCCTTAGGGTAGAAGTTTGGTAGAAGGAAGTCCAAATTGAAAGCATGCAGTTAAACAAGAAGACTGTGGGATCTGAGAAATGTCCCATAGCACATGTGTCTGAACACTTGAGTCTCCAATTGGCCTTGTTTGGGGATATGCTGTAGCCTTTCTGGAGGAAGGATACTACTGAGGGTGGAGTCTGATTGTTTACAGCTTCACCCTACTTCCAGTTCACTCTCTAGTCAGAGCTGGGACCTCTCAGCTTTTTGTTCCAGTTGTCTGCTGCCATGTGTTCCCTGTCACAGTGCACTGTCCCTCTGGAGTCAAAATCCCACACAAACTCTTTCTTCTATAAGCCTCCTAGATCATGGCACTTTATCACATAAATGGAAACGTAGGTTTTTACTTTTACAGAGACCTTTAATCTATGTATGCTCCTGGGAAGACTTTGAGAGAATATGTGTAATAAAGTTGGCTGTAAAAGACATGGAACCCAAATATGGGCTTTGATTAAGCACATGGCATAGCACACTGAGGCAAGACCATTCTCCCTTTATCATCCCCAGAGAAGAACAAACAAGTAAAAGGCAATGTTCTTGTCAAAGGATCATCTTTTCTCTTCTCTGTCTTCTCAAAAAATATATTATTGAAAGCAAATATTGGAAGGATGATGTTGGGAAGATTTGCCAGGGCTGAGAGTATCCTTTGATTTTGCGTGATCCCAGTGAAGAAAAGTACCTACCACATAGAGGAATGACTTTATTGATTTTTACATGTCCTTATGCAGGCCATGGTGGATTCCATTCTTTTATAAAGATTTTCAGTGTTGATGACATCAACAAGCAGTCCTGAACTTTCTTTGGTTCTGTTTCATAGGACTTGCCTATCACCGAGGCAGCTGGAGACACTGCTCAGTTGTTATGGATACTGCACTTACTACTCTTCCTGCGGACCTAGGTTTGACTCCCAGCACCCACATGATATCTCATAAACATCCAGTTCCTGAACACATCCTTCTGGTCCTGGTAAGTACCAGACATGCATATTGCACACAGACATATATAAGCAATCTATCCATAATCAGAATAAGTTTACTGGGTGAATTTTATATGGAAGCTCCCATTTTGTTTAGTTCTTCATTCTTCTTTTCTTTCTTTCAGTGCTGAAGATGGAACCCAGGGCCTTGTGCTTGCTAGACAAGGGTGCTACCACTGAGTCACATGCTGAGGTTCTAGATCCTGTTAGCTACTTAACCCACACAAGCAAATAAATAGACATCAATCTAGCCAGGAAATTACCTTAAACTACTTTGGAAATTGATGTTCCCAATACCTATTAACCTTTCATAAAGTCAGTATACAAATAAAATATCAGTGGAGTGCTTCTGGAGCCAACCTTGTGAGGGCAAACCCTTTAGAGTTCATGGACAAGCACAGCCATTGCTAAAACTTAAGTGATAAATTTATAACTAAGTAAGTTGCATGAATGAAAAGATAATACTAATTTTCTTGCTAATTAGTTTGCTATTTTTTATTTGCATGCATACTCTTGAGATTCTTCCAGATGACAGTGTCCACATATTGAAATGCTGTACTTAAGCTCACAGTTATAGCCTCTTAGTACTGTGCTTACTGAGGTATATGCTGGAGTAAGAATTTCAGCCACTGTGGGAAATTAAGAACTACATGGAACCTGATGAGCATTAGAAAGAAAACTTGCTTTCTGTTTGTATTGTAAAGCAATTGGATATTAAACATTTACTAGGAAATACCCCACTCAGTTGTGAATTATCTTTACGCTCACTTTAAAATGATTTACTATTTATATGTGTGTAAAGCCCTGGGCATTGAAATTAGGACCTTTAGAATCCTAGACAAGTGTTCTTCCACTGAGATGTATACTCAGCCTTCAGTCTACGTATCTACCTGTGTATGTATGTATGTATGTATGTATGTATGTATGTATGTATGTATGTATCTATTCATATCTCTCTCTCTCTCTCTGTTCATCCATCATCTATCTATCTATCTATCTATCTATCTATCTATCTATCTATCTATCTATC
>NW_021604604.1:7399240-7434240 GCF_004785775.1 Grammomys surdaster
ATCTATCTATCTATCTATCTATCTATCTATCTATCTATCTATCTATCATCTACCTATCTATATTCAGATTGACCTTAAACTTATTCTGTAGAACAGACTGGCTTTGAGCCTTTAATCCTCCTGCCTCAACTTTCCAACAAACTAAGGTTACAGGCCTAGTTTTTATACAACTTTTAGGTTTCGAACTAGTGTGGAAATTTCTAAGAATGAGAATCATCAGAAAACAAAACAATATAAAAAATTAACTCTCCCATGAGTTCTACAAGTTAATATGTTTTGAGTGTTTATGGGTTTTAATCTCTTGAAACAATTTCTAAGAGTCCCAGATTTAACAGAATTCTTTTATTGGATTAAAATTACTATTGTACTACAATTCTGACATTGGAGCCTGGGAAGTTTCTTTTTTTTTTTTCTTTTTTTACTGTATTTGCTGTAGCAGGTGCTGAAGGCTTTATGCCTCCAGGGAGCTGGTCCTAGATGGTAACCAAGGGCAATGGTGACAGATGGGTTTGATCATTTTTATTATTTTAGAATGACTTCCTCCCCATCCCCTATGAACAGATGTAGACAGATGAACTGTTGAGTTTGGATTGTTTAAATATGTTCCCACTTCTCTGCTCATAATTTTTCAGACACAGATTGGTAGGAGAACCAGATTTACCACTCTAATGAGCCTAGAGTGTGTCTTGTACTGAGATGTCAGTCCCAAACAGAGTAGTTGTCTTTGCCATGTGGGCAAGGAGTTAAGCATCCTCCACTATCCTCATCCAAAATAAATAATTGAATTAATACTCAAATTCATTGATAGGATTATTATCAATTGTATCAATTATCAATGCAAATATTCCTGAGAATAGGTTTTGACAGGTTGGGAAATTAAATAACCCTTTCTACCCTGTCTTAACTTTCACTGTGGATACATTATCATTTGTAACAATTCTCTTTTCTCTAAGGTTGATAACTACCATGTTGGGATTGCTGTATAGGAATCATAAATAGTGAGTTTCTATCTGACAGAACTCCATTTATATTTATGTTCAATTATGAGTTTACTCAATATTTATTAATTATAAAAGGCCACTGAAAGAGCCAGGATGGAGTTCAATGAGAAGGTTCTTAGCATGTATGCACACAGCCCTAGGTTCTATCCCCAGCACCACTCAAAGGAAAATAATTGACAATAATCCAAGGTTACTGTAAAATAACTTGATATTTCACACAAGTTAAATTTAATATCCAGAAGCCTTTGATAAGTTGTTTCCTTTAATAAAAGCTTAGAATATTCTAGTGGAGAGGAATTAACTTTATCCTAAATAGATGACCTTGGGTCATTGTTTGTGTAGTAACCACAAATAGCAACAGATCTTTGAAAATGCTTCACCAGAAGAATACAATGTCTTACATTCATCTGGGAACATACCACTTTCCTCTGGGGAATACATCTGCAATTCTCTTAACCAGAAACAAACAGAAGCAAAAATAAGGCCCTCAGGCTGACCAATTTTGAATTACATTTTCTCCCTAATATGTTTCTAATTAATTTAAACAAAGTTTCAAACTTATTCTCATCCTTAACATAGGAGGAAATGGAAGTGCTGGTGTGATATGGCATATGTTTAGAGAAAATACAGAAAGATAGACAGACATAACATACTAGTTATGTGTAAATGTGTATACAGGTGTGTATGCATTCAAACTTGTCTCACTTTAAAATAGTGGTCATTTTGCAATCCATCCTCTACTTAGGATATCATCCTTGCCATATGGTAAATCCTGGAGAGATTCTGGGCCAGGACACTTGGAAGGGATCTATTGGCAGACAAGGAGTCAGAGATACATAGTCTACAAGTACTGCAATAATTATCCAGTCTACAGGAGCAATAGTGCTGGAACTGAGAACTCACTACAAAGCTAAACTATTTGGAACATTGGATTAATAAAATATTTAACATAATAAATGGGAAGATACTCAGTAGGTATAATGCTAGTGTAAAATTATGAATATTTTTAGTGACAGTTCTTGGTCCATTATCGCCAAACTAAATGGTGCTAGTCACCGAATGCTTAATGCTAAGCTTTGGGCTCTGCCCGCATTATCCTGATCCAAATACCTTGTAGCCATATGTATCCTTGACACCCTTATTACTGAAAATGATTATTTGTTGTATCAAATATCCTCTAGGGGTCAGCAGTCACTTGTACTGTCTCTCAGAAAGAATCAATTTCTTGGGAATGCTCTATGACTCAGAAGGGTATTATATGAACACTCCCTGAGGGTTCTGTTGTATTATCATTAGAGAATATGATGAGTGGTGCCAATATTTATCAAAGGTATCTGAATTAAACAAAAGAAGTGTACACATATTTTTATAAGCAAAAGAAAAATATCAAAATCCATCCCTGGTATACAGGAAGAAAGGAGGATGAGGGATGTAACTGTACTGGGCTCCAGCTCATCTTCATCCCATTCAGAACAGCCATACACTTTTGAAGGATGAAGGTGAGTTATGCTGGGAAGATGACCTTAAGAGCTAAGTATTTCATATCTTTAACCTTGATAAGGATGCAATCAGTATCCAGGACCAGGGTTTCCTTTTGTTATATAATCCTAGCTGGATAAGGTGAAAAGAGTTACCCTTTTATGGGTAAATCCAGGAAGGTTTAGAATTTAATACATAAATGTTATGGTCAGTGAAATATAAGTACTGTTTTTAAGGAAAGGAATTTGTTCGTGTATCATGCATGTTAGGTGATTAAGGGAATTTAACCCAATAAAAGTAGGCCTGCCTTTTGATTATAGTTTAAAATAGGTAACTAAATAGTTGATTGAAATTGGGTGTTTTAACTTAAAAAGTATTAATTTATATGCTTTATTGAACACTTAGAAAACTTTCAACTGTGCCACTTTTATAAAATGCTTAAAATACTGTGTAAGAATGGCTTACCTGGGGATACTGGAGATGTGTAACAGTTCAATGGTAGAGTGCATTCTTAGCAATCACTCAGGGTTGTATCCCCAACAGCACCAATATTTTTCTTTATTTATGAATATTTTATCAATGTATAGGCATCACAAAGATAAAGATATTAAATGTATAAATATGCATTGAAAAGATTCAGAGACAGAAAGAGAAACAAAGCAGTTGCAAGTAAATTTTGGCAAACTTTAAAATGCAGAAGCGGCTGATAGTAGGGGAGAACAGGCGATGGTGAACCACACCAAACCGTCTGATTCCTAAGAGTTACAGCCTTCTAAACTCAGGTAGTTGGCTGTGGGTTGAAGAATCAAAGCAGACATAAGAGAAACACAGACAAGGGAAAGACTCACAGAGGAGGCTCAAAATAAAGAGCAAAACTAATACGGCGGGGACTAGAAATAATGAAACATGGCAAACCTAAATTCAGTGGTCAGATTTTACACAGACACACACCCCTATTAAAAACACTGAAGTGGATGTGACAAAACAACAAATGAATCAAGCAGCCAAACCTTCATGGGACAGATATAAACAGTTCAATGTGACCCAGAAGCACAGGAATGTGACAGGAAACAGGAGCCTCACTGGCTTGGAGAGATGGAAGCATCACTTTGAGTGTTGATTGTTAATGCTATCAGAGACTTTTCCACTCTGCATAGAATCAGCTTTTAAATTATACCTTCATAATTGTATCATAAATGTTGATTAGTTTCAGAATATAGGGCAATGTACATAAATAAGAAAAACTGCTGTTTATCAGAATGCTCCAAATTTCTTGTATTTCATAATATAAAGGCAATACGTTCCTAAGTAGGGGGCTAAATATGCTATTCATTTCTGTTCAGATATCCATTATATGACTTAGCATGTAAGCCCTTCTAAGAGTGATTTTTTCCCCTAAGAGGTACATCTGTGAAAGAGACTGGGCAGAGAGAAGAAACATTTTTTTTTTAAATTTTTTATCTGGTTGTTCTTTTTGCACAATATTTTTCCACAGGCATTTGTTACTTGTTTGACTTTTATACAAAGTCACAAGTTTATTTTATTTAAAAAATATATGCTTTAGCAAAATTATTATATAGTAAATATAATTATTATATAATTAAAAGATATAAAATTATATTACCCTATATGAATCATTATATTATTATATAAAATAGTATAATTTAATTATTATATTTACTATAGTCATATATTTACTATATAATTATTACATAGTCATTGTATTTAACTATATATAAAAGATAATGACTATATAATTATTATATAGTAAATATATAATTAATATATAATTATTGTATAGTAAAACTAAGAAATAAGTATAGTAAAAACAGAAAAAATTGAGAGAAGTAAAAATTTCTAGAAAAGGCTTACTGAATAAATACATTTCAGATTTTACATATAAAACTTAGACTTCAAAGACTTTTTTCTATCACATGCTTTCTTTGGCTTTGCAACAGAATAAAATTATTACCATTACAGTGGATTTAACTTTAGAGAGGATGATAATACACAGGGCTGGAGAGATGTCTCAGAGGATGAGGGCTGCTGTGCTAGCTTGAGGACAAGAGTTTGGCTTCCAGCTCCCATGCACATGGTGTGGCATGGCTGTGTGTACCTGTAACTATGCTCTCATAGTGGGTGGAGGCAAGACACTTCCTGGGGCTTGCTGGCAGCCAGCCTAGTTTCAGGTTCAGTGTGAGATCCTTTCTCAAGGGAATAAGGAGCTGGTAAGAAAGCAGGATACTTGACATGCCTCTTGAAACTCAGCATGCACACCTGCACACACATTTACACCCAACACACACACACACACACACACACACACACACACACACACACCATATTGAAGAACTAGAAAATCTAAGCTTAATAGGCAAATTCTAGAATTTCAAAGATGAAGCACTGAAGAAAAGCTGTACTATCTAAAACAAAACCAAGCTATTTGGAGATGAAATACAGTGTGAGTACCTGCAGACAGTCTTGTCGTAAACAGCCATGCTGTCACGTTCAAAGACTTGAGTCATGCATCAACGACTGCTTTCTAGAACAAGTGCATGTGTCTGGTGAAAAACTCCCCTGGTAGGACAGGCCGGCTCACTCTGCTCACAGGAAACTTTGTCATTTTTATGTCACCTTACCTCTTTTGCTTCTTTCAGTGTCTCATGCACTGTGTATTGGTTCTGCATTTTCTGTAGCTCTCAGAATGTAAATTCCTTTGTAAAGGATTGTTGTACCCATCATCAGTTCCTCAGCACACATGGCAGGTTCTCAGTTGTTCTTATTTGGATGTATAAGCCAAGATGTCCCATACTTTTCCTCACGTAACTGCTTCCAGAAACTGTCTTCACCTTATTTAAAACCCCGGAACCTAATGTCAAATTATTTTTTCTGTCTTCACGCAATTGCCTAACTAATTCAGTTAGGTGCGTGTTGAAAAACATGCACTTTTTCCACACTCAGAGAATTATTAAGAAAGACACACACAGGAACCAATAAGAAATCAGCCTTTTCATCTCCTCTCCCTTCCTTCCTCTCTCGCTTCCTCCCTCTTCCTCCCTTCCTTCAGTAGGTAGCTCTGATGGTTCTTGAATTTAGCATTTTCCTGCCCCTGCCTCTTGAGCACTGTTAATAAAGGCATGCGTTATCACACCCTGATAAGTCCTCATTTTTTAGGGTCTTTCAATCTCATCTAATCCTGGGAATGGCAGACGGATGGGGAGTACTATATGACTTTGGCCCATTCTGTGGGATTATCTGTTTCTCAGCCTTCATTGTAGAAATCCATGGCAGCCTGTGCACCTGCTAGACATGTTCTGACTCTTCATGCCTTTCTCTCTGTTTCTAAGTCATCCCTCACCCTCATCCATCGCTCCAGAATCCACTCATATCTCTCTTTCTCTGTAATCAGCATAACTTATTGAGTCTGGAAAGATGGAAAGATACCAATTACTGCTTTAATATTTTAAAACCACATCAGACAATAGCTCCTGTTGCTTAAATACAGAAAATGTTTATTTTAGTGGGGAGAACAAGCAACTGGACCAGAAAGACAATAATATCGTTTATAACATATGCAAATATTAACTCAAGCATTTTGTTTTCTGGCTGACATCAGCAAATATACTTCAGTGAGCTAATGGCATTTTTATGTAAGAGGGACAACATATTCATCCTAAAAAGTTGCCAAGTCATACCCTTGACTCATTTTGCCAAGAGCCAAAGGTGTCAAGCATACCTTATACCCTTCGTAACTTGGCTGCTCCAGCATTGGCATACTCAGGCTTGGTTTTGGCAGGCAAATGCATATCCAACTTACTATTCCTTAGGGCCCCAACATGGCTGAACTGTTGAAAGTGACCTTGGAGGAAGCTGAATGGCAACCCAAGACATCACCTCTAGAGTTGTGGTTAATAAAAATTACTTGAGTTAGAGATGTAGCCCCATGGTCCAGCACTTGCTAACATATGGGGCTCCTGGGTTCAGTTCCAAGCTCCAGATATTTTTTTAATTGCCATTTTATAAGATTCTTTTAAGAAGTGTGAGGCATGGAAATGTTAGTAGATATTACTTAGCCTAAATTCATTTGTTTATCACATTGGAGCCGTGCTACTGGCAAAAAGAATCAACTTACTTCTTCTCGCTTCCTGCTTCAAAGGCAATGTTCTCAATTGGTCATATTATTTTATTATCGTTGATTTGAAGGTTGTTATTTTTTTTAGGTTTTTAGTAAGTGACATGCTTACTGGGGCATCTCACGGTTTGCATCCAAGGGTCCACATTCCACGTCTCCCCTCTCATTCCTTTCCTGTCACATAACTCACACAACAGATGATGGCTGAGCAGGATGCTCTGAGCACTAGGCTGGGAACAAGGTTTTTAGTGATAAATGAAATACACACAATACAGTGACTGTTTCCAGCTTTGTAGAGAAGAAGGGACTCAGGCACACAAACTGATACAAGATTGCAAATTAGGACTGGCACCATCAGGACAAACAATAATGCTCATTTACTGGCTCAGGAAATATTCCTTGGGGTTTATTAAAATACTATTTCACCTTGGCTTGGTTTTCCTTCATAGTGCCACCCAGGATGTCATATGCAATGGGCCTTTCCTGTCAGAGAATGTCTTTTCCTTTCTTCCTAGCATCTCACATGCATAAGTTGTAAGTCTTCCTGCCTCCATCCCAAGGGTAACGTATATCTCAAATCCTGACATATTTCTCTAATCATAACCTTTCATTTTGTCCGTTGCTTTTTTATTTTTACTTTTTTTAATTTAACTTATTCATTGTGAATTTTACATCATGCACCCCAATACCACTCATCTCCCCATCTCTTTGTACCTGCCTTCTGCCCTTGCAACCTATGCACCAATAGGAAAAAAAAACCTATTCATTGTGGAAGCTGCAGTGTGTCACAGGGTGTCCCACAGTATATACCCTTTTGTCCACATATCTTTACTTGCAAATGTTCATTGCGGTGAGTCACTGGTCTGGTTCGGGGCTTCTGGTTTCTCCTACACTATCAATACTGGATCCTCACCAGGACTACACTTGGATGTCCTGTTGTTGCCCTGCGTCATGGGAGTCTTGTGACTTTGGATCTATAAGACTGGTCCTTTAATGTACCCCAGCAGTTCATAGATGGGGTAAATGTTGGGGGTGGGCTAACTCAAAGCCCTGATTCTGGGCTTGTGTGGTAGCTGAGCCAAGCCTGACAACCCTCCCACACCCACACCACCAAGGTGAGCTCTCTAGCCCTGCCCTGTTTAGTTCACTCAGTGCTACAGTTGGCAATGGGTAGGGCCAGCTCTCCTGCTTTCATGACCCCAGGGCCAGATAACCTACACCCATGGCACCAGGGCCAGCTATGTTGTGCTGCCCAGGTAAAGTGCAGGGCCTGCTTTCCTAAGTGCTGTAGCCAGTGTGAGGCAGGGCCAGGGCTCCTGACTGCTGCAGGTGGCAGGAGATGGGGTGGCTTTTAAATTCTTTTGTTTTCAAAATGTATTGATGTGCCTGTGTGAATGTATACAAGAAAGAGGCTGTTCGATCCCCTTGAACTGGTGCTACAGGTAGTTGTGATTAGCCTGATGTGGGTGCAGAAGATTAAAATCGCATCCTCCGGAAGAGAAGGAAGTACTCTCACCCATCAAGCCATCCCTCAGGCCCCATGTATTTTTGTTGTTAATGAATCTACAGTATTTCTCATGTCCCCCAATGCCTGTAGAGTGACTGGGCCTCTAACCTTCCAGAGTCCTCATTTCCTCTGTTTTATTTTCTAAGTATTTCCACAGTCCTCTCTTTAACACATAGAAACTTTCCTAGCTATCTTTGGCTCTCACATCTACTGGAAATTTTGGACATTTCCTCACAGGATTGGGAAACACTAGAAAAATTTAGTCCAATTTATTCTTTAGTCCAACTTTGCTATGATTCCTAAGACCCTTCCTTGCACCGAGCTTTCCTGTCCTGTCTTCACCATCCCACCTGCCCTCTGTACTCCTTCAGGGCCTCAGCTCTATCTACTTCAGCAAGACTAGGGTGAAGTCAGATAGAATTTATTTGCAGGTCATGCCATTACCCAAACCATTTTACATATTAGGCTATGATTTTCTTTAAACTCTTCCAAGCCCTAGACTTCTGAATGTGTTCGCTTCTTCTCCCACCTCTAACAGAAATTTGTTCTCCATCCGTTAATACGCCTCCATCTTGGCTGAACTTCCATCATCTCAAACCATAAGGGCATCCTTCTTTCTTCTACCATCTTTCTTGCTTATTTTCACTTCCATCACCCATGCATCCATTATTTTATTTTATTTTATTTTATTTTATTTTATTTTATTTTATTTTATTTTTTCTGTGGTTGTTGTTTGGGCCTTTTTGTTTTCTTTTTTTAATCCTCACTACATGACTGCTGGATTCCATCTAATCTCATGAAAATCCTCTTCTACAACAACAATAAAATACCCCATGGCTAGGATGACATGCTAGACACACTTCTTTCCTGCCTAAAATCCTCTCCATCACAGACACTGGGACCTGGTTTCTCATCCTTCTTCCCTTGAGAGCCCCTTAATTTTATTTCCAGACTTTTCACTTGTGAACATTCTTTGGAATTCCCCTCGTCAACCTCCTTTCTTCCATACTTGGGAGAGTATATTTTGACTTCTAGCTGAGTTCTACTTGACCTGTAGTATTGGATGTCCTAGTATATATTGATTCAACACTTAGATAAAAAATGAGCATTCCATGTGCCTTAAGGAACCATAATTTATACCATTGTGGCATTATGATAGAAGTCTGCTTAAATGGCTACTTAGTGTTTTCTATCACTAAGATTCTAAATCTCTATTGACTGCAAAATTCCAGGACTAATGCTAACACTGAATTTGCTGTCTGTGCTCTGTTCCTCTCCATGTCATACTTTTCACAAGTTTACTTGAATAATCCCAGGGATTTGCTTCCTCTTGTATCATTAACCAAAAGGATCAATTCAAAGTCCTTTCAGGGACTTTTTTTCCTCCAAATATTCAATTTACCTAATAAGAAATGAATTGTAAAATAAGTGAAATAGTTAAAGGAGATATTAAAATTTAAATGAAAAACTCTGTTCTGTGTAGAGAGTATATAATTTGTATAAGAGGTAGATACCTCTTACTTCCTTTATTCCTCACTTACTCCTCATTTCAAAGGGACTTTGTAAGGGAGGAACTTAAGAAAGCCAAAGAGGTAAAGATTTGAAGGTAGAGGCATATTAACACAAGATGTCATTCTCTCTGTTTCCCTTTTCAGTCCATTGCATAAGACACAAGAATATATGCTCAGCAATAATTAATCCTAAAACTTCTATTTCTCAAAGTTGACACATCAATTTCCATTCCGTCTTATTCCAGGAATAAGGCATACATCTTTCTGCAGAGGAAATAAAAAGCACGACTGGAAAGAACAGCATGACCTACAAGCAAAGGACTACCCTTGCTTTAATTAAGGAAGAGCAGAAACCAATTTCTTCTTCATTCTTATTTAACCACATTGAAATGTTACCCCATGAGCTGTCATTTTTAAATTCCTAATGGCATTGAGCTAACATCTTTGAAAGATTTGTTTTTTGTTTTGAAAACAAAAATCCATGCAGAACACAGAGAGGATGAATGCCTGCACAGGGACAGTATAAATCAAGGTTGTGTTGGCTGCATTTGATATCTTGCCTTGGTGCCTCTTAACCCACCAAGCTTGGTTGCTAGGCAACCAGGGCAGCTTTTCTGAATATAGATATTAACAGGTTTAGGTTGCACTGAAAAAAAAATGAAAACAACATGGAGTGGAAATGAGGACAGATGTATTCCTCACCTGGAAATATTGGAGAAACAAGCCATCTTATAAACTAAATATTTGAAAAAAAAACATATTTCATATCCTTTATTATTATCTGCAATTCTCCAGTGGGAGAAAGATAGTTCAGTGTCTTATTTCAGGTAATGCTTTTGGCCACAAAATATAGATAAATATGCTTGTTAGTGTCACTGTGATTTGCAATTCTATGTTTAAGAACACCGGCGTGTTTGGCATGTTACATTTCCTGTTTTATAGGAGTGAGTTTCTTAAGTTTGTAGTGAGCAAATGTAAATGCACAAACAGGAATGACCAGATAGAAGCAGCAGAGAGGGAGTGTACAGCACTGGGTCAGGAATTTATAACATCTGCAGAGATGTCTGAAGTAGCTCGATTGAGAGAGCTAATAAACGTGGCACTGACACATCAACTGGGGGAACGAAGGATAACACAAAGTTTCTAACTGAGAGCTCTTCCCCCATGGGCAAGCTTCTTACTCTCCATTCCCACCAGAGACATGCTTACACTGGGGAATACAATTAGAAAACAGCTTACCATTGGTTGAAACCATTTATGTTTTCTCTCTGTATTCAGAGGAACAGTATATTTTATTTTTTGAGAGTTTATATATGTATATAATATGTACTTCTGTTTTCCTCTTCTAACTTCCATGTTCCCAGCCATAAATCCATTAAATTATTAATAGCCCACTAGGTCCAGCTAGTGCTGTGTGTATAAGGATGAGTATGGGGCCCAGACAACAGCTATCAGTGTCCACATCCTCAAAACGAATGATTCTCCTTTCCTCAGCAACTGTCCACTGCCAACAGACCCGTAGACCTTGTCTATGCTAGAATTTTGACTGGCTTGAACTTGCGCACATCTTGTACAGGTAACCACAACTATTGTGATTTAAAAAATTAAGGAAGTTTCAATCTTATTCTTGTAAATGAGAACACCTTTTGCTACTGTATAGATAAGATCCCTTCCTGGAGACCATTTTACTAGTAATTCATGGTTGATAAGCCAGAGAAAATTCCATTGAAGAGAGGAGAAACCTGGCTGTAAGGAAAATAAATAACTAGAGCTACAACTTATTAAGTACAGAGGTAGAATGTGTAGCCAGAAGGATAGCCAATTTAAAAAAGCAGTCTTCTGGCTTCTTGTATAGTTCTATATGATCACTGATACAGTGGCAGAAAACGAAGATGCTTATAGAATCTCTCAGACTGATAAAACTTCACCACTGGATCTTATGATGTAATTGTGCCATCTGAGATACATGCAATAAGATATGTTTCTTCCCCTTCTTTTTTTCTCACAAATAGTTCTAAGATCTGGCCGTTCAGCCTGCTCTCCTGGGAAGATCTCAGAAAAAAAGAAAAGCAAGAGTAAAGTCTTGCTTCACTCCTTTATCTCAGTAGGTGGCTTTAGTGTCAAAGAATGTTTGAACTTGACCTTATTCAGTGCAAGTTACAATATGAGACTCATGACCCCAAAGAGATGCCAGGAAACTTCAGGATTGAAAATTCCCTGTGTATGGACATGGAACTTTGTGAGAGAGCACCGTCTCTGTTCAGGATCAGTCCGCCCAATGTTGAATTATATCTGTTAGATTAGAAAAGTCTACCTCACATCTGCCTGTTATTCGTATTAAAAAATACACCCTATTTCTGCTGCTGATGCTCAGATATGCAGACAGCTAACACAAAACCTGCTAAGATAAATACCTGATTACCAAACCAGTTAGCCACTGGGCCTCAGTGGGCAGTATCAGCAGATCAACACTACTGTTCCAAAACTTATGAATGAGTTGAATTTCATTCAATTACTTAGTGTCAGGTTGGGATTCCTGATGTGACTAATTTTGAGTATTCTTTCTACTTCGTTGATAGCATTTATATACCGTTCTTTGAACTGAAATGAAATACAACTTGGGTTATTTTCTTTGGTACCATGGGAAGGCAAGAGGAACTATTTCCACCTGTACCTGAGGAAGAGGCTTAGTAGATTTATTGTGTGAAGCTTGGTTAGTTAGGCAAAATGGACCAAGAACCTTGTCATACACCTTTAAGCAGAGGTGCATGCCTTCATGTTTCCAGAGAACAAATCCAGTTGATTTCACTCTCTTGGTTTGATATGGGCAATTAATGATGATGATCATAAACTTAAAAGCTAAGAACTAGCAAACTGTGCTAAGGTAAAAATACCCAACCTCTGTGGTGACAGGAATTCTGATATGTTTGCAGTCCTGAATATATTAGTCCCCATTTTTAAAAGGAGTGGGTGTTTGCTCTGTACCTTTAGAGAGCTTAAGAGTTTCTAGCTCACTTCTTTTTTTATTTAGAGGAATAAAAGTTAAGAGCATGTACTTTTAAACTAATTGACTCATTTTCTTGTGAATTAGCACTCATTGCCAGGAAAATTCCATCTCCTCCCGCCAGGAAATTTGAACGTTCTATTCATCTGTTCTCTCAAAGTCATTGCATGTTTGTCAATTTGTTTGCATTATCCATGCTAACTCTCAAAGGCAAGAAAGACAACTAGCATTGTGATATCATAATTTTTTTGTTATATTTCATAATTTAAGTGTGACTTTACTTTATGCTATGGCTATAGCTACATATACAATGAGGATGACTCTAAAAATGTCTTTAATTCCTTATCATCTCTGCCAATCATATTCGGCTTTGATCTTGGCTTAGAAGAAATGGCAGCAATGAAGTCTGAGAGATGTGAGAGTCAACTTGGTAGCCGAGGAGAGGGAGCAAAGATAAATATTAGGGTCAAGAGCAGAATGTTTCAGAAAGGTAGAGCTCTTCTTCATGAAAATGACAAGAAGCAGAGTTGAAAGTGTAAGATAACTCTAGACTGCAGACACTCTCAAATGGGCATCCTTACAAATCCAGATTGGTACCAAAGGGGCATGTTAACAACATGGGCAGGAAAAATATGTGGCATATTCTCTGTGCTGACTTGGGTGTCTAAGGCCATCAGGACTCTCACAATCTGCCTACACCAAGCCTGGGTTAGTAGGAACAAAACTTCCAAACTAAGCACTGTCCGGGATCATGGTGAGCAGGTTGAGATGTGTGAACACATTACAAATTACTGTAGGTATCAAAGTGTGGGAATAAGTTACCACTGGTCTTAGGTCCTAGGCCCTCAAAATGTCAATGTGGGAGATAAGATGAACTTCCAGGCAGAGATACTGGTCCCAGAGGGAGAACAATAACATCTCAGTCTGAAGCATCTTCACAGAATGACACTGTTGTTCAAAGGTACTTTCATTTCTTAATCTCAGACACAAGAGCTTGAGACTCATGCTGGACAGAGACTCTGATAGGTTGGAGGCTTTTCTAACCAAAATACTGGGGCTCTATTATGATTTAAATATGGTGAAGTTTCTTCTAAAGGCATATGTGTCTGAATGTGCCAGGTAGTCGCACTATTTGGGGAAGTAACAGAACCTTTAGGAGGTGAAACCTAGCTGTCAGCAGTAGGGAAGTAGCTCTAAGTCTTGAGGTTTTAGTTTCTGTTGCCTTCCCTTTCCCCATTGTGGGCATGTAACTACCCTCCTCAAACTCTCCACCAGATTTTTCCCACCATGATTGACTATACCATCAAACCATGAGCTCAAATCTGCCCTTTCCCCCTTGAGCCTTGCCTTGTATTGTAACAACAAGATATGAAGAACACTAAACTCAAACCCAAGAGACTGAAGTGAGAGTCAGTAAGCAGAGGTGCCCTGGAACAGTTGGTCTCTGGTGTTGGATGCTTCACTTGTCTGTTCTATGCAGGCAGTTCAGATGGATTGTAAATATTTAATATATCTGAGGACAGTGAGGAAATCCGAGATGGGTTTAATCTACCTAGAAACTGATGAGGATCTAGACTTAATGACACTTACTGGATAGAAGAAGCATTTGGAATGGGTGGGGAAAGAGAGGAGTTAGAAGTTTGCAGTAAGTACAGAGGCTGGTGTACAGCCTATTACATTAGAAGCAATAAAATCCCAAGGGAGGGTCACAGCAGTAGAATTGGAAAAGGAAACAGAGAGAAGCAGATTATCATATGCATGTACTGGTGGTATTGTAAGGACATTATGCAAGGTACTTACAAAAATATTCATCCAGTACAAATTTATTACCCTCATTGACAGATGAATACACTAAAACTCAGTGAATGGTTTAAACCAGGTCACATAGTTAGTGGTAAAATTAGGATTAGATCTATAGTTGGTCCCCAAAGCAGACATATCTCCATTGCTTTACACTGTCAGTGATGCTTTGGACTTGAGGGTAAGAGAAAAGAGCACCATCAGGAGCCAGAGCAGGAAGGAAGTTGCTTTTGAGACTAGAATGACTTGACTCCTTTAAAATCTCTAAGAACTCTACGAGTTTGAAGCATGAGTATTTTGACAACATATAAATCAAAGTAATAAATAACAAAAATCGATAGTGACAGAATGCAAACACAGGCTTCTTATTGCTTTCTTGCTGGCTCTATAAAATGTTACATACTCATGTTCACTAATGCCAACCTGGTGTGCATACTCTCAGGTTTCCAAGACTAGACATAGTCTACATAGACCAAAATGAACCTTTGTTGGAAAAAGAGAACAATTCCCTCCATGTGTGAGAGCATCTGGATGAAGGTCCGCAGCTATGTGAGCAGGTGATTCACTTATCTATGTCACAAGACTCACTATGAGCTCATCCATTGTGAGTAAACTTTGGAAAAGCTCAAGGTTGCATGGATGCCTGAAGAGAGTTGGCTCCTAAGTCATCTTTTTGCTGTTTTGTCTTTGTACGGGGTCTTTTTATGTAGCTCTGGCCAGCCTTAAACATATGATCTTCCTGGTCTGACCTCCCTAGTGTTGGAATTATAATCAGGCACTATCTCATTTGACATTTTGTTTGTTTGTTTGTTTTTTCGAGACATAGTTTCTCTGTATAGCCCTGGCTGTCCTAGAATTCACTCTGCAGACCAGGCTGGCCTCGAACTCAGAAATCCGCCTGCCTCTGCCTCCCAAGTGCTAGAATTAAAGGCATACGCCACCACTGCCTGGCTCATCTGATATCTTAATAAGAGAAAAAGAGAAGACAAATAATAACCAGAATTCACACACACACACACACACACACACACACACACACACAGATACACATGTGTGTGTATCTCTGTGTGTGTGTATCTCTGTGTGTATCTCTGTGTGTGTGTGTGTATGTGTGTAAATGGGTGTTTTGCCTACATTAATATTATGTCTGGGTACCATGTGCATGCCTAGTACTCCCAGAAGCCAGAAGAGATGGCAGATAACTGTGCAACTGGAGCTACAGGTAATTATGAGATACCTCATGGGTGCCAGGAATTGATTTTGTATTCTCTGGAAGAATAACTAGGGTTCTTAGCTGTTAGCAGCCTCAGTAGTAGGGAAGAATTTTTTAATGACAGTGTCATATGTTAATGGCAAAAAAGGTAAAACTTTGCAGTTACATAGTTTCAGTGACTGTTACTATTGTCTGAAAAGGCAGGAAAACACTTGTGCTGTGATATATGCATTTGGTATGAAACAAAACCAACAAAAGGCAAGCTCTGACCAAGTAAGTCATGACTTCAAGCCTTTCAGTTTGAAATTTACCAAGATAGACATGGTAATCACAGGAGTTGGAATAAAAATAAAAACCTAAAAGATAGTGACCCTTCAAAATCTGTAAGTTGTTTATGCTGAAATGCATACATGAATTCAAATAACCAAGGAGGGTCGGGGATTCTGGTCCCCAAGGACAGTGTTTCTGTTTAAGGAAGGTACTAGGGTTCTAGCCTATAGGGAGCATGCTTAACAATCACATTAGGCTTTTTAGCAAGCTTCTAGTAGCATGTGCTTTTACAAAAGCAGGTAGGCATTGAACAGTATCCCCCACTAGCATCTCTATGAAGAACAGGAAGCCAGTCCCAAGCTTCTGAGTCCCTACTTTGTTTCTTTGCTATGTTGAACATGCCCATTTGTGTTCTTGACAACTCACCTTCATTTTCCTAAATAAATTGTATTAGTTTCTTGTGGTTTATAATAAAAAAAAGAAACACCAGCAGCTGACACGTAATATACTTACAAACTTAATCATAAGTCTGTATATTTGGAATACTGGGAAGTTCATATGACTGAGTTCAACCCCTGAGAGGTTCAAGAATGGCAGAGACAGCATAGTCAGGAACCTGTTCCATTACTTTTGCATTTCCAAGCCTAAGTGACTTTTCCACAAAGTAAGTCAGTCTGGAAATGGGTCCTGAGCCACATTTTAAACTGTTCTATATAGCTGTCACAAGCAAATATCAGTAAGACCATAGGTCAAAATACAGAGGACATCTGGTTGGTGTACTTAAGGATAACCTAAGCAGTTGTTGGAAAAACTGCCTCTGTAAACCTGAACCTATACCCCTACCATCTTCTTTTCTAATATTATCTTTAATATTATATGACATTTTCTCCTAATTTCCATTACATACAAAGTACCACCATTCTGATTTGAAAAACTATTTCAGTAATGTTAAAAATAAAACAATCAATTTTTCACCTTTTAAGAGCCATCCCTTGCTGAACAGGATGATACACTGTGATGATCAGTCGCTAGAAGGGACCCTTATTCCATTGTCCCCCATAGTCCTCTCATAGTCCCTTCTTGTCATCTGTAACCTGATTTGTCAAGTGTTCTTATCTATCCGACTATAGTGTCTCTATACCAAAGTATTGTGTGGAGATTGAACAGAGAGATATACACCTGTCTTTGAATCCAAAGGAAGAAACTACCAGACATACAAGTACAATCGGCCTGCCTTATCTCCTCTTCCCACAGCTGTGGACTCAACCACAGACCAAAAATAATATAATCCTATCTATTATTCCCTCTTTCCACATGTGTGGATTCAACCACAGACCAAAAATAACATACTCCTACCTGTGCTGAACACCTACAGATTTTCTGGCCTTTACTCCTCTAACAATACATGATAGAAACTATTTATGCAATACTTACATTGCATTATGTATGATAGGCAATCTAGAGATACTTTAAGTATGTGAGAAGATTTGTAGGCAATAGGCAAAATATATTCCACTTTATACCCAGCAGTCAACTCTAAGGATCAGGGAGCTAACTCCCTGGAGATAAGATGACTGTCCACACAAGACATAACAAAGTCAAAGAATGCCCCTTTAGCTTATCCACACTAGCCTCTCCTCCTTGCCATTCCTTGCACACTCCAGCATGCTCCTGCCTCAGGACCTTTGCACTTAAACATTTCTTTTGTTCTGTTGCTGTCTTCAAGTCTCTGCTCAGGTAAGGTTGACCCAATTTGCAGCCTCTCCTCTGTCCCTGGCATTCCCTAACACTTCCTTCTTAGATTTTATTCTGCATCTCACATGCTACTCATGGACTTTCTCTTTGTGTCTCCCCTCCCTGGAATGGGAGCTTCATCAAGTCCTGCATTTTCAAATGACTGGACACTGCTCTTTTCTCTACAGCTAAAATGTCATGAGGAAGGCATCCAATGCATTTTAGGGAATGTTTGTTGAATGCTCATGCCAGGATGATCTGACAATCCTTCCCTCATGTCAGAGAACAAATCATAACTACCACTCCTTTTTCATTCAACAGACAGGGCAAGTGTCAGGGAGAATACGTCATATCTCTGACATAGGAACGCACAAGAAAAGGTAAGGTGGCATCTCCTCAGGTACTTGTGAACCAAGCCTTGTCCTGTTTATCTCAGGGCCACAGTGTCCTGCAGAGAGAAAGAGAGCCAGCCCTGTTCTCAACACTGACATCCAGTTCATGGCTAAGGACACAACAGCTGTCGTCATTTTAGCACTTCCACAACTGGAGTTTAGTGGGGACTGGCCAATGACAAAGCAGAAATGCTGGAGAGTGTCCAGTCCACACAGTCAAACCACTTGGAAAAGCAATCAAAGCTCCAAACATCCACTGGTGAGAAGTAGTCATCTCAAGAGGTCAACTTTTGGGAGCTTCTCTGCACATAAATATTCAAAGGAAGGAATTTTATAAAGTAACAAGAATTACAGATTCGTTACACAATCAGCACATACCAACTAATTAAACTCATTAGCTTTACATTTAACAAATCAATTTTGTTGTTTTCTGTGGTATGTGTGTATTCATCTGTGTACATACTTATATATACAGGTGCATGAACACATATGTGTCTGTGTTTGTGTGGATGTATATAGGAATTCATCTGTGTATGCACTTGTAGACACAGGTGAATGAGCGTATGTGTGTGTGTGTGTGTGTGTGTGTGTGTGTAGGTATTCATCTGTGTACATACTTATATATACAGGTGCATGAACACATATGTGTCTGTGTTTGTGTGGATATATATAGGAATTCATCTGTGTATGCACTTGTAGACACAGGTAGTGAACACATGTATGTGTGTTTGTGTGTATAGGTGTGTGTACCTGTGTGTGTGCATGTGTGCATGCATATGCCTGCATGTGCTCGAGCAGTGATCAGCAATTGGCGATGAGTATCTTCCTCAATCACTCTTCCTTTTACTTTGAGAGACAGGTCTCTTACTAAACCTAGAGCTCACTGATTAAGAAAGACTGGCTGCCATCAAGCCCTAGGCATCCTCCTGTCTCCACCTCCCTAATACAGGGTTAAGGCAAGTGGCACTGTGGCCTACAGTTTACATATCTGATGGAGAACTCGAGTCCTTATGCCTGTGTAGCAAGTATTTTACCAGAAAGCTATCTCTCCTGTCCTCTATGGAACAAATAATTCCAAATGCTGTTCATAGTAACAGGAGAGAGGCGAGTTTCCCTCCACTGATGGGTGTATTTTACACTACTTGGAAGAAAAGTTCTAAATTGTTAGTGAATGGCTTGAACTTTTCAAAAAATATTAGCATAATTGTGCTGAAATAAAGCAAAACTGAGGATAGCCAAAGCCTGTAAAATGTTTCAAGCTCTGTCTTAGTGGGAGAACCTCTCCATGTGGAGCCTCTGTCCTGGGAGAATTAATCTTTTAAGAAGATTAATCAGATGAAGGGGAAGACCTTCTTTGGAAAGTACCCCTTTCTTAGTGAGTGTCTATGAGCATGGGAAGATGCTGAAGCTCTTGTGTGCGTGAGAATTAGATCTGAAGTCATCTATGCAGGAATGCAAACAATGCTATCACTTGGCCAGGGCTTCTGAGCCACAGCCCTTAGTTATACTAGGAAGGACAGAAGGATTAAAAGAGCAAAAACATCAAGCAAAAGATAGACATTTTAGGGTGGATAGTATCAAACGTTTGTCAGTTTGCCTGAAATAACCATGAGAATTGTGTTTTAAATTAAGATATGTCTCTTTGAATTAAGTATTTTAAAAAAGCCAAAAAACCTCAGCCAGGCTTGATAGGATTCCTACAAATACCCAGCACTCAGGAAGCCGAGGGAGGATTGTTATGTTTAACCTGGTTGACATAGTGAGACTGTCTTAAAATCAATGACAAGTGGAAAATAATCTAAACATTTTCCATATCAGAAGAAGAGCCACAATTACCATATTCAGAGAACCACTGTGCTATTTCACATAATTTAAGAATAGCTGGTAAACCTCAGCTATTGTGATGAAATTATGTTTTGAATAGAATTGTTTATGCTTCCTGGGTTACCTTAAGAAAACCATAGTCAACTTCATAAAAGTCTCCATGAAGGGTGGTCACACTTGTGTGGTGACAGGCTACAAAGGTGCCATTGGAAACACAACTTTGTCTAGAGAGTAGAGGAGCGTGCACTGCCAATTAACTGTCATGTGCCGAACTCACTAAACCTAGTAGCTAGAAGCCAAGCCATTTTTTTAAAAAGAGTTTACAGATGGGACTCATTACTCTGAGCTCAATGCAACTTATTTTCTATCTTTGGTAAGAAACTACCTTAAGACAATATTCCACAGTCAAATTTGATTAGGATTCACATGCCAGCCATTCCTGAAATATTCAGGGTTCACTAGACGTACTTGTTAGTTACTGACAAACATTTATTAAGCATATAAAATTAAGAAATATCCTTTCTTAGCTTGTTTCATAAAAAAATAAAAAAAACAAAAAAACAAACCCTAAAGGAATGGAATGTATTGACAACAATCTCAGAGAATGACTACCGAAATCCAACCCTAACATCTGCCATACCCCTGGCCCCACTCAAAATCTGTGCTATCGGGCCTTGGAGCTGAACACATTTTAAAATCAAAGGCTTAACTTTCTATGAATGCATTTTAAATTCTGCCTGTGTACACTAAGATAAAGCAGCTTGAAAATGCCCCAAACACCCCGGAGCTCATGTGTCTTCCGGTTCGTATTTTAGCAAGCATGGCACGACATTTGGCAGAAGCTTGCTAGTTCATATTTATACTGTTTCGAAAGCAAATGCTCCCGAGTCTTTCCAAACACTCCTACCACCGTAGAGCCACTAAATGTCGTTGTGTGCTCACATTCTGTGCTGATGCTTAAAATATAGTAAGAGATACCAAAGCATCATCTTACTTACCCAGGAGACATTTTTACTCTTAGGCGTTTTTAGCATGGCAACATGCAGGACAGTTGAGGTGACCAGCAGCAGTTTTACCAACATGGAAAATCGAGTGGCATGTATTCCAAATGTCTTTGTTACCCAAATGCAAAGAGTCGCCTGGTTTGCCAGACATAGATGTCATGGGTAATGAGACAGGTCATTTTGAGATACTCCATTTTCCTGCAGGAGATGAAGCATGTGAAGTCGCACATCACAGTCAGGTCACTACGATAGCCACGTAGTACAAAGAAGCCACAGCTGGAGTCTGGGTTTCATAGACATATGCACCAAAGTGGAGAAATCCCACAAGAAAGAAAACTTGAATCCTTGTTGAAAAGCCTCAAATCATAGAGGCATCCTTCTATCAGATGCTTGATGGTCATTCCTGGTCACTCTTCAAGATGTGCTTTACACTTACTGACAAGAAAAACAATGTAAGCAAGGGACGTCTATCCCCGGGACCTTGCAGCTTAGCTGCTGGTGGCTCCATATTAGGAGCACTAGACTCCAGGGCTGCCTGGAGGTAAAGACACTGGAGGGCTCAGTTTCAATAAATAATACACAGACTCAGGTACAACGCACCTGCAAGTATCTGCTGTGCAGCATCAGGAGGTCAGCATCGCTGTCTCTGTCTCTCCAAGACTCAGCAGGGCACCTGTTGTCGGTGGAGCCACTCTGGAAAAGGCTGGTATCCTGACAACCAGGTGTGTATTTGTTTATAAAGTAAGAAAGAAAATCCCCAAGGAGGTCAAATTAGAAGCTCTAGGTGCGCAAGTCAGGCGAGAAGCGAGTGTTGGCTTTCGTCCCTCTGTTCCTGTGTCCTTGTGTCCCTTTCCCTTCCCTCCTGTCAGCTCAGATTAACTAAGCAGATCCAGGCTAAATTTTGCTCCTATCAGTAGTGATTAGTGTGAGTTGATGAGATCGGATTATACAGACAGCATGGGCCTGCTCTCTCTGCAACACCACATAACTGCAGAGCCTTCTGTTCCTCTCAGCACTACACTGAAGCTAGATAGAGAGGAAGAGGTTGATCAAAGAAAACCTGCTCACAGGAAGCAAAGTAGCCACACCAGAGGTGGAAAGAACTGTATTGTTTTTCAGTTTCCTTCCAAATTCTAATGGCCCCTTGGATTGGCAGGAAAATCACTGTAGAAAAAACACATGGTGGGGTTTGATGGAATTAAAACTTCTTTTTTATCAGAATGACTATGTTGGTATACAAACTGAGGTCATGGGGTATGACAGGGGTCGGGAAGAAGCATGGGGCTGTGACCTTGGACTCAGTATTTTTGTGCCTTTACTTTCTTCCTTTTTGTTGTTGTTTCTGTCTTCTTTTCCATTCCCTTCCTTTTTTCCTTCCTTCCTTCCTTCCTTCCTTCCTTCCTTCCTTCCTTCCTTCCTTCCTTCCTTCCTTCCTCTACATTTTTGAGATGAAGTCTCATGTCACCTAGGCCTGCTTGGAACTCAATATGTAGCCATGGCTGTGGGTAAATTCCTGATCCTCCTGTCTCAGCTATCCAAATGTTGGAATTGCTGTCACATACCTTCAGATCTGACAAGGGTCCCTTTTCTTAAGCATCTATGATATACCAGGCACTGCATAAATGAATTCCCATATATTTAGAACCAAGCAATTCATATTGATATCACAACTTTAAACGGTAGGAAATTAAGATTCAACTACTCCTGATAATGACTTAATGAACCAAAGGAATGTTTTCTAGACTCCTATCTGAAATCAAACAACATGTGAATTTGAGTCTGTCAATTCTCAGTGTACTTTAAAGAAGTCCTTGCTACATATACATAAGCATTCTCTCTCTCTCTCTCTCTCTCTCTCTCTCTCTCTCTCTCTCTCTCTCGGAGCACATGCTGTTCCAGTATTTCTAAAAATTCATAGGAATTATTATTCTTATTTTTTAATAAGATGTTCAGAGTTCCTCATGAGAATTCTTTTAGGATAAATTTTTATTAAGCATGAAACAAAGAAGGATCACAGAGTTCCCTGGATACATATGAACACTGTTGGCAAAGGATTTGCAGCTCTGCTGACTCTGGTATGCATTCAGCATCTATAAAAAAGGGTGACAGCTAACATGTATTGAAAATATATTATGACAAGCTCATGAGGTTGATTTTCAGTGATTTTTGGATTTTGTGGTATAGGCAGTTTTAGTCAGCTTTTATTTTAAAAGAGCAAAACACTTATATTCCAATCTAACTGAGAGATACTGATGAGGTTTTATCAGTTCAAAATTAGAAGGGAAAATTAAACAGACAGGAGTAGACAGAAAATAATGTTTCAAAATTCAAGAGTGGATGGAATCTACATGTGATTTTTTGTAATGTGTGCATGTGTGTGTACACGTGTGAGAGTGAAGGCATAGTGTGATGTGTGTAAGGTGTGTAAGGATGTGGTATATGGGGGGCAGTAGTGAGTGTATGTGGTGTAGTATGTATGTGTATGTGGTGGGTGAATATGCATGTGGGGGTAAGTGAATGTATACCTGTGTGTATGTGTGTTTGTGTGTGATATGTGTGTGTTTATGTAGTATGTGTGTGTGCATGTGACTGTGTATGTGAGGTGAGTATGTATGTATGTGGTGAATGTGTGTGTGTGTAGATCTCATTGCTTAGCTGTGTTTAAGATCCTGAGGAAAATGGCTCATGTTGACTAACTACACTTGCTCCTTGGGGAATACAGCACCTCAGGTTGCTCAATAATTATTCTTGACTAATTGGACACAGTTCTGTTATGCAGTTTCAACAATCCTTTGAATACAATTTTTGGTTAAATAGTTTTACGGCATAATACTACTGAAAATGCATAAAGCAACCTGGATTCTGATGTTTTGGTTAAAATATAAATGTTAGACATTACTTGTTTAGATTTGGATTGGATTCTCATATTTAAAAGCTTCAAAGAGCCATGAAAGGAATATGGACACAAACTTAATATTCTAGAAGAAGTTGCTTTCTATAAAAGACTAGACCACGGGGCTCCAGGCACACCGACTTCAGCTGTTCCTTTAAGTCCTGTGGCCTTGGGTTGCTTTGCTCTGATATGACTGTTCCCTGATAAAAGAAGATATTGGGCACAGAATCAGAAGGGTGGTGCTGTGGATAATCCAGGGGAAGGACAAACACATGACAACTACAGCTCTACATGAACTACCCCAAGAAGGCTCAGAATTTCCCCAACCCTCAGGGGCTGGGTAGTAAAGTGGAGGGGTTTCTCTGTGGAGCCACTAGCAAGAGCATTGCCCTGGATTAGCAGGCTTCTAGTTACCAGGTTGATGATGTAATCAATGTCCGTTGCTTTAAGCTCCTTCATATTTGTTCAGCACTCCTCCTGCCCCACCCCAGCACATTCACATACATGTCAAGTCTTTTCAGTCCATAATTTTGGAACAGTCATTCTTTGTTGTTTTCCTTTTCTTTTAAATCCATTAATTTTGTCTCAAAAGCCAATAGATAAAAATGTCACACTTATTTTTTTTTTAATGTGACTATATCTATAGTGTTTATACTTGGCTTACATTTAACCCTATCTGTGGTTTTTCACATAGTTCATATACTGGGCATCCATAAAGTGAGGACTTTCAGACTCCAGAGAGTGTACACATGCATAGGTTTATGAGCTCAAATAGAAATAAAATCATGTCTTCCTTCTCATTAAACTTCCTGCTATTTTTAAATATTTTTAGTTATGAGTATAAGCAGCAAGCCTTAGCACACTGATACTACCCATGGCAGTGAATGAGCAACCACAGATATTTTGACTACAGGTTTTTCTCAGAAATAATGGCATTACAGCCCTCTCTAACTATTGATATATATAGCTATTTAGGGTTTAAGTTGAGACGCAGGAAAACACAAAAATTACTCAATAATATTTGGATCAGACATATCACAGAACAAGCCTTTATGGGAGAATAAAGGGGCCGACACATGTGTATGCTCCATAAAACTCTATTAAATTTACTGTATATTTGAAAATCTCAATGATAAAAATATTAGAAAAGTGCTATCATTACTAATAAGTAATCATAGAAATTATATCCATTAGTCTTATCACTTATTGTAGTAATAAGATGTGCATATATTACTATACCACAGACTTGCCTTTATAGCACTTTGAAAAGTATATCCTCATATGATTATTTCACTTATAATGATACAAAATTTCATATTATGCATGTAAAAATGTTCCAAAGAAGGCTTTTCTAGGCTTTAGTAGAGTCTAATGGAGTCCATGGCACAATAGATATACGAATGTTACCTACAACATTTTAATGAATTCAACTAGGAAACACCAATATTACTCCACAGAACTATGTAAAAAAAAAAGAGCCCTTCATTTATGGTTAGTAAGAGGTAAAATAATTAAAATTAAATATTTAAATTGTTATGCTACATGATATTTGTATAATATTAAACCTTTGGTGGTATTTGTCAGATCGTTGAATTGAATTTGATGTCAGTTTCCAGTTTCCTTTGTAACAAAGATTCCCAAACATAAGGGCTTCACCAAACAATTATGGTTCTGAGGCTTCTTTGAGCACAAATGGGCAGTTTGCATTTGGGAACCTAGAGTATACGTGGCCAGAGAGCTACCAAGGCTGAGATTTGGAGCTTCAGTCAAGCCTTGAGTGGACACGGCAGATGAACATCGAAGCAGGTTTGCTCTAATGGCTGGCAGTGGATGTTGCATATCAGTTGAAAGCTCAGCTGGAGCTGGTCATCTCACGAAAATTTGAGACTTCTTTGTGTGCTATGCACTCTGGCTGTATGCCAACTGGATTCCTGGAGACAGTGTTTTCAGATTAAGCATTCCAAGATCAGATTAATCCTCCCCTACCTAGGGGTATGTGCATAGCTACAAAGTTCTTCATCAACCTTGTGCTTCAAACATCATCTATTAAGCCATACTTGTGAGTCAGAGGGCCAGCTCAGAGGCAGAGGGAGACAGGCACATTGGCATGTGACTTTTGGTTGTATGGTTTACGGCAGGCAAGAAGGACATTGACGGAGACCAGGGTTTCTCAGGAAGCCTCAAGTGGGTACTCTTCTACTTTTTCTTAGTTTGGCCTTCAGTAAATAAAAATGGGAAGAAGAACTCCCTAGCTCCCCAGACCATCGGAAGTTCAACTATTCTCATCCAAGTTTTCCAATATGGGTGACTTTTCCCTCTTATTTTTATGGGGTCGGGGAGGTACGGGATAGAATTTCTCTGTGTATCAAAGATTGGTCTTCACCCTGTTTAGCTCAGGCTAATTTCAAACTACTGATTCATCCCTATTTCAGTGTCTTGAGATCCACGATTGAAGGTTCATTCCAACATGCCTGGCTAAGAGTGATTTATTTTTTAAAATGATGATAAATGCATTATATGTTTTTTGATTCCATACCACCCTGTTTCTATAAATAAGCAAATGGCTTTATACATAGCAGTTGCTCAAAAATAACCCAAGGATTTCATCATCTGAAAAACAAGATGTGAGAAGCTCTCCTGGCTTCGAGAAGTGAGTCGGAGGAACTCAACTCAAGTTCATGTTTATGAGACTTACCATAGAGAACATGGCAACCATCCTTCTGGGCTCAGTTTTCCAACAGAGTATGGAAACTTCAGACTACTACTTAGTGTGATTCATCATTTTCCTTCTAAAGCACATGCATACCTTCCTTCCTCCCTTTCTTCCTTCCTTCCTTGTTTCCTTCCTCATCCTTCCTTGCTTCCTTCCTCATCCTTCCTTGCTTCCTTCCTCATCCTTCCTTGCTTCCCTCCATCCTTCATGTGGTTTTATGTGAAGTATGTGGTTCTTCCTTCCTTCATGTTGGTATGTACATAGCTTGTGGAACACATGTGTGACTATGCATATGTTACAAGCAGAGGTCAGAGCAGGATGACAATTTTCTTCTGTCCATCTCCCCTTTCTTGTCTTGAAAAAGGTCTTGGCTAAACCAGAAGCTCACAGTTTGCACTAGGTTGGCTGGCCAGGTAGCTTCAGCTCTATGGATCTGTATTTACCCCTGCCCTGCCCCCTGCAACAATGCTGGGGTTATTGGCATAATACATTTGCTTTCAATAGAAGAGCTGAATATTATTCTAACCACATATCAAATTGTCCCGTTGATCAAGGATCTTTTAGCAGAGCTTAATTGTCTTTAGCCATTTGGTAGAATTTTAAAAATGGAAACAGATAGCTGTGTTGGGTGGTATACATTTTTAATCCCAGCATCCGGGAGGATGAAGAGAAGGATACGAGAAACAATCAATGAAACAATGAAACATCTAACCTAGATTAACTAAAAACTTAAAAATACATAAATAAATGGAAGTAAAGAAAAGCTAGGCATGGTGATATACACTTGCAATTCCAGCATTTAATACAGTTAGAAATAGGAAGATCAGGGATTCCAGCCAACCATGCCTACATAGTGAGTCTAAGATCACCTAGGGTTACATTAGTCAGGTAATTGACATATAAACAAACAAAAAACAAATGCAATTAAAAACAGCCACAACTGAGTCAGTATAATTTTTTTCTGGGGTCAGTTTCCCAATAGGTCGAATCCCTATTATATGTCTATGAGGCACATACTGTTACTATTTTCATGTAGTGGTGGCAACCCAGAGGGTTTAAGAGTCTAACGGTCAAACCCAGCTTTGGTCATCTAGTGTCTGGCTTCAACACCTGCTTGGATGGCTGATCTGTTTGCAGCTGTAAGAACATGTGTCCAGGGATGCCTTGGGCAAAGAGGCCTGAACCAGGGCTGTAGCCCATACCTCTGTGGCTCAGCATCACACTGTCATGGCCACTGTCATTTCAGCTGCATGTCAGGACACTCTGTGTCCCACTTCAAGTCACAGCCTGTGGCCCCCACTCTTGGCTTCAGGCTCTCATAGCCTACAAACATCCACTAAGCCCGGAACATATTTTTGGAGCGGGGTGGGGGTCTCTGGTTGAATTTATTTCACTTTACCTATACCCTTGTTGATTTTTTTAAATTAAATTTTTTCTTTCTATCTATAAGAAACTACCCTGGCCCAACATACAGCCTGCACTAAATCCTTATCTCAGGTTCTGCTTTGATGGACCAGTGTCCATGAAGAGCATAGACTGGACTTTTCCAATTCTATGTTCTTTCTCTTATGCCTTTGCCAAGTGAGTGTTTACTGATGCTGACTTTCAAAATGACTCACTGTCATTTTCAATTCTTCAGCTATCTTGCTGATGAGACTATAATATTTCTGAAAGACAGGGGCTTGGCTTTTAGCTCTGTTCTTCATATAGCCCTTACCATTTCAGTTGTTCTGTTAGCCAAGGAAACCCCTCTTCCTCTGAATGATGTCACTTTTACTTCTGTAGTCATTACTTTTCTGTTGACATGATCAAATATCCAGTGGCAAGCAACTTAAGGAAAGAAGGGTTTCTTTTGGCTGACAGTTTGAGAGTACAATCCTTCACAGTGGGGACCATGCAGCAGAGGACTATGAGGCAGCTGGGTGCATTTCATCTTCAGTCAAGAAGCAAAGAGTTGTGAATGATGTTGCTTTATCTATTTTCTCCTTTTTATTCAGTTCAGGAATCCACCCTATAAAGTGGTGCCACCCATAGTTAAAGAATCTCCCCAGCTCATTTAACCTAATCCTGATAACCCATCACAGGCAGGCTTAGAGGTTGTCTCTTCCATGATTATAGATAGATACTGTCAAGGTGACAGTCAACACGAAGCATCAAAAGGTATCACCTACTAACAAGACAGGCAGTGTCTTCTGGGACAGGTTCTCCATCCAAACAATGCTTATCCTAAACTACAGTTGTATGGTATGAATGTCTACAACTCACAATTGGTTATTTGAAATAGAAATGGAGTCAACATGGTAGAAGGAGCACAGATTTGGTATCAATCAGATCAGGACTAAATGCCAACTCATATAGTTAGGAAGAATGGAGAGTAGAAGACAATTCACCTGATTTTATAGGACTCAGACTCCCCCAACAAGGGCTTTTTGTGGTCTTTAAAAGAAACTATATTTGAAGTTCCATGCCTCAGCACCCAGGCTTTCTCTCCACTAGGTCTTATGTGGGTTTACTTATTATCAGTACTGAAACACATTTAATCATAGACATCTCTTTTGTAAGGGAGATACAGAAAATGTTCACTTAACACAGGGAAGACAAACGAATGCAAGTGTGTAAGTGAGCAAGTTAACATTACTTGAGATTTGTAAAGTTAATCATTACAAAGCAGAGGTCAATGAAAACGGAGCATCCCATGATGCTCTATACTTTCTGTGCAAGGCTCAAAGGCTCCTCCAGTCAAGGGATGATTGACAGATAAAAGATGAAAGGCTGTATCCTCCTAGTGGAGTGCATTTTCCTAATCTGTCCATTCAAAGAAAGGACCTCTGTCTAATACCCACTGAGAGGCCCTAATGCCTAGTGCAGGCCTTATGTATGCAAATAAAATAGTACACTTTAGAGGCAGAGTCATCAAATCCAAGTCCTAGCTCTGGCAAGTCTTTGCCATACAACCTTTCAGCTTCCTTTTTCTTATCTAAAGAGTAAAAGAACTGTGCAGTCCTGCCAAATGACAGGAATCCCAGAGGCATATAGGATCTGCTGGATGTCACATTCACCCTATAGAGCACATGGCAGCATGTGGCCATGGTGTTGAGAACATAGACAGCATTAACAATCTGAAGTAGACTTTTAGATCCTTCAAAGCCATTCTTCATGTGCATGTGCTTTTGAATGAGGTCATTCAGAATGTGTAAGTTTGCTTTTCTGAATTTTCTTTTAAAGAATTATAATGGAAACATAGATGAACTTTGTCCACGGCACTCCTGAAACACACAGGTTAGGAAAGACAAGCCTTAATGATTTGAAACAGCTGCCAGCACTTGATCTCTTAGACTGGGAACTGTTTTATTCATTTTAATCCAATTGGTACCAATGAGTTTGAAGAGCTTTTTAGTTACTTAGGTGAATCTCAATTTATGCTGCCTAAAATTCTGTCAATAGGTCATGATACATGTATGTTTGCATGCATGATGTACGTATGTATGCATGTATGTACACATGTATGGCCAGGAAACTGGGAGCGGTATTCCAAATCATTTACAAGATGCACAAAACAATTTATTGGGCCACTTCTGGGACAGCTTTCAGAAAGACAGGCATGTCTTTCTAGATTTGCTTAATTTGTCTAACCAATTAAATCAGAATATCCTTGCTAAGAAAATGGGAACAGAGAGCTTTACAAATTCCTTATTTTCGACCATAATTTCTTTATAAGATTATTTTGCAGCATCCAAGGGACCCAAACTTAGTATAAAAGTGAATTATTTTCCACTGTCTCCAACAGTTTGATTGTTATGGCTTTTTATTATGTATGCTTCAATAAGTTATATTTTAAATGTAAAACTAGAAAGCTAACATTACCATGTTTACTGTATATGTTCCTTCCTTTCTTTCAAGGGTTCCCATCAACAGGACTTACCTCATCACTCTGAACTTCACTCTGGGAACATGTGAGAGTCAGTGCTGCCTGGTTTTTCTGCATTCAAACAGGAAGGATGTGAAGATTGGGGGTGGGGGAATATTCTCAAGGATAACAACCCAGACTCTGTGTCTTTGGCCATGATATATATGAGTGAATGATGCAGTTGTGCTTGACATAACTCTGTATAGTAATAGCAATATTAAAAGTAACTTTAGCAGGGTATGGTGACACGTGCTTCTAATCCCAGGGCTCAGGAGTAAGGAGAGGTAGTTGAGGAATTCAGGTCATTCTCGGCTACATGGTAAATCTGAGGCCAGTCTAGGCTACATGTGTGACTGTGTTTCAAAAAACTAAAAGGGGGAAAAAAAGCTAAAAACAAAATAAAAACCAAAGCAGAAAAAAAACCAGTAATCTTTTGATTCTAGAATATAACTCTTTCTAGATAATACCATG
The DNA here is from genome assembly GCF_004785775.1 of Grammomys surdaster. Classification (NCBI taxonomy): domain Eukaryota; kingdom Metazoa; phylum Chordata; class Mammalia; order Rodentia; family Muridae; genus Grammomys; species Grammomys surdaster. Next base: position 7,430,096 of record NW_021604604.1, read on the forward strand.
ATTACTCACTTAAATCCAAGTTCTAAGTCAACATTAGATGTGAAAATACTTCCATGTTACAGCTGGCTTCAGGAGATGGGTTCCCAACTTGCCTATGTGATCTGCTAAGTAGGCCTAACAGTTCTACCCAGGACTCAAAGGTAGTGGATTGACAACAATCTCCTGATACAGTGGTACATACCTTTAATCTTAGCCCTGGGGAGGCAGAGGCAGGCAGATCTGTGAGTGACAGGCCAGCCTGCTCTACAAAGTGAGCTCAGGATAGCCACAACTACATAGTGAGACCTCATTCAAAAGAAATAAAGAAGGAAAGCTAAATAATCAGTGTCACTGCTGTCTGGCACCATAGCTGTGCTTCTCTGGAGGGAGCTATGACCATTCTCAAAGTCCCAAGATAAACAGTGGTGGAGGGTGCTAAGTAGGTATTGATTAAATGGATAAACACAAGCATCATTAACTTACAAATTAACTAGACCTGTCAAATCCCCAGGTCTCATGTTTTTCTTGCTCTTGTTGGACGAGTCTTTCCACTTGTATTTTATCTCAGCCTTGTACTGACTTACCATGCCATAGCATTTAAATTCATGTTAACAGGGGGCAGTCTTTCTCATCTCCTTAAGAGACATTTTGTTCTGAGTTTGGCATATTGGCTGAAAAGAGTGTAGATTCCTGAAGTTCTCCCAACCAAAAGGGCCTTATTTACAGATATGTGAGACTCCAGACAAGCTTAGAGCTCAGATGTCCACATGATTGACATGTTCAGTAAGACTGACAGTTTTCCAGTTCTTCATATTGCTTATATCGGCTTCATGCTTTGCTTTGAAGTTCGTGTGTGTGTGTGTGTGTGTGTGTGTGTGTGTGTGTGTGTGTGTAAAATTATCCAAATCATTGCTCAGAATTTATACAGTTCTAGTCTTTTATATCCCATGAAGCTGAAAACAGAATTTTACACAGAAATACACAGAAAACCTGAATTGCAAATTTATTGTTTGAAATAATCACAAAATAAGGAGGTTTTTTTGATACATTGACACTGAAATTTGTGACGGGCTGGCAAAGACCAAGCAAAAATGGAACCTCAAGACTTTCATTTAATATGAATACAATTTCACAGTATGGCTGTAATTAAGTAATTTATTTTGAAACTAGATATACTGATTAATATTACTAATAAAATGGATTATAACACTTTACACTAAATTGGGGTCTACCCCAATTTATTGGTCTACCTGATCATAGAAAAGCTGTTAATAAAGTACTTATTGAGTTAATTGATGTTTATAAAGGGAGAGTTACCATTTAAAATGAAGAGAAATTGAAAATCACCGTGAGCTGCATGGGAGAACAGAAACGTGGTGTTCTCTTCGTCTGTCAGCTCTCTTACTAAGAAAAATCTCCCTCGCTCATTCCTCCAGAATCACCCAGAGTAGTGATTCTCAACCTCCCTAATGCTATGGCCCTTTAATATAGTTCCTCATGTTGTGACGAAGCCCCCAACCATACAATTGTTTTAATTACTGCTTCATAACCATTTGCTACTGTTATGGGTCGTAATGTAAACATCTGATTTGCAGATGATCTTATGTGACCGCTATGAAAGGATCACTCAACTCCCAAAGGGGTTGTAAACCACAGCGATTGTGAACTACTGATCTAGAGGCTGATATTCAGAAATTATGTTGGCAGTGTTCTGTACCTTCTCCCTTACTGTGGAGCTAGTTTTGTTTCTTAAGGAAGGAGTGCTGCCTCTCAGAGGGTAGCATTGAGAAATAAATTCTGGGATCAAGAAGATGCCTTATCACTGTGTATATCTGACTCATCTCAGATCTGGTGAGTAAGAAACCCCTGCAGCTACAAATCTGCTTATGGATGTGAGCTAGCATGTCTCAGCCACTGGCCTTGTTACCAAACAGTAGTGGAGCAGAGATATCAGAGAAAGCATATGTATAGCTGACCAACCTAAGGTTTGTACAAAGTGCCACATGAAGACTGGGTATCTTCAACGACTGATAAAAACACCAGCAAATACAAACACCCAATCAACCAAGAAACGAAGAAGAAGAAGAAGAAGAAGAAGAAGAAGAAGAAGAAGAAGAAGAAGAAGAAGAAGAAGAAGAAGAAGAAGAAAGGCACCCTGGCATCTCATTTTCATGAGAAGCAGGCCAAATGGAACTCAAATCAGTGTCTTTCACAAGCGTATTCCTTGATCTGCTTGTGCTGCTTATCACTGGGACATGGTTAAGTCTGACAGGGAAAAGGCTGTAATAAATCTTACGGGGGGGAGGAAGAGAAAAATGAGATGTTCTCTCCAGTAGGAATAGCTTTGCCTCTTGAGTTAGAGGCTTGTCTCAAACTGCTGTTTGGGCACAGAAATAAAAATTCTGATGTTTTCTAATGGTAATGAACAGAATATAATCAGAGATGGAAATTGTATTAGATTGATTGTTTTGTAGAGAATGACCAAGAGTCTATAAAAGAAAAAAAACTATATGACTTTAGGTAAGGTGGAGGTGTGTACTGTAACAGAGGGTTTCTTTTTCAGTATTATATGTGATTTTGAAGGAATGTCACAACACTGGGAAATTTTGACCTTGTATCTAGCTGTTTCAACCAGACAAAATTCCATAGGCCAACAGAGTCAATACAATATAATAATGTTTAGGTTTTTAATCTGTATTGTTGCTTTATAAGATCTGAGCTGCATCGGTAAAGAAGTTAGTTGTGGATGAATTTTTTTTAATGTTATTAAATCAGAATTGAAGGGCCTGAAAGATGGCTCAGTGAGTTGAGGTGCTTGCTGTAAGTCCAAACACCTGAGTTTGATCCCTAGGAGCCATACGTAAAAAAAATAGAACCAACTCCAGCAAGTTGTCCTCAGATCCCACACACATGGCATGGGACATACATGCTCCCCTCCCCCTCTAAAGAAATGTAATATTTTAAAATCATTATTTAATCAATTTCAATAACTCTTAGAGTAACATGGGTGCTGAGACGTGCTGTCAGATATACTGGAAACATTCACTAAAAACATGAAAACATTCATATTCCTTTCTATTTTACCTGTTTTCTTTCTTCCTTTGTTTTTTCTAAAACTCAAATTTATTTTCATCAAAGTAACTAGGTAGGGACTATGGAGATGTCAACTGGCAACGTGTTCATCATAGAAGCATAAGGATCTGAGGTCGAGCCATAGTGCCCACATAAAAGCTGGGCATGGAGCTGGGCATTTGAAATTCTGATTCTGGGGAGTTGGAGACAGGAAGATCCTTAGAGCTTGAGGAACAACTAGTCTTGCCATGTTGGTGAGCCCCAGGGTCAGTGTGAAACCCAGTATCAAAAAATTAAATAGAAGTTGAACATGATATAGTTCTGATCTTAATTATTGGGAGGCAGAGGCAGGCCAATTTCTATGAGTTCAAGGTTAGTAAGTGCTACGTAGTGAGACCCTATCTACAATAATGATAACAATAGTGATAGTGGTGATAATGAGAATAATAACAGATGGGAATTCTGAGGTCACAGTTCACCTGGCAAAGGTAATTGCTGATAAGCTTGACAGCCAGAGTTCAGTCTGAAACCCATATGGTGGAAGGAGAGAGTGTCACTAACTACTCAGTTGTCCTATGTATTCCATAAACACGCTGTGGGATGTGTTTCTCTCACAAAACAAATAACGTGCAGGCAAAGACAAACAAACAAAAACATGATGGAGAACAATAGAGGCAGAGATTGGACACAGACCTCTGGCCTCCACACACATGCAGGCACACCCACACATAAACGGTACACATCCATATTCCACATGAACTCATATACAAACAAAAATTTTAAAAAGTATGCAAGTTCATAAGCCAAAATTAATATTGATCTATTGAAAGTTCCCAATCAACTTTGTCTGTCCATCAGACACCTACAAAAGACTTCCCATTGGTTTTTCACCATCTATGATCTCTTTACAGTTGAAGGTTAATAGGACATTTTAGAAATGATCTATTAGAGTTTCAATGTTTATTCTGGATTTTTCCCATCTGTGTTCACTCACTCCATGGTCCCTGTAATCAGACTTGTATATATGGACCAGTAACAAAAATTGGATCTGTAAAGTCGTTAGGGATATGCTGGAGTATAGGCTCTTATGAATA
>NW_021604604.1:7439240-7487649 GCF_004785775.1 Grammomys surdaster
GTATTGCTGAATAATGAAGAGAATGATGGGAAGACTAGTCAGGACTTGGCTGTGATCTTCTGGGAGTGAAGTAACTGGGGCTGCTTAAGAACTGAAGTCAGAGCCCAGAGCTATGTTCTGTCTGGATGAACTGTCTTCAGGAAAAAGACAGGGGCAATGACCATGCATCTGGATCAGAAAGAAGCATGAGTTCACTGGTACTGTTTAATCTGACGGTGAGGTGCAGGTAGAAATGGACATTGGAGAGAGGAAAACAGTACAACAGCACACCACACCAGGGCACAAAATAACTGTCTTAGCTTGCACAACAAAGCATATGACCGTGAAGCACAGAATGCTTGCCTGTAACACCCCAGGAAGGACCAACCCCAAGAGCCAGTCAACCCTGTCCTTCAGGGTATTCTAAATATAAATAATGACACTTTCTCAAGCAAGTTTATCACCCAATACAGTTCAAGTTAGTTGTTTTCTGATACATTAGTATATATATATCTTAGCTAATTAAAAATGAACGTTAAATATATGATATGCAATTTTATACAATGAATATCTAAAATACATATACCATCTGTATATGATATATATACATATCACATACATATATTTGTGGGTGTATATGTGTATATATAATATGTACGTATATGTATGTATATACACACATGTGTGTGTGTGTCTTACTGGAAATTGAACAGGGCCTTATGCATCCTAGCAAAGCATTCTACCACTGAGCCACATCTCCAATCCTGCAAATTCACATTTTATAAGGCTTTCTGGAGAAAGCTGAGGAATAAAGTCATTTATCACAAAATAAAACTTACTTATCAAATATCTGATCCTATAAAAAGTAAGATCTCCTCTGTCTCTTTGCCCATTTCTGTGAGCTGCCCACATATCAGCATAGAAGTCGAGAACTCCTCTCATGTAGATACCAATAGCAACAGAAGTATTGTTAGGAAAAATGTTGTTATATTAAAAAGCATGGTCCTGAAGCTTGATTTTCACATAAAATAGTCAACTCTAGCTTCTGTAAGATCTTTAGAGGCACTGTGGTTTTCTCCACTGCAGGAGATGCTTTTAGCCTCTCCAACTGTCAGATTCTGTTAAACTAAACACACGTTGGTGTTTCATAAACACCCATGTCTCTACCCCACGTGTAGAGGACAGAGATTAGAGGTCTACTTCATTTGAATGTTAACAGAGACACTCAGAGGGAAGATTATGAACGTGGTAAATCGCTTCATGAATGAATAGATAAACATGACTCAGGGAGTTCTGCACCAGTCTATAAACTTTACAAAGTCCCCTCCCTTTACAGCAGGAAACACATTTCCCAAACTGATGGACTTTACTCAGCACAGGTGAAAGTATTCCTTGTTCGGATGGCTAAGAGAAAAAAAACAGTTCCCACTGGACTGAAGATGAGCAAGTCTTTGCATAATTCTTCGGCGTGTGTAATAATCATAGGAAACTATTAGGTACCACTCTCTCTATAGTCCCCATTGCAGGAAAAAGACTTTGCATCCCACAGTGATGGAGCAAGTCCCCCAGAACCTTTGCAGTATACAATATCTAGATCCCTGCTTTAGAGTCAGTTGCCATTCATATATACACCTGCCTCTCCCAGGAAACAGAGAAGTGCGTAGTGACCTAGGATTTGCTGGGGAGGAGTTAAAGCAACCAGAAGTTCTAGTTCCCAGGAAATTCTCCAGATAGCTTGTCCTGTCATCTTCAAAGGGCTAGCTGTTGATTAATTTCATTTCCCCATCCGAGTCCCTTAATATTTATGAGATTAAATGGTTATAAAATGTCCACCTATCTCCTTCTTTAGTAATAGAACATTGGTAGAGAGAAGCTAATAATTAAAATAAAATGCAAACCTCTGAAAAATTAAATCCTTCAATGCTACTTGTATTGCATAGCATGTAAGCGCTCAGGTTTGGTACTTCTGAGACTGAGACACATTGCTCACAGGTAGGCATAGACTTTCTTAAGGACCATCTCATGTCCAAGAAAGATGAACATGAGTTAGCAAATAGAAAAGTAGGACATTATGCTAACTTTAAAAGCTGAAGTGCCAGAGTGGCTCAGTGGCACTTCAGTGGCTCTAGACAAGATGAGTTAAATTCTCAGGGCCCACATGGTGGAAAGAGAGACCCAATTTCTGAAAGTTGTCCTCTGAGTTTCATATGAGTGTCCCATGTGTGTACTTCCCCCCACATGCAAATAAATAAGTAGAATATTAAAACGTTAACATTTGAATGGTAAAATTAAAGATTTTTAATAGAGACAGTTTAAAGCTATTACAATTCATGCCTCAAATCTAGAAAGTCAGCCATCTCTGATATATAAATGTGGCTTCAATTTTTATTACATTATATATATTTTGTGTGTTATGTATGTGAGGAATGTGTCTCAGTGATTGTATGAAGGTCAGAGAACAACGTGTGGAATTGGATCCCCTCTTCTACCACGTGAGTTCTGGATTCTGAACTGAGGTCATCCAGCTTGGTGGTACGTGCCTTTACCTCCTGCTGGGCCATCTTTATGGCTCTAGACATCATTTAAAAGGTGGATCTTTAAAAGTCATATACCATCATTAAGAACACCTTAGGATTTTCCTAGATTCATCCCATTTGGAGAAAAGCATGAATATTGAGTCTTGACTGAAAAATTCCAATCTGGAGGTGACCTGCAGTCGTGCTAACCAGCTCTTCTCAAGTTCAATTACCATTGATTTTTATGCTCCAAAGCATTATAAAAATTTCATGTTAATTAAATGTAATGATGATCCAATTATTTAAACATAGGAACACCTTCCGAGCAAGATGAACAAAACATTGTACATAGAGAAAGAATCCTTTCACTTCGTATCTCAGCTTCACTGACTGTAAGACCTGAGCTCCTTAGCGGTATAGCTCACCGTGTTAGTTTTTCTCCTGTGACTTGGTAATTCTTTATCTTGCCTACCTTTGAGGTTATCTTACACATTCCTATTAGCATCCAAAGAACCTTCCAAACACAATTGGCTTCGTCATGTCTTCTTTTCTCTCCCATTGCTTTCCCTCCCCTCCATTTCTCCTTTCCAGATTAACCTTTGCTTGTTGTCTCAGGCTTCCCCCTCCAATCTCAAACCTCTCTCTTTCTCCTATCTTGGTCTCCTACTCAGTTTTTTAGTCTCTACTCACTCTCACACCACTGTATTCTTACATATACAAACATGAAAATTTAGGAATGGCCTGTGGGAGAGCATGAAAGTTTTGTCCTGAGTCTGGTTCATTTCATGTAGTATAATGCCTTTCAGAGCTGTCCACTTCCTGCAAACTCCATTTTCCTTTACTTCTGAGTATAGCTACAAGTGTGAGGATATTCCCCATTTTTGTTATCCATTCTCTAACATGACATGAAACACCAGGCAAAAACTGTTAACTCTAAACGACTGTGCGTGAGGTATGCACATTAATGGCAGATGAAGCTCTAAATGACTAAGTCCTACTAAATGCACCAAAGTCACATATGTTCTCAGCTAAAAACCCTAAAAATTAAAAAAGAAATTATTAGAGCCAAACAAAAATATCATCTATTCAGAGATTCATAAAGTATGGATGAGTTTGTCCTGTACTTTAGCAAGGTTTTTTTGAGACTATTGGTCATATCCAATATTCACAGGCTGCAACCAAGTCAAGAACAATCACTCACCACTGTCTTCCCTTCCTTCTCAGCTATTCTCTTATAGCTATGCCTCCTGGATCCTATCCTAGGGTTGGTAGGTTTTTTAAAAGCAACTAAATAGTGGTTGGTATGTAGGTGCTGAAAAACTGTTTTATTGCATCTCAAATATTCAATGTTCTACAGTGATTCTGATTATATAGGACAATTACCAGGCTCAAAAGAGAAGAAAACTCTCTGATACGACATTGTAAATAAATGATCTCCTCAAAATCTCAGCTTGTGCCAAGTCGACTCCACAGTGTAAGGAGTTTTCGTTATATCCTCTGTCTTCCACTGGTGTTACATGTTAATCCCCCAGTTGGTGCTTTCTTCATCAGTTCTTTTACCCACAAAATTGCCTGAAAAGACAGATAATCTATAAGAAAAGAAGCAAGAGACTGCAACAAGTGCTGAGCAAAGGCTAGCCAAATGCTCAAAGCCTTGACTTTATTAGTCACTTAGGAAATACAAAGGTCTGAAGAGACCTCCTAAAACCGCAAAGATCCTTATTAGACTTGATTTACTCTATTACAATAGAAAAGGCTGTGTACAGTTCTTGACTCTGTACAGCTCTTAAAGAAGAAGGTTGCTTTTACATAGACAAGACAAGGAGGGTTAAAGAGAGCATGAAATAGGTAGTGACGGCCCTAAGAAAAATCAGAGAGAGAAAGAGACAGATGAAGGATGGTACAAGAATTGGTTTTCAGCCTCTCCAAGGTTGTCAACCCTATTTCCTCCCATCTTGGGACCATTATTTGGGTTCTTTTGCTTTTTTCTGCTGGTCCCTGGCCCTCGAATAGGCAGACTAACTCTGTGATACAACAGATAAATAATTTGGTAGCAAAACTTACTCAGATACATTATCATAAGTTAGCTATGGAGGACCACGAGACTCAAGATGAGGTTGTTACTTTATACAGGGTGTTCCCAAAACCCATCACCACCCAACCTAAAAGGGGGGACTTCTGCCCCTAGACCAAGCAGAGAGGGGTCACCCAGAACCCCCTCTGACAGGCGATCTGAATTCTTGCTTAGGCTGTGAGGCTAAGCACTGCAAGGGAATATAAATAAAAGATAAAAATATCTATCTGGGTTCCCTGAGGGACAAGCCTGACTGCATAGGGGTTGATGTCAAAAGTATCCTCTCTACAGGAAAAAGACATCGGGATGGGTATGGCCCTCATGCCTCACTGGACAACGACAGGGTGACTGGATCCATTACAAGGTCCCCTTCAAATACTGGAGGTCAGGCCTCTATCCCTGCCTTCGCAAGTTTAGAATTGCCACAGCCCTTCTATACTTAGAGAAGGGAGGAGATGTCAGGGGCAGCCCTGCTTATACACTGAAGGCCTAAAATCAGCCATAGGCCTAAAATCAGCAATAGGCCTGTCACACATGTATACTAACACCAAGTCTTGGGTCTCAGTGGAAAAACATTGAAACAGATGGCTATAAGCTAATGTCAACAGGCAGCTTTTGTGGAAATTTACAAGCCTGAGTAGTCATAGACCTTGTAAATAGGTAGCCTTGGCAGACAATACCAACTTAGATAATGTCAAGCAAGTCATAGGTAGAGTCATAGTGACTTGTCCCCTGAACCTTCACCCAGCCGATACCCGGTTCTGAAGATATCTGTATTCCCCCTGAACACCCACACTCCAGTGTCATTCCCTTCCCCACATCCTGCCTTTCTGTGTTTATAACCCCTGTGTGAATGAATTACGATTTGAGAAAAAATAAATTATAAAAAAAAATACAAAGGAAAGTCGCCAGAGATACTTCCAAAGACAAGCAAGTCCCTGTAGAATTCTGCCAGTTAAGAGGTGTATGCGTTGACTGAATATTTTGGAAAGCTATTTACCAGTACCTACTAAAGATGAACACGGGTCTGTGGTAACCTCTGACTTGACACTTTCATGCTTAAGCTGAAATCCAACAGAACTAACATTAGCATATCGCAATTGTTTAAACCTGTAATGTTTACAGTAATTCAAACTGGAAGCTACCCACATGCCCATCAACAGCAAACTGAGTAGCAAAGTCATGGTTTAGCCCACAATGGAATACTATATAGCTGGAAGAATAAGAATAGAACTAGAACCACAGAGATCTGTGTTATAAATGAAGGACAAGTGACACAGGTAGATGAGATGAAAAACCATCTGTATGAATTCATTTCTGTAAGATTCTGATACATGAAAAATGGACTGTGGTGCTAACGCCAAGTAAACAGGTCCACTAGCGAAGTGGGCGGTAGTGAACAGAAGGCGTATTAGAGATATTGACAATGAACGCTTTCTTTAAAACAAACAACAATGACAACAACAAACCTTCATGTGTGTGCTATGTGCACCTGTGAGTGCAGATGCCTGAACAGACCAGAATTTCTGGAGCTGGAGATACAGGTAGTTGTAACCTGCCTGACCTGGATGCTGGCAACCAAACTCAGGTCTTCTGGAAGAACAGTACACATTCTTAACTGTCGAGCCATCTCTCTAGCCCTGGTGCATGATCTCTTGACTTGAGTGCTGGCCACACTCCTCAACCTAAGCAACTCAAAATTTTAGCATCAGCTCTCCTATGTGATTGACTTACAGGTTTGCCCATCTCTTTATTTTGAGTCTAGATTTTGAAGCCTTTCAGAATTTCAGATTAAGGATGTTCAGTTAGGAAAAAAAATGAATGAAAAATTTCCCAAACCTAAAAAACTCCATAGCAAACACTTCTAAGCATTTTCAACAAGGTACATTCAATCTGTACAACCTTGCCTTGGTATCCACAGCCCCTGTGAGTATCAATATTGATGCAAGTTTGTCCCTATATGAAATGGATGAAACTGGAAGATAACCTGTGCCCATTTTAATACATACTTAAGTCATATTTAGGTGATCTAGCATGTAGCAGTACAATAAAATGTTGGCAGTTATTATACTGTGCTGTTGAGGAATGACCAGAGAACTGTGTATACTCAATACAGATGCTCTCTTTCAAAGACGTTTGATCCTGCTGTGAAATCCATAAATGTGGAACTTATGAGCACAGAAAGCCACCTGAACCCCAATGAAATGCTTAGCAGAATGGCAACCAAGCCCTTCTTCCAAAGGATGCGAATGCCAATGTTTTCCAAGTTCACATTAGAGCTCTCCACGTTTTAATTAATAAACAGTTATCTCATTGACAGCTTTTCATATCATTTCATAAAGCAGCAAAGCAGTTTAGATAAATATGGGAATTGCCTGTAAGGTATAAGCCAGATAAAAAAAATTACTGTTAGGTATAAACAAAATAACAAAGATTAAGTTCCAAAAACAAATGATAATGTCAAATGAGAGGCTGATGTACTGAGTCTTACAGAGACAGACAGGGCTTCTAGCCCATAGGCTGCACTCATTGCTTGTAGAAGCCAATGTTGAACAGGAGAGGAAAGAGAGCTAAATAAAAACCACCGTGAAAGGTAAAGAGCTAGAAATGAAGGCTGGTGGCACGTGTATATAACTTTCTTTGCGGCCCACATAATGTTACCGTTCTTTCTAAAAGACAATGTCAGAGTGGGAGGAATCCTTAACAAAGCTGTCATCCTAAAAAGAAAATGGTTAAAATAGAGAAAGAAAGAAAAACTCCAAGAAGATTGAAAACACACACACACACACACACATACACACACACACACACACACACACACACCACTTAACAATGGGTATCCTGTCAGAGAATGCATCCTCAAGCAATCCTGTAGCTGTACAAACGTCAGAGGGTATACTACACAAACTAAGATGTATAAATCACCAGGCATCCTAACCTGCCTAGGTCTCTCTCATATGTGCAATCTATCACTGGCTGAAATGCAGTCATGCAGTGGGTGACTATGTACGAATGTCATTTCATGTATGTGTTTTTAATTTATAATGTTTTACAAATATATGTATATAGTCATATATATAACAGATATCTGATTTATATGCACATACAAATCTTTGAATTTCATACTTCCATGATGTTCACAAAATATTCTAAAAAAATTCAGACACCAGACCAAGGTATATAAATTTCCAATGTCTTTAAAACATACATATGCTATATATTGTTATGGCCCCTTACTCAAAGTACAGGGTAAAAAGTTTGATACTTATAAAGAAACAAGTGTTACACGTTTTGGTCATGACTCCAAAGAAACAAAAATATCCCAAAATAACAAAAACAGATTGTAGTGTCTGTTCTTTTTATGTATTTACATGTGTAACACAAGGGGAGAAAACAAGTCAAGTATAAATCACAGTCTTGAGAGTATATTTCAGAAATCCCCGACACACCAGGCAAATACAGCAATAGATTTCTTCTAATTCCCAGTAAAGAAGACAAATAGAAAGACACAAAGCCACAGAAGTCAGAGTCCTCATTAATTCATGAAAATAGAGGTTTTTAAACTTGATATTATTTTAACATTTTCATTTTTAGGCAGTTTTAAACACTAAAAAGTTTGTGGCACTTGTTTCCAAATCTTATTCAAAAATCAATTAATTTTTCTATTGGGAAAATCCATCCATCTCTGCAGATGTCATCCTTAAAGAAAAATCTTGGCTGGCTACCTTACAGCTACATTTACCCCTGACATGTCAGCTGTTGCATTCAAAACACAAATGGCACAGAGCACATAACAATTCTAAAACCCGTTCAATTAAGGGAGCTTTTAAATCTCTTATTTATTTATTTATTAATGGGAGATCTTTCCAAATCTTATAGGAGTGAAAAGATCCTGTTGTCCCTCCCAGCACCATCTTCAACTTTATGCTTTAGAACATAGCAGATTTTGACCTTGTTTGTCCCGAGGTCTCAGATGAATCTCATCTGCTGGCCAAACTCCCAAGGTCACAGATTTCCTTAGTGACACCCTTAAGAACTGATTAGTGTTCATTGTCAATTTTCCATTTGTTTTGCATCCAGGAATCTCAAGTCGGTGTTAAGCCATTCAGCACTGCAGTCTGGCCAGCCTGCATAAACCCTGCTCCCTTTCACAGCGTTCCGTGAAAAGAAAGCGGCTGCACTGCACGCCGACAGCATATGAAAATAAAGCCAGGGCTTCCTTAGAGCCTGTCTGCTTGCATAGCAGTGCAGCGTATTTCAATTAACATCCAACCTTCTCCAACAGTGATACTTCAGTATCTGTGAGAGTCTGCCTTTCAGAATTTAATACTCAGACAGCCATTTTGCAAAAACACGGCAGGTCCACGAAATAAGGGCTGTTCCAGAGAAACAGACAGGGGATGATAAAGCCGTTGGAAAGGCTGGCGTTATTGCAACAGCTGTGTCATCCATCAAACGATTATCATCTCCTATTTTTCTGAAGCTCTTCGAAATAGGATTTCACATGAGCCACCTTGGCTGTCTGTAATTTGACAAACTCCATAGTAATTCATCTCTAGAAAATAATTTCTTTTCCCATGCCAGGATTCAAATATGAAAACTCCAAGCAAAAGAGTATATCAACTGGTTTGAACTGATACAGATATCTGAGACAATAGCTACTCCCCCCACGCATATACACACATCAAACCAGTCCCTCTACAAGTTATTTCCAACCTTATAAAAGTAAACCGGAACAAAAGATAAACACACAGAAACATCTCCAGAAAGACCTCAGAGTATTGTAGCCCTCAGGTGCCTTGACAACTCATGGCACAAATGATCGATTTTTCTGTTCGGTTCAGCACGGGGATTAAAGCACCCAAAAGCAGCAACATGAACCAGACAGACACAAGTTATGTTTTCAGCTCCCAGCTACAACTGTACAGCAATAGAAACTTACATAGGACACCCGTACTCGCCGGCGATGTACCAGCCCGCAGCACTGCATGAAGAGGTGGCAGAACGCAGTCAGAGCGTGGCTTCACCAAGCTGCTCCGTGCCTCAGCTTCTCGTCACGGCCACTGTCCATTTCTTCCCACCTTCCACTCCCAGGTAAGAGTCATGGGCAAATCAACACTTAGCTGCTGTCTCTAGGTAGTTTTTACAGACGCTGCTGTTTTTGCAGGCATGCCAAAACTTTGTTCTCTCTGACTGCCTTTCAAAAATTTTTCTTACAGGTAATTTGAGATCGTCTTTCAGGGGGCTGCCTACTGGCAAAAATCTAGAAAAGGTAGCATTTCTCTCCCTGAAGGAGCTATTGCTAACATGGAGGTTTGCCTGTTCAGACCATCAAGGTTTCTGAGAGAAGCTTTTACAGTAGCCATGCTCAACCCGAGATTTTTTTTTTTCAAACCTCAGAGCCTTGCATTTCACCAGGCTGCAGTGCGCTGCTTCAGAAGGGAGGAGGCCTACCCTGGCTGCTGTTTATGTGACTGTTTCTGAGACCAACGCTGCTCCTGCTGCTGTTTGGCTGTTACATCGCCTTCCTCATCACGCACAGCCCTGCAAGAGCATCCTTGATTCACTGGTACTTCTGTAACATTTTGGGCATATCTGATTTGCTCTTGCTCCCTCCTCCCCTCCCACTGACAAATGAGTGAGTCTAGACTTTAATTCACTGTGGATTCTAAGGACCCCAGAGCCACTCTCTACACTGTGAGATGCTTTGTCCTGCAGTATGTGTTTCAAAGGAATTGTAAAGAAGATGCCGGAGGAGCCTCAGGACCTGACTCACTCAGCCACTGCGGCTGCACAGTTTTTCTTTCTGCTTGCCAACGACTCATTTTCTACATTGAAACATGTTAAATAAACACAGCTCTGGCAGGCAAATGTGATCAGAGTCAGACCTAATTAATTAGTTAAACAATATATCATCTATGATTTAGACACAATAAGCCAAATACTCCAGAAGCCTGAGAGCTTACAAGTCAATACTCCATGTAAACTATTATTTATACCGCTCCCCTAAGGACAGCTTTCTGGAAGAGAGCAGATCTTTACATTCTTTGTCTGAAGCCTTGTACATGTCACACCATGAAAGATGAATCATTAAGGCACTGGGGACTCGGCTATTAATTTGGATGATATCAACCATTCTAATAAGCAGTGATTCATACAACCTTTTAGTGCACCACACATTATTGACCCAAATTTGCTCCCACACCCAAGTTACTCCATATTACTTAAAAAGGTATATTAATTAACTTCACACCATGGTCTAATATCAACAACCATCGTCATGCTCCTCAGGCCTGTGGAAAATGAAAGCTTACTAGTTCTCAACCTTTTGCCCCAGTTTTCTTTAGAGCCTGGTTAACTGGCTCCTGTGTTGTTGTTATTCATCTTAGACATGACTGAGAACTGGAAGGTGCCTCTGCTTTAATTCAGACTTCTTATATGACTGGCTGAGGAACTGAGCCCCTTAGTGCTTGGTAATATGGCAATAGTATTATTAATAGTCTGGATTTAACACAGCTCCCAAATTCTATGGCTTTATCGCATACTAACCATCCATGCTTTTGAAAGGTCAAAGGGAAAAATATGACTATATGTGGTTCTCAACCTTTCTAACACTGCCACCCTTTAGTACAGCTCCTCATGTTGTGGTGACTTCGAACCATACAGTTATTTAGCTGTTACCTCATAACAGTGATTTTGCGACTGTTATGAATCATAATGTAAATATCTGTTATGCTGGATATCTGATATGTAGCCTCTGTGAAAGGGTAGTTTGACCCCCCTCAAGGGGTCATGAGCCACAGGTTGAGAACCATTGATGGTTCTCCAGCCTTGATTAAGTCAGAGACATTTCTAAATTAAACAAGGAATTAACTTTTGAATTGAGTCTTCTAAAGAAGGTGGACAGTTTTTTGAACCATACAGGATTTGTTCCTAGTACACAGGATTTCAGTTTGATTTTTTGACGAAACTTTAATAAGAACTATAGTAATCCAATAAACACAAATTCATGGTTTTTATTAAAATATTTGTACGATATAATTTGATCATTTTTTCCCTTCCATCAACTATGAAAGAGAGAGAGAGAGAGAGAGAGAGAGAGAGAGAGAGAGAGAGAATATGTGAATGAGTGTTGGGTGCATAGGGAGATGGGAAGGATGAAGGGCTTTAAAAAAGCCTTTATCTCACATTTCATAAAAAAAAAAGAATAAAAATGAAGTCAAAGTTAGAATAAGATGAAAACACCGGTAGAGAGGTAGAGAGTTATCTCTCCTTGAGTTCGGAATTCACTTCACTTTTTATTAAGTATGATATTTTTAAACATAATATGTGAGAGATTCCCCAGTTCATTAGAGATTCCACCCACACTGCCATTCAAGAACCCAAGGAAGAATGCCAAGCACTCTAAGTGGGCTCTGCAAACATTTGCTGGGGACCTTCTACCTTCTTGGCGCTGGATGGACATGCTACGGATTGAAAATCATAAAGTACATTTCATCTGTGACTCCCTTTGCTTTCCTTTCAACAGGGAGTCCGCACCACCATCTTCCTTTAAGAGTTGACATAAGGCAGGTGCCGCCACACCAAAAACAGGCCCTAGATCTTACAGCAGAGGGAAGACAACAAAGTGACAAGGAGCAGTGGGGACACCAGAGTACAGCTCCTAACTATCCCTCCCAGGTACACGGAAGCTCTGTAAAGTCAGGGATAGGTGGGCTTCTTTTATAATACAGGCAGTGCTGCAGCCAGTGGACAATAAGTAGAGGAAGAATGCCAGGTAACTAGGCAGTAAATGCAGTACAAAAATTCACATGCAGACTAGATACATGCTACATCTGGTTATATAAAATATACAAGCAAAAATGTGTGTGGCCTACATACTCATGATACATTAAAATAACACGGATACACTCAAAGTACAATTTGCGGTTTGTATTTTTATTTCTTGTCTTGGATTTTTACGTGCCTGTATGTGTGCCACTCCAGCTCCTGGATTTTTTTTTTTTTGAAACAGGGTTTCACATCACACAGGATGTCCTCAGGTTTATTATGTGCTATGCAGACAAGGACGCCATTGCATCCTTAATCCTCCTGCCTCCACCTACCAAGTGCTGGGGTTACCAGTGTACATCACCACACCTGGTCCCAAGTCCTTAAACTAAACTTCATCCTCCCAGAAATTCGGTTCTTACTTATGTGTAGTCTTAGCATGGAACACAGAAAATGACATGTGGACAGGGAGACATAAATTCACACGCGAGTCCTTGTTACTTATTTATCATTTCATCCATAGTAACCAGAATAAACATAGAGAGCTTGTACTAAGGCAAATGGTCCAGCTTCCCTAGCAACTGGGGGTTGGGGCTTGAGGTAGTGCATGTGACTAGCTTCTGGTCAGTGAGAAAAGAAGCAAAGACGACATGTATCAATCCCATGGATGTCCTTAGAGGGTTTGGTCCTTGCCTTCCTCTTGTACTTTCCGTTTTCCTGCTGGCCTAAAGTAGATGTAGTGCAGAAGCAGCAGAGGAGAGCCTGCAATACATTCTGGGAACATGGCAGCACGTTTCCAGTCTCTCACTGGGAGCTGCTGTACCGGTTGGAAGTGGCTTGTCTTGGCATGACATTATGGAGAGAAACATGCCCCCATATTGTCTAAGCGACTCCTACTTTGACCCCAGTTAAATAAATGAAGCCTGTACTTTAAAAAAAAATGCCTCTGTGTGTTACTGTTAGAGTGAATAATTAATTCAGAGTATCCAAGGAGCACATGGAGAGGCAGGAACTGATGGGGCAGAGAAGTGAAGCAGGGAGAGGTACCCAGCTCCACAGCGGAGGTCAGATTTTATCCAGCAGGAGAACAATTGAAACTGTTAAATGTGAAAATAATTGCCTATTTTTATTAACAAGTAGGAAAAAAATCCTCTCTGGATAATTTGGTCTAAAAATACTGGACTCTTCTCCCAAAGCAGAAACAGATTCCCCAGTAAGAAATCTGAAGCTGCCGAGCTTACGTATTGGCAATTAGTGCGCAGCTACTGAGTAATCAAATCAAATGACGTTAATCAAATCGATTGTGATTTATGAAGCTCACCACAAAGCTAATGAATGGTTCAATGAGGTATTTTGTAATAATATATGGTATATTTACATTAAAATATTGTAACGTGATAACAAAGAAAGAATGATTGAAGTAATTATGAGAAGCACAGATACATCTCTAGGACGTCACTGACACGCATTCTAAAATCTCAGAGGTTCATCCCTAAGTACAGCTTACAAAACGTTGGAATTGTTTTGTTGTTCATGTTGTGCTACTCCTAGGGATGAGAAAGAAAGCACACAGCAAGTAAGGTGGTGCATTTCCTCAGAAGAATGACACTAGCGAAATAGAGGCAGCTGCAAAAGGTGATCTTCTAGCAGGTGAGAAAGAGACAGGAAAGGAACAAAAGGGGAGACTGAACACCACAGTGTCAACTACACAGAGGAGCAAGCAGTCCTGGCATAGAAGACTGGGAGACGGCACGAACACCTGAGCTTGGATTCTTACCCATCATAGCATGTGTTGCCATGGTGTTGCCCACTCTAACAGTAGTAGGACGAGCAGAAGTAGAGAGAGGTGGATTCTAGGGGCTTGCTGTCTAGCCAATCTAGCCAAACTCATGAGCACTCTGTTCAGTGAGGGCCCCTGTTTCACCCAAATATGAGGGAAAAGATGAAAAAATACATCTATTGTTGACCTTTGTCCTTAACAGGCACATGCACATGTTAGCATATATGAACATACACAGGTGAGCACATCCATGCACACATCTGTATAGGCATGCATGTACCACACATATGCACACACAGAAATTCTAGCAGGCTATTGCACACAGGGTGGCTGCAGAAAACTATTATAGCATACTTCAAAAATGTAGCACTTTGGATGTTTTTACGAAAGTCAAATGAGAAGTATTCAAGGAGACAGATAAATTTAACCTAATTCAATTATTATACAAGATACACATGGTTCAAAAGATCTGCCACTGTAACATGTATACATGTCCATGTATTTGTTATATTTATTTATTTTTGTACATATATGGGGATGCATATGCCACAAATCAGGTGCAGAAGTCAGAAGACAGCTTGTAGGTTTCATATCTGACCTTCCAGTGTGTGGATCCTGGGTCTGGAATTTAGGTCATCTGGCATGGTGGTGAACAACTTGATCTTCTAAGGTATCTTGCCAGCACAAGCTTCTATAATTTTATACATCATTTTACATGTCAAACATAGTTTTATAATCAGCTAACGCCAAGTTTAACTTAAAAATGCCCCAAATGTTACCACAACCTTGAAATACTTTCTAGAGTAGAACAGAGATCCCTTGTCAGGAGTGACTTTGTTTAGGTGTTATAGATCTTTTAGTGGCTGAGGTTTCGCAAAGCCAGTCTCCAGCCTGAGGGCCGTGATGATAGCCTCTGTGCTCACTTCTCACATACCCATCCTAGTCCAGTGTTACAGCCACACACATTCAGCTCCTGGAGTTCTTCAGTACACCAAAAAATCATTCCCCCACTTACCGCAAATGCAAAACAGTAACACCAAGAAAAAACCCCACCCCCTAGAAAGAGCAACATAAAAAAACCCAACAATTATCTTTATCTGTCTGTTAAATCAATATCATCTGAGTGTTGTTAGGCATGCACGTGAATCTGCAGGTACTGGTCAATATAATACCCAAGTTTTTAAATATAGGGAGATCAAGATACAGGAGAATCGTTTGAATGATATCCATAAACATTATATATATATGACATTAGTTGGATGGAAGTACATAATGTTTCAAAGATACAGAGCACATAGACATTTGAAATTGCTAAAGGAAGAAAAGGCATTTTGGGGGAGTGCTCTTTGAGCTGAGGTTGCCAAGTGGGAAGGAGTTAAAATTGAAATTCAGGAGAAGGGAGGGGATTGAGCACAGGAAGAAGCATCTACAAATGTCTCTGTAGAGGGAGGGATGATGCTATTTACGTAGCCAGAGCACCAAGTAAGAGAGGGAGACAGACAAAACAGGTTTAGAAGGCAGGTGGTAAGCATGCCATGGCCTCTGTGCTCTGTTTTGTTGTTGTTGTTGTTGTTGTTGTTGTTTTTGTAGTAGGAACAATGGGATGGTTTCATTCAGACAGCCACAGACAGGACCAGACAGACTACATTTAATGCACATGTTGGTGGTAAGGTTTCTAAGTCAAAGATGATGGTGGTACCTCCTGAGGACATGGAAGGAGAGACGAGAGAAGCAGAGGAGCTCAGAGGATTAGAGCAAGAAAGTATGATCAGAAACAACAGAGGGGTAAAAAGCCTCCGAGTAAGTGTAAAAGATGGTTACTCTCACATTCCCTCACCCATTTCGATCCATGACTGTGGTTCGGTCTGATGGGACAATCTGGTATGTCTTCATGGGTCAGCTCTAGTCTGCTCCTTGTCTTGTTCTGACCATTCTGTTTCACTTGAGGATTCCAAGCAGGATTCTTATCAAGCATTCTGATTATTATCTTACATAACCATCATAGCCCCTCCTCTGCTGCTTCTCACTTTTTCTCGCCTCCTCCTCTTCTTCTCTTCCTTTTCTCCTCCTCCTTTTCTCCTCTTCCCCCGTTCCTCCTCCTCTTCCTCCTCTGGTGTGTTCATGCATGTATGAGCATGTGTGTACAGGAGTACATGAAGGACAGAGGTCAATGTTGGGTGTCTTCTGCAATTGTCCTCCACCTTGATTTTTTTGAGTTAGGGTCTCCCATTAAATCTGCAGCTCACCATTTTGGCTAAACTAGATGGCCAGCAAGCCCCAGGAATCCTACTGCCTTAGCCTCCCAAGCATTAGGGTTACAAGTGTGTACCACCACCCTTAGGTTTCTACTGGGTGCTAGAGATCTGAAGTCAGGTTCTCATACTTGCATAACAAGCACTTTACCAAGTCATCTCCCTAGCCTCAATCTTTACTTCTTTTGCCACCAAAAAGCACAGTTCTATTTGACTCAGTTTCAATGGAAATACATATCATTCTTTTTCAGATTTATATTTTTGCCAATGTTTCTGTATTTCTTGATTGACTATAATGTTTGTTTTTTTCAGATCAATAACCATATTTTTCAGCAATAAGACTACGCACAGATAACAGGCGAAACCACCAGAATAATGATGTAGTTAGAGGAGAAGAAGTCATGCTTCCCAGACTACTGGAATCCATGGAATGGGCACACGGCTTCAGTGAGACTTAAGCACTTCCAACGTTTGAAACTGATTCAACAATATAACTTACAAAACTCAAGCTTGAGAACCAAGTAACTGACCCCCCAAAAAACAAAACAAAAAAACTTCAGAGTTTGGGGTAAGATTATGATTTTGTATAGAGTCACATTCATAACTGTCTTTGGCACCATTGCAACTTTTGAGTCATAGGCTGGATACCTGGAAGACAAATTTTATGCTGCAGCTTATGTAATACATGCTACACTCAAGAGTGGGATAAAACTGAGTAATCCTAATAATCCCTTCTTATCTTGTAATACAATCACATCTAAAGGAGTTCAATCCTACAATGAAAGTCATTTAAATCCCATGTCCTCCTTTTTCTGCATAGCTCAAGGAAACTTGCAAAGAATATCAAAATCCACTTCTATCCCTTTTCCTTTGAGTCTCTCAAAATTGACTCGAGGGCATGTCCCTACTCGCCAACACCAAGTAGTAAAACATTTAAACATTAAGATTCACCCAAGTTCCCAACTGTCTCCCTCTGTTTTGTATTTAGATTTGTGGCTTAGTGTATCTTTTAAAAATTTCTTCATATCACTCGTTACTCAGAGTGTATGCAAGGAAAATAAGCAAACAAAGCTTCCATTCATCTCCTTCTTCTACTCTGGCTCAAACCCTGTCTACCCAGACTTCTGTTTTTCCCCAACAGAAATCAGGGCAACGAGGGAACATCACTACTTTCCAACTGCAAAAGTAACACTCCGCAAAGGCAGAGGTCCATTATGTTAATTGGAAAGGTAATGCTAAAAAACCAAGTCCAAGACCATCCACTGATTAAAATTCACCACGGCTCATCCTGTATTCTGAAAATATATCTTACCCATTCATTTTACTCATTATGGATGGAAAGAAATACAACCTGCATATAGGAAAGAAAATATTTGTCTTTGGATGGAAAAAGCCATGTTGTTCAGATATAATATCTCATGAGCAAATCCATAATGACCACAGCATAAAATACTTCCAAGTGGTTATTTTAATTTCCTCTCTGATTGAAATGACCAAGAAAGAGAAATGCATATTTCCCCTTCAGTTACCACAAAACATGCTTGACAGACTCTAAAATTGTAACACACACACACACACACACACACACACACACACACACACACACAGTTGTCCCACCACTGACTCCACTGTAGCATTCATTTACAAAGTTAGCAAGTTACCACTTCATTTTACTTATTTTACTTTTTGAGATTATGATATAATTATATCATTTCTCTCTCCTTTTCCTCAAACCTACTTTCACAGACTTTTCTTACTGTCTTTCAAATTCATGGCCACTTTTTTTCATTAACTGTTCATACATGCATATCTATCTATCTATCTATCTATCTATCTATCTATCTATCTATATCTATGTCTATGTCTATGTCTATGTCTATGTCTATGTCTATATCCATATCCATATCCATATCCATATCCATATCTATATCTATATCTATCTATATATTCCTAAATACTTAAATGAAAGCTACTCAGTCTGTATAATGCTATCTGAATGTATGATTGCAAGGATGAACATTTGATACTGGATAACCAGTTGGTGTGTGTCTTAGGTAAGGTTACCATTGCTGTGATACAACTTTAAGACCAAAGCAACCTGGGGAGGAAAGGCTCATGCTTTCACATCACTGTTCATCATCGAAAGAAATCAGAACAGGAACTCCTTTAAGGTAGGAACCTGGAAACAGGAGCTGATGCAGAGGTTATGGCGTGCTCCCCATGGCTTTCTTAGCCTACTTTCTTATAAAATCCCAGACCACCTGACCAGGGTGGCCTCACGCATAAAAAGCTGGGCTCTCCTACATCAACCACTAATTAAGAAAATGCCCTACAGACTTGCCTATCACTGAATCATATGGAGACATTTCCTCAATTGAGCTTCTCTTCTTTCCAGTGACTCTAGTTTGTGTCAAGTTGACATAAAGCTAGACAGCACAGTGTGCTCTTCCCTGGATAAAACTATATCTCCTGTTTACAACATTCCCTAATTGCTTGTAGTTCTTTGTGTAGTGTTAAGGCCTTGTGGGCTTTCTCCACAATACTTTGGCTTGTCTATTGTTGTTGTCTTTGTTCAGTTCCTGTTTAGCCAGTCATGTTAGTGAAACTTTATGAATGTAGTTTCAGCCATTACCAGGAAGCACAATCTCACGGCAATCCCCTCATCCTCTGGATCTTACAACTCTACACAGCTTTGATGCCTATGAACCACAATATGACCAGGATGCCAATATAATTCTAAGGGTGCAGAAGTGGCATGCATACTGTGGTGGTAACTAAAAGCTTACTAACTTGATTTATGGTCACTCAACAAAAAGAAAATCATGCCTGGTACTGGAAACAGCCAACTCCCCAGAGCTAGTGACGTAATAGATCAGAGAAGAACCTACAACTAACAGCCACTTTACTAAACCATCATAGTCCTTAACTACACTCTAAATATTTCTCCTTAACAACAAGGAAACTTCTCTTGAACAGTCAACCAACCACAATCAAAATGCAGAGCTCAGTCACAATGAACAACTATACAACTAGAATCCAACTCCTATGCCTAAAGTTCAGGAAATTCAACACTTTAAAAAAAAAAGATTTTATTCATTTAATTTATGTGTATGAATATACTGTAGCTGTCTTCAGACACATCAGAAGAGAGCATCGGATCCCATTAGAGATGATTATGAGCCACCATGTAGTGGCTGGAGTGCTCTTAACCACTGAACCATCTCTCCAGCCCCCAATTCAACACTTTTTGAAATCCGTTGCTTAAGTAGAAGGAGAAAGAAGAGTAACAGCTGACATGTACGGACTCCCATTGGGCTCCATTCCATAAAGTAGACTAGAAACTTGACACAGGTGATTCTGACAATTCCTGGAGTGTAAGTACTGATTTCCTTCTAGTTTATAAAGGAAGAAACTATCACACTGTTGTCACTGTGACCAATAACTGAGTAAAAAGACTTAAAGGAAATATTTCCTTTGGCTTCCAGCTTCAGAGGCTTTGGTCAATCATGGTAAGGAAAACATGAAGGCAGGGTAGCTCACATCATAACAGGAGAGGGGGAAAGAGGAAGAGAGGGAGAGGAAGGAGACTGGGAGAGAGGGAGGGCAGAGGAGGGAGAGAGAAGAGAAAAGTGGAAGATAGGGCGGGGGGATTGGTTTTTGCTGACTTGCTCCTTTCTCTGAGTTTATTCCATCCCGATCTCTATGCATGGGATGAGACCTTTCACATTCAACGTAGGTCTTGTCTCTTTAGTTAATTCTCCTAGGAAATGCTACCAGACACACCCAAGGGAGCACTTTACTAAGTAAGTTTCAAGACTTTCTCAGTCTAGTCAAGTTCAACAGTCAAGATTCACAACCACACCAAAGCATTGCGAGTTAATTATTCAAAGACAGGAAGGGTAAGGTTTTCAGAATCCTGAGCTATTGATTTTCTCCATCTTATTCTGTGTCAATAAAAAATAATTTTACAAGCCAACCCAGGAGGAACATACAATAGTTTATTTACCCTCTAATCAACTGGCAGACACTTTCCCCTATAGTGAACAGAGTCAACCAGCCTTTATATGGCTTCTTTTCCAGTAGTTTTCCAAACTATTCTCATAATCTATAAATGCTCACTATCCAAACGTCTTTTTTTTCTTCTGTTGAAAAGTTTTTCTCTTGGGAAAACTCATTCTGTATCACTAGATCCCTTCCTGTCTTGAGGTAGGGTCTCACTATGTAGTCCTGACTGGCCTAGAACTTACCATGCAGACCCAACTAGTACCATGTTGTGAAAATTAACTCATCTCTTAACTGTAGGAATTATAGCAAGTGAAATTGATATAATCCAAAATTTTTCTTCCTCCCTTTCCAATGTTCTTCCTTCCTCTTACCAAACTTGAGAAACCATTTAAGGAAAATTGAAAGAATAGTAATTTGGTTTTGATGGTACTGAGGTTTGAGTTTGGAGTTTGCACATGCTAGCCAACTCACTCTACAGAAAGCTAAGTGCTCATGAATTAATTTTAAAATAATGTATAAATTATATAAAAGGAGTTACAGTAAAAGAACAACGAAGATAGAGGCGGGGCAACAGATGCAGAAATAAAGACTGGAACACCCTGTGAGGACCAGCGCGCTTCCCCCAGATGAGCCGTGAATCTCGCTGTAAGCTTTCTAGCAGGCAACTCAAAAAGGGAAACTCGGTCAGTTACATAATTTACTGGCCATAAGCTTAAAATAAACCCAATGCTCAGAAGCGCCACGCTGCTTGGCACTCACAGCAGACACCAAATTCTCCTGAAGTCCCATAAAAAGGAACATCTTGTAAAGGCACAAGCAGTGTTCCTGACGGGCCTGACGGGAAATGCCACAGCGGGCTTTAAAGGGCTGTTTCTCCGACTGACCTTCAGAGGACGCTAAGAGTCTCACACCAAATGGCATTTGGTAAGCTACTCAAGAGAGTGAGGTAGAAGGAGCCTCACACTGTACTCAGAGACTTGACATGAGTCAATTGTAAAGGGAAAGTTAGGACAAAAGGGGTGCAGGGGATGAACATGATTCCTTTAGTCTAGAGACTGTTAGGAAGACTAAGCTGTTCACCCCTAGACGGCAAATGAGCAGTCCAATCTCAGGTGAGTGACTTGGCTAATAGAACAATTCCCCAGTTGTAGCAGTAGAATTTAAATGAGGTTGGATGTACTTCCTCTATTCCCTCTCTAGGACCCTAGGGTTTTCATACTGAAGAGAGTCTTTGTTCTTAAAATAGTTTCGTTGCCAGTTTGAGGGAGGAAGAAATCATTGCTTGAGTTCTGTACCCACCCATCAATGACCCCACCAGGTTCCAGGGTTGCTTCTAACCCAATGTTAAGACAGGTGGCCCTGGATACAGTAAATGGGCCATATGACAAAACCAAAATTCAAGTACCTAGGAGAGGGATTGATGTGTGTGCATGCCTGCTTATGATTGTGCATGTGTCTGTGCTTGTGTGTGTGTGTGTTAGGGATGGAAAGGAGATAAGAGTAACCATTCATTCATTATATATATGTATGAAATTAATAAACAACAAAATCAATCGATGAAAAAGGAAAAACAATTAAGAGAAGAATAAAAAATAATAAAAAAATAACCAATCCCAAAGAATACTGTTACTTATTATGAGCTTCTGATACACATTACATGGCAATGACCTTAAGACCCTTCAATAGGATACATATGGCCGGCCAGAGGTGCAGCTGGAACAAAAAACATTTAAGGGAAACCTGATCGTGTCAGATGGTTGAAGCAAATGGATCGTCCCATTGCCCTCTCTACCTTGCCTCCCAGTACCTACTGGCCTTGAGAAGTTCCAAAGAGTGGGACAAATTCTAGAGGAATCCTTTCAAAAGCAATAAGATAAAAGGGAGAGGAAATTTATCCAATTCACCGCTGGTTAAGAGAGCCATGGTGAAGACAGTCTACCACTACCCTGACTTTGTGGTGTAGCGGGGTCTTCAGGATGGTTTTCTGGAGGACTCCACATACATGGGAGGTGAAATGAAACAGAGAAGTGTAGGTGTGCATGCCTTCAGTTTACAGTGGAGTGAGACTAAAGACTGCTAAACTACATTAGTGCAGGTGGCCCGACTTTCATAGAAAGATATCTAAAGAAAAAGAAAATGCACAGATAGGTTTTCATATGCCCCATACTCACTTTACCTTAAAATCCTACTCCACTCTGTATAAGTCCATCTTACTCAAAATGGAAATCTTACAGTTCCTAGCCTAACACAAAACCAAGTATCCCTAATTTAAATATTTCATTTAAATACTTTTAGAAGATTAAAGCCTTGCCTTCCTGTAGCACAGTGGGTTCTGGTTCACTATGTAACTCTCATGCATGGGATGCAGTGGATACTATCACACACACACACACACACGCACACACACACGCACAAATGACAGATGACAGACAGCTTGTGTCAAGCTATGTGCTTGAGTACAAGTAAAGATAGTGTGACACAATCCAACCTTTCCCACTTAGGAGACAGTTTCACAATATAGCCCAGGATGGCCTTGAACTCATCCTTCCTGTCTCTGTTTCCCTAGTTCCAGAATTACAAGTGTGTTCCACCACACCTGGCCTAGAAAATATTTGTAACAGTCATAGTTTTTTGTTTATATATTGTTTAGTTTCTCATGACACTTACACAGAATTATTTCCCACACTGCCACACTTTAGACGGAATTTCTCTTTTTAGTAGACTTAAGCCTGGAGTAACTCTTCTAAAAATCACTGCCTTTTTTTTTTTCTTTTTTTCAAAATACCTTGTTAATACATAAAGAGGATTCACTAACTGTTGCTTTGTTAAATAAAGTATAAAATTCTTCTACACTTAAAAGACATAGCAGGGGGTCAAGCAGGAAGTGAAATACAAATCCCAGAGGAACACTGCTTATGGGCTTGCTCTCTGGCTCCTGTTAAACTAGTGTTCTTACGCAGCCCAGCTCCACATAGCAGGAACATAAGTGAAACCATTTTGTGTGACTTAAAAGCTATTTTGTATGATTTGGAATAATGTGATGCCTGTAAAATAGAAGCTTGTCACCAGGGAGCTCTGATAAGAACTAGGCCTCAAAAGCAAGCTCCAGGCAGTCCTTGATATGCTAAGCAACTAATCCGAAGTGATGAGTCCTGATCCATGCAAAGCTACTACCCAATAAATGATACAAACACTGGGACTTTAGGAATGGTCTCTAGAATCACACTGCCACTACTTCAGAAACACAGCTTCTCTGGCCTCTGTTGACACTCATCAGGAAGAGGACTTGAGACTCTGCAGGTCTTGGTTCAGTGACCATTAAACTTTCAGAGTTGTTGCTCTGTTCTCAGATGCTGGCTTGTCAGCACTGGCTGGCCAAAACTCTTAAGAAGTTTCTGGACGACCATTAGTGCTATCCTCCCAGCCAGCTACAGCTGAAGGATTTCACAGGAATGGGTGGGGTGGGTGAGGTGTAGGAGGGTAGAGAATGTGAGTTGAGCCTCAAGCTTCTCAAGTGTCCTTACTGGAAAACATTCCTAAGTGGAACCCTGCAGTGTTTCCTGTCCAAGTTACCCACTTGGTGAGATGTCTGTTTAAATTTTGTATTAGCATGGTACAATAAGGAATGCCTGTGTAAATAAACTGAGCATACTCAAAAGACAAATCTTGTGTGGACATCCTAACCGCTGAGCTCTTAACAGCCCATAGGCCATGCAGGATCTCTATGTCACATGTCTAGGGATTGTGCCACCCACAGTGGGCTGGGCCCTCCCTCTTCAATCATCAATCAAGATGAGCTGTCACAGATTGACCAATCTGATTGAGACAATTTTTTTTTCTGTTGAGGCCCCTCTTTCCTAGTGACAGAAGGTTGTGCCTAGTTGACAATAAAAGCTAGTTGGGACACAAGTGAACAATGAAAAACTCTCTGCTCCTGTGGTGCCATGCAGGTAAAGAAAATAGGGCTATGTATTTTTAAATGCCAGCTTGCAATTTGGATGTATTTTGGGAAGAGAGATAGGAATGACAGACAGGAAGACTAAGTTTCTGTCTCAAGTAAGGCATCTGTGGAAGGTAAGTATAGAATATGATATATGAATAAGACATGAGTTCAAGAGAAGGCGACATTAGAGAAAGGCCAGAGGTGGGGGCACACCATCCTCACAGAGGAACTGGTCAGTAGAGGCTTGTGATTTCATCTCCTCCAATGGCCAGGGTTGGGATGGGTTAGGATCATTCTATCACCATAGCAACAGGACTTCGTGAATGAAAGCCATGGGAGAGTTTTGTGAAGGACAAACAACACTGACTGACATCTCAGCAGTGGCCTCATACATGCTGTGTGGGGACTTCAAGGAGCTAAAACACACCAAAAAGATGGTGTGTACAACTACCACAATAGCTCAGTTAAGAGAGAAGAGCTCAATCTAGGATATATGTTGTAGAGAAATCTTGAAAGATGGTTTGCTTCTGAATGTATTGTGAATGCGGAAGTGATAAAATCCATAGATTCATATTGCATATACAATAAAACACCAAGCTAGGGTTTGAAAAAGGATACATGACCCGAACAACTATGCGAATGTCAGTTCAAGTTTTTAAAAGGCACCCTTAGGGAGAAGCAGGATTGAAAAGGGAAGCAAAAATCATCTGGGGAATCCTAATTTTGAAAAGCTTCTGTAGAGTGTATGGTCAGATGTGGTGGTACAAGCCTTTAATTCCCATATTCACAGGGCAGAGACAGGCAGAGCTTGATGAGGGAGGCTTGCTTGGTCTATGTAGTGAGTTTAAGCCAACCAGGGCTACATAGTGCCATACTATTTTCAAAAAATTAAATTAGAAATCTATAGAATACCAATGTAATAAAAACAGGTAGATAATTTATTGCATGACTTCAGGTTTCCAAAGGGAGCTGTGGGCACACAGGTGCATTTGGAAGGCAGCAGAGATGCCTTTAAAACCATGAGCCTTAGGGAAACCCTTAACAAAGATAGCCCAGGACTGGCTTTAACAAACAAGTGACTGGTAGCCGACGTGAGTCTGGTAAGATACAGGAAATGATTTATTTGGTTCAAAGCCAAAGGGAAGTCAAATGTGATATAGACTTCAGATTGAATATCAGACCTCAACCTTTGGAGATCGTTGTAGCTGAGAGGAATTCAATGAGGGTTTGGGCCAAAACTGCTGGGGACCAGCAAGATGGCTCAGCAGGTAAGGTGCTTACTGCCAAACCTAATACCTGAGTTTGATCCCCAGAACCCACATGCTGGGAGGAGAAAACCCACTCCTAAAAGATATCCTTTGACCTCCACATGCAAGCTAAGCACATATCTACTATCCTCGCCTGCCAAGAAGTAAAATTAATATTAAAATGTTTAAGTCTGTTGAAATAGAGTCAACTGATATAAACAATTTGGTATCACAGGTACATTTTTTCAGGAAGATTTTATTTAAAGTAGATAACATGTCTGTAGAAGCATGTGGAATCAAGGAGGTGTTACATGTTAGAGTAAAACAAAAGATGCCTCTAGAGATCACAGATTACTGTACAAGAAAGTCCATGGGGCCCAGAGGGGATGAGGCACCATGCACACTGACTGAAGGAGAAGACTGGCTTGATTCATCCACTGTAATGTGAAGGAGGGCAGAGAATTGGGCACTTGACTTAATAGCAGCAGTCATCAAAGTGAAGGTCTTTTCAGAGAGATGCCCGTTTCTGTGACAAAGTTAGGTGAAAGATCATTAAATGAGAGCAGAGGGAGGGAAGTGTTGGGTACCACAGGTCTAGGAGGGTGTGGCAAGAGTTTCTCAGGAATGGTCTTGTAGATGGGCCAGGGAAACTGAGAAGAAAAAAGGGAGGGTGGTACTGAGTACAGGAACAAATACGTGTTAATATCTGTAAAAAGTTTCCCCATGCTGATGTTTCCAACATGACCCATTACCCTCATCTGCTGGAGTTCAAGGGCCAAGTCAATGAGTATCAGATTCAGCCTGGCTTGGTGTTTCTCAGGAACTTTAGCCAGAGGGAGAGCAGAGCAGAGAGCTGAATGTCTAATGCACCCAGTAAACAGAAAACTGATGATCTGCTGGTGGTGAAGGGTGAAAAAGTGTGAAAAAACCCAACTCATACAAGACAACAGAACAGGAGGAATTCTTAGAACAATAGCGGACATGTCAGATTAGGTCAGTCTCTTCTGAGGTAGCTTCCAGATAAGTCAACTACTAGTGATATGGTACTAGTGTGTCAGTCATGAAGACACAGTGCCCAAGAGGACCAGCTGCAGGGAGGAAGGATGTCATTTGGCACTGTGAGTCAGGAGCCTCAGTCATATGTGGTTGACCTGGTTGTGTTTGAGGCCTGCGATGAGGCAGAAATCTTATAGTGAAAGAGCATGGCAGGGAAAAATTTGTATGCTTTATAGTGGACAGGAATGAAAATGAACAAGATAGAGCAGTAGCAGCAGAGAGAGAGATAGAGACAGAAGAGACACAGAAAAAGACAAAGAGATAGACAGACGGGGGGTGGGGGTCAGGGGGGAGACTCACTTCCTGCAGCTAGATCAAACGCTCTACAATCCCCCCCACCTTCCTCTAGTCCCTTCAGCAGTGAAGTCATCGGAGGTTAATCTATTGAAAGTCATTGTGACCCAATACCCTCAGGACATCGCTGCTGCTCAGGACAAAGTTGCCAATACATGTTTCTCTGGGGACATTTCACATCCAAACCATGTTAACTAGCAGTAGAACTCACTGTTATGATGAAATGGGTAAGAAACCCTCATTTCCTGCTGTCTGATATAGTCATGTGAACATGCAGTGAGGAAGTTAATTGGAATTGGAAAGCATTTCTCCAATTTAAGAGTAGACATGGAATAGTCCAGGGGGAGCCATCTGATTAGGTATAAAGAACTTCAAATCTAGTATACTTGCCCAATTATTTTATACTCAGACCACAGAAGCCTTTTATTATTCTTATTGAAGAAGTATACAGTCACCAAAACAAAATAATTAAGCTATGAATCTTCATTCTTTGAAAGATCCAACTCATTATGCTTGATACAAACACCTTTACCCCTCCAGAAATAGCATTGCATGTGTGTTTTGATGTCAACTTAGTAGATTTTGGAGCAGCAGAAATTTTCTACTGAATTTCAAAGCCTAAGCTAATAAGTCTTCCCAGAGTAGGCGTAGAGTCCAGGGTGTCACTAGATAAATGCTCCATCACTGACCATTTATCCCCTGCCCCTAAACTGACCTATAGTTCTGTCACTTCTCTGATTTGATCAATGCAGTGATCTCAGTATATATGCCAAGCTCAAATGCTGAAAACTGACCAACACAGTCTTAAAAGATAATGATCTATGTGGTACTGAAGTCATCAGGATTGGTTCTTAAGTGTTGAACTAGTGTGCTTATATGAGGGCCCCTAAAGAGCCCTCCATGTCCCATGCATTATATGAGGTCACAGCAATATGTCACCTGTGAACCAGGGAATAAGTCTTAAGCAAATGCCAGATCTGCTTTGAACTTGCCATTTTCTCCCCAGGTTTTATATCTGTAAGAAACATCAACTGTTTATAAGTCCCATTATTAATGACATTTTAAACTTTTCAACCTGGATGCAGTATGAGAATAAATTTATTTTAGCATTATCAGTGAACACACCTAAAATCCCAGTATTAACTTTCTTGAAAGGTACCATGGAGAAATTCATAAGTTGTAATACTTAACAGTTTACATCCAACCATTCATGCCCAATTGCCACAATTCTAAGGAAAACTGGGGTATGTAGTTTACTACCCAGTCTGAAGACCTTTACTGATCCAGCCCTTGGTTGTATTTGGATTTACATGGGTCCCTGCTCAGGCCACAATGCACTGGGGTGTTCCTTTTCTGGGACAGAAAAAGGATGGTGTCAGAATGAAGTTGGGGGCTCAGAGGGAATGGGAAGCTGAGTCTCGGAAAGATATGACCACAAGGTGGCAGTAGCATACAGCTCTGGTGACTCCAAGGGCTTATTAGTCCCTTACAGCAGAATTCTGTCTATAGGTTCCTCACAGGCTGAGGGGAAACAGGTGAGAGAACTTCCCGGGGAGAAGGGCTCCCAAAGGAGCATTCCAAATTGAATGGGCTCCCAAAGGTGTCACTTAGCTAGTATGGGGAGTTTCTGGACCTGACAACCACAGGTCGACACCTCATCCCTGAGTAGGACATAGGATTGAGGGAATCCTGAAAGCCAAATAGAACAAAGGCTACTTGGGTGGGTCGTGTTTAATATGATCAGATATGTTGAAGGAGCTCTGTGTGGTGGTACACACAGGAAGCAGAAGCAAGTGGGTCAGATTTGTGGACCATTCATAACTACAAGTTTGAAGTCAGCCTGTACTAAAGGAGACCTTGTCTAACATTGTAGTCTTGAGTGGTGAATGAAATTCTCAAGAGATAAAAACAGACATAGACATACAGACAGACAAATAGGCAGATACCCAGGAGATAGGAGGACAGGAAGGAAGGGGGGAATGGAGGAAGGAAGAATAAAAAAATAAAAATGGGGTCTGATTCCACAAGGATTTTTGAGCTAATGGGATTTCAGTTTAAAAAAAAAACTGAATTAGAGATGAATACCAAGTCTATCTTTTATTATTTAAATAATGAAATAAATAGAAAATTCTATATGTAACCACACCCCTCATTTTTTTTAAGAAAGAGAACAGGTCTCATTCATCGTTAACATGGTCCTAACACTATGGAGGCTGAAACAAGAGGATTGTGAACTCCAGGCCACTTTGGGCTACAGAATGCTATCTTGTTTAAACATAAGAAAACACAGGAGAAAAAAATAGAAAAATAAGAATTATCTGATTCCTTCTTTCAAAAATTTGAGGTTCTTCAAGATTTCCATTGAGAATTGCCAGTGGTTTCTCACTGGCAGGCACTAGACAATATTTCCTTTACTTTCCACAACAGTTCTTGAAGGTAGTACCTTTGAGCCCACTTATCAGAGGGGAAAATAGCACTGAGTCTCACTAATATGCTAATTTCACACAGCCAGAGGAGTAGAGCCAGACTTCAATCCTAGACAGTGCAAAGAGACCTGGAGTGTTAAATCCTGCTGTAGATTGCATCTTAAACATCCCTGAAAGGTTCTATTACTAAAGGCTTTGACAATACGATTGTACTGTTTGAAAGTGGAAGCGAAGGGGCCTAATGAAAGGCATTTAGGCCGCTGGAGGTGTACTTGAAAGGGTTTTGGGGTCTTATCCATTTCATTCCGTAGTAAAATATTAAAAAAAAAAATCCCGTCGTGGGTTTTCTTCCCTGCCTTAGACTATTTATGTTCCTGGATGAAAGACACACACAGACTTGTATTTTTAAATATGTCTTAGACAGCACAATATCTGGGCAATTGTCTACCCTCCATGTTGCTAGAATCCATTTTCCTATCGATAACATCGAATTATTGCTATTTACTATGTTTTATCTGAGCTGTTCTTATTTCTAATTGGCCAGTCCACACGGCCACATTTTCTTTACTCCTACCCCATGGTGGCTTTCTCTCCCTCTGATACATTCTATTTTTATCTCCTGGTGGCTTCCTCTGTTATGTCTGATCTATATTACTTTGGAAGGGGTCCAAAGGCTGTGGGTGTCTTTCATCCAGAAATATAAATGGCCTAAGGCAGGAAGAAACCCCGCCCTGGGATTTTTAAAATATGTTTTACTACATCATTCCATTTCATTCTTATCCACTCTCACTGCCTGGCAAAGAGGGAAAGCTTTGCTCTGCCTTACAACCCTACCATGATAACTTGTCTGATTACAGGCCCAAAAATGAGTGTGGTCAACTGATCACAGACCAGAACTTGTGTGTGTGTGTGTGTGTATGTGTGTGTGTGTGTGCACATATTTATGTGCACTTGTACAGAGGCCAAAAGTCAATGCTCAGTGTCTTCCTCTTTTACTCTCCATTGTACTTTTTGAGCCAAGGGCTGGTCATGGATGCATAAACATCTGCTTCCCACTGCAGTGCCAGGCTGGCGGGGGCACATTCTACCTTCCTGGATCCCATGTGTGGTGGGGATCCAAGGCCAGGTGCTCTTCTTTTGCAGCAAGCACTTTACCTCCCGAGCCAGATCCTTAGCCTTCACCTTTTCTTTCATAAGTTAACAGCCTCAGATACTTGTTGCAGTAACAGAAAATCAACTGACATGAACCAATGGCCTAGCTTGCCTGTCACCTAAGGCTTACCACACCCTGGGGTTGCCAAGACATTCTCTAGTTTTTGTTTTTTGTTTTTTTGTTTTTGCCAGAAGGCTCTTTTCTTCTCTAGATGAAAAGGATGGAAAAGTCCACAGAACATTCTTTATTTTCTCTGTCTTTTTACATTTCTTTTTGACAAAACAAACAAACAAACAAACAAACAAAAAACGGTATTTTAGTTTGTTCTAATATCTTCATTGACTATTTTAATTATCTAACATTTTGCCATTTAGACTGCATTTTTTAACCAACCCAATTTTTTAAATTGGACTTCTAAGTTGTCCTACAGAGTAAGAGTTTTGATCACAGCATTTCATGCATATGTGGCATTATGCTGTGTGCTCATTCATTTCCATCCTCAGTGCCCTCCTTCATGCTCCCATCTCCTTGGTTTGTTCCCTACATTACTTCAACTCACTGCATAGTACTCACTTCACAGTGATTCTATTACCAACAGCAATCTTTCTAAATACTTATTCTCAGTACCACAGTAAAGGCTTCTTCACCTGGTACCCAGCACCTACGCATTTGTATCTAGTGATTGCCTCCCTACTTCTGATTATGGGGAACCCTAAAAACTTAAAAACTAGGTCAGAATAAACACTGAGGGGAGGTCTGACCATACAAGAGAATACAAAAGCACTCCCAGCACCCAACACTGTATTTCATTTATCCAGACACCTGGGTCTCAATCCCGGTTTCAGACCCCATTATCTGCCCTGTGCATAATCTTGTTGGAGAACAGAAGGACTGGGAATAGACGGCCCTTCTCATTTCTGCCTGAGGCTTTTTTTTTAACTTAAAGGCATATTTTGTATTGTGATTGGCAAAAATGAACTAAGCACAATGCTGCAGGATTCTTTGCAGCATTTCCCTTGTCAAATATGATACACCGTCGATAGGTAGAATTCCTCCACACTATATGTAGACATCTCTCACACACTGTAAACACAGGTGGAATTCCTCCACACTGCCTGTAGGCATCTCCCATACACTGTAGACAAAGGGCCATTCCTACACACTGCCTATAGGCATCTCTAGGGTACTACATCTGATTATCAGCAGCAACTGGGCTGAAAACAACAGTATCTTACAACCTGAAACCCAGAATCCTAAGTGATTCTCTACTGGGCTATGGCATGCATCGGCATCGGTCCTGTGGGTTGAATTATGGATCCTGCGTCTGCCCCTTCTAAGTGCTGCAGCTCCGAGAGGCAGAGGCACAGGAATTTGACTGTGTTCACTCCAAGTTGTATGAAGCTGCAGAACTCCACTCTGGGGGTAAGGGAACACAGTCTGAGGTCCCACAGTCGTCTGGAACTCTTGAGGTCTGGGTCCCTGGGCCAAAAGGCAGCCAGGGATTGTTTGGTTCTCAGGCCCTTGGGCTTCCAGGCACTGCCGAGAAGCCATGAAGGAATGGACCAAAGTAGGGGCATACAGGCTAGATCAGCTGGCAACCGAAGAGGAGAGGGGGAAGGATGAACTCTGGCTGCATCCCTCAGGGATGAGAGGACTCACTTGGCTGGATCATGGCTGGCTCTGCTCGCTTGCTTGAGTTGGTGGCCTCTGTGGCTGGAAGTGTAGAGAGGCTGTCTGTGGGAGACTAGATGGTGGCTCAGTATTTGAAAACCTTCTCCAGAGCTCCCCATGGAGGGTTCCAAAGAAGAAAAGTAGGCTATGGTCTTAAGATATTTATTGTCATGGTGGAAAATGGATGAAGCTATACCCCGGTATTCTCAGGGAAGGCCTGAGGTTAAATACCTTTTGCAAGGAGAAGAGTCTGGAAAGGAATGCATAATTGGCTATACCCTCTGGCCTTTAGGTATCTCATTAATATAGAGATCTATCTTGAGGCTCTGTGGCTGGTAGTCATGCCCTCTATCTGTGGAGGGACTAGTAGGGGTGTTGTCCTACATGCCTGAAGGCACAGATCAATGGAGGTCTTCAGCCTTGTTTCAAGGAGCCTAGAGTCTGGGAGCATGATGAAATGTATGCCATCCCTTGCACGGAAACCTGTGGGGTCTCCAACCTGCTGGGTCTCTGGCCATCTCTAACTGGTGCTTGACTAGGAACCATGCTGTATTTTTATGGCCCTACAATTCTCATCCAAGAAAAGTTCAAGGTGTCCTTAATGGAGACTTCTGTGAATAATCAAATTTTTCCATGTTTTAGCAACTGCTGTGTCTTTTGATTTAGGACCTCTTCAACTCCCAAAGCCAGCAGGCATCTCCTTTTCTTCTCTGAGGCTGCTTCTGTTGATATCTATTGTTCCTCAGACTCAGCCTCCCTCTTAGACATGGAAGAACTCTTGTTATTACATTATACCTGACTAGACAATATACAACCTTTTTTTTTCTAGCTGAAGACTTTTAATCATCTCTGCAAAATCCTGTTTGTATTCAAGGTAATGTAATATAACATGTCCAGGGATTAAGAGAGAGACATCTCTAGAGCCTACCACTGTGTTCCACGCCTTCTCTAAGACTGTGTGCCCACCATCCCATCATAAGCCTCAAGTCCTTTTATTTGGGATTGATGAATGCATGCATGAGACTATTGAGAAATTTGAAATAATTTGAAATATACTGAAATCAAAACTCACAGGGAGAAAAATGCTGACATGCACTTTGCAGAGTCAGTATAGTTTCTACCTGAATGTGTACGACAGCTTTCTACATGTAATCATATGGAGTATTAGAAATCATGTTTTTCAGGGCATTTACAGTCACTGGCACATAGGAATTGGGAAATTAGTAAAATGGTCCTCATTTTACTTTTGAAATGACTTCTGCTAAAATGTAAAATTTTGATGTCTAAAATGCATTGTTAAATTCAATGTTGATATTCTCTAAGACTCTCAACAAGTAAACCACACATCTGTGACTCCAAAATGTGGTAGTTTAAATGGAATGGCCCCATAGGCTCATATATATGGAGGCTTAGTCATTAGGGAATGGTGATATTTGATAGGTATTAGAAGGTGTGGCCTTGTTGGAGGAAGTGTGTCACTGTGGACGTAGGCTTTGAAGTTTCAAATGTTCTCTCTCTCTCTCTCTCTCTCTCTCTCTCTCTCTCTCTCTCTCTCTCCTGCTACCTACTGATCTAGATGTAGAACTCTCAGCTCTCAGTTTCTTCTCCAGAACTATGTCTGCCTGCATGCTGCCATGCTTCCCACCATGATGACTATGGGATAAACCTCTGAAACTGTAAGCCAGTCCCAATTAAATGTTTTCCTTTATAAGAGCTGCTATGGTCATGGTGTCTCCTCACAGCAGTAGAAGCCCTGAGACAAAAATGAACTATCTTTCTCTATCTCTCTTTTTTTTAATGGGATTTTTAAAATTCCTGGAATGTCTTGTGAGGATGGAAGAAAACCATTGTAAAGTTCACTGAAGCAAGTACTTCAGGTACTGAACACAGACACAAGTGGGCAGAAACAAGTGGTTTTCTTGACTGAGAGCTTTAAACAGGCAGCAACTTCCACCCATCACCATGGAATTACTTAAGTCTCCCTAGTGACTTACCACTGTGGTGTGTGACTTGGTTCCTAAAGTGAGGAAACAGAGTCTAAGATGCAATGACATGTGAAGGACACATTGTTCACATGTGATGGAGTTTGTGCTCAGCTCAAAGTCCCAGGATATCAAAGCACAAAAATCCTTATGCAAAGATCCCCAAGACAACTCTGGTGGGTTGTCACCAGTGTGGTATCTATGGGAATTCCCCCGTAAGAGGCAAGGTTACTCTTTACACAGGTAACCTACACTGTTTGATTCAGGTAGTGAGGATTCTTATGAACCACGTGTTTTATTTTTCAGCTTGATTAAATATCTTACCAGGAATGCCAAGGGTCTACATTGCTGTTGGCATATAGAGATTTTGTGTATTTAGTTTGGTATATTCCAAAAATAGGCTCTTTACAGAAAAAACAACCCTATTGTTTTTAGATGTAGTGTAATGTTCGATGTTTACTGAAAACACAGCAATGCAATAATGACAAATTTGAAAATATCAAAAAATTTACTTCACATGCAACCTCAGAGGTTTCTTGCATATTTTGAAATAATTTTTATCACCTTTACTTCCCTGTACTTATATATACAAATAAGGTCGGTTTATTGATATACTCTTATGGTTCATATAAACTGTTTATATATGCTAATTCTTTATATTTCTACAAGTTTTTCATGACACTTGTTTCCATTTGACTTGTTTTGTTGAGGTATAACATTTTAAAATAGCTATCAACTTCTACCTTTTCTCTGTGCTTTTTTTACATGTGTATCACGTGATGTGTGTGTGTGTGTGTATGAGTGTGTGAGTGTGTGTGTGTGTACAGGAGTTGGTTCTGGGGGTTGAACTCTAGTTGCCAGACTTGCACAGTAAACACTAAGCAAGTTTGTCTGCTGAGCCATTACACTGGCCTGTGACTATTCCTCTAGAAACTTTCTAATTTTTCCATTATTCTTATAAATGAACATCTTAAATTCTTCCTGTGCTTTGTTGAATGTCTAATGCTGTTTTCAAATCATGTTATCTTTAACTCTTTAATTAGTTTTGACACAAAATATATATCTAATTTTAAGTTAATTAGTTAATTAATTATACTGCTATAATTTTATACTATCAAATAATTAATGCTCTATTGTTTCACTATATGCGCTATTATATTTTGCATACAGTGAAGGCCAAAAGAGATTTCAATTTATATAAAAGGGTAGTCTTTTTTATGTGTTTATTCTAGAGTGCATCTGCTTCATTTATTGTTACATACATGAGTGAATTTAAATCTAATGTGCATTAGATATGAGTGTTGAATATTGATATTCTCCAATATAAATTTAAATATAGTTTGTTCCTGAATATTCTATTTATTGTTATTTCAATATTAATACAAAGACCCATCTTTTTGTTTGGCATATTTCTGTTTCAAAATATAACTTCGAAGCTCATTTTAGCCAACAATTACTGTTTTTACAAATATTTCAAAAGTAATTTCTCTGACTTTTCTTGGAGAG
Source organism: Grammomys surdaster (assembly GCF_004785775.1). NCBI lineage: Eukaryota > Metazoa > Chordata > Mammalia > Rodentia > Muridae > Grammomys > Grammomys surdaster. The sequence goes on from NW_021604604.1 coordinate 7,474,895, forward strand.
ATGGCTCAGTGATTAAGAGAATTTTCTGTATTTCCAGAGAACCCACGTTCTATTCCTAGCAACCATATCACCAGTTGCAGGGCTCCAACACCCTCTTCTAGACTCAAAGAACATTGGTACTAATGCACGCACATATCCACATATATACACATGTGAACATAATTAAGAATGTAAAAACCCAAATCCTTTTTAAAATATGCTATAAAGACTGAAAATTTACTGAAATTTGATATAAATAAAAATAATTACAAGAACATTTATCTTCCCAGGTTAACCTTAAAATTGAATTAGCTTTAGAAAGATATAGTGTAGTTAAGGGGACAAATTCCTCTTTGGGTTTTAACCTCAACTATACAAGTTGGTGTGTAAGTTTTATCTAAGTGATACTTGGAGAGCTGGAACACTAGGGAAGGAGATGCTTACGTGGGGAGGGAGTTGGGAAGAGAGGAGAAATGAGGACACTCTAGGAGATGATTAACCAATGTGAAGGGTGTCTGAAAAGCCATGTGGTGGCTGACGACCTGGGTATCTTACAACCTGGCCAAAAAGTATAAACAGAGGAGATAGCAGAACACATGTGATATGGAAGAAGGGGTAAATCTGGTAGTGAGGTTTAAGTGGAGACGGAGATGAGGATGGAGGGACTTGACAGAAGAATATGTAAAGAGCAATTTAACCAACCCTAAGGATTTATGAAAAAGCCTTACGGAAGCACACTAGTTTGAAAAATGACTACAAAATGCTTTTAATAATCTATTTAAAAGATTTAGTTTTTAATTACATGTACACATATGTGTTTGTGTGTGGTTATGTGCACTTGAGTCCAGGTATCTACAGAAGCCAGCAGACAGTACTGGGTCACCTGGAGCTGGAGTTAGAGTCAGTTGTAAGCCATCTGGTGAATATTCTGGGAACTGAACTGGGGACTTCTGGAAGAACACCCCGAAACCTTTGAACCATCTCTCCAACTCCGTACATTTTAAAAAGAAGTTTGAATGGAGGTACTCTACATGGTGGACAATGCAAGACATGGGTTATTAAATGAAAATAATAGGATACCTCCCTATAAGTTTTCAGTCAAAGAAACCTCTGCAACCTGCAAAAGCAACACCTATATGTCACTGCTCTTTGTTACCTACCGTAAGTAGAGAGTAAGACTTTAGATCTGAAGACACTATACACTTTGTCTACAGGAAATAAAAAAAAATCAATCTTGAATATATTAGGAAGATACTTCCCTGCTGGTTAGCTAGCTTTCACAGGGTTGGGAAGTACCATGCAGACTGCTGAGTAAAAAAAATACATCAATTGTCTTATCCAGGAGTAAACCCTGCAAGCTGCAGTCTTGACCTACCATAGAGGATACATGTACTGGTAGAATAATGGGATGACTTTTGGGGAGGGTAATTAGCATCTTTTTGAACATTTTATGTGTATGAATGTTTTGCCTGCATGATTGTATGTATACCATGTATGCCTGGTACCTGAAAGTAAAAAGAGGGCACAGTATCCCGTGGAACTAGAGTTACAGATGGTTGTGAGACTCCATGTGTGCCTTAGTTATGGTTTTATTGCTGTGAAGAGACACTATGACCATGGCAACCCTTATAATGGACAACATTTAATTGGGGACACTCACTCGGTGTGAATTTATTGTTGTAGCTGATAAGGTCAAGGGGTAGTAGTTATCTAAAATGCAAAAGGAGTATGCCTGGCTGTCAGCAGAGGTTCAGTCCATTATTATCATGGTGGCAAGCATAGCAGTGTCCAGGCAGACATGGTGCTGGAGAAGGAGCTGATCTTGATCTGAAGGTCACTAGGAGAAGAGTACTATCTTCCAGGCAGCTAGGAGGACAGTTTCTCAAAGCTCACTGCTACAGTGACTCCAACAAGGCCACACCTCCTAACAGTTCCCCTCTGTATGAGTGAGTGGTATATTTGAGCATATTCAAACCACGACAATGTAGGTACTAGGAACAGAACCCAGGTCCCCTGCAAGGTATCAAGTGCTCTTACATGCTGAACCATTTCTCAAACCTCACTTTCTGACTGGATCTGAGCCATGTTCTATGGACAATGATTCACTCCTAGACTGTACACTTAGGTCTTTATTGGTTGTTGGCTTTTTATTTTAATTGGTTTGATTCCTGGATATAAGGAGAAAAGAAGACAGTTATCAAAGATGACTTGCAGACTATTTGGTTTCTATAACCATACTGAGAAGAGAAATACCTTTTTCTGCAAGACAGAGACAGAAGGGAACATTTTGAGAGAGGTATGGTCACAGTTCAGTTTGGGATGCATAAAATCTGAAGTGTCTAAGAAACTCAAGAAGAGATGTAAAGACATGTAGGATTTGGTCCCATATGAAAGACTGTAATGATCCATCTGCTTTTTCTCTTCCTGGCTTCACTTTCTCAGCACAGACACATTTCTAAAATCTAAAATTGGGCAGGACTCCTTCAGAGTGTGTCTGCGGGGAAGCTTAAGCCTCTATCCACATAAGACTTTAATCAAAGGCTGGGCTGTGTTCTACACATGGATTTAAAAACAACTTAGTTATTTGAGTCACTGTGAAGTGTTTGCAACACATCGTTTGGATTGTAGACTAATATTGTCCAAGAGACACTCAAGTAGAACCAAACGAAATGTCAGGGAGAATGTGTTTGTAGGCATTTTTTTTCTAATTTCAATAAAAATACAGTATGTGTTGTGTTCCTTCAAAGCACAAACCATTTCCATCCTTCCAGTCATTCAACTTTTTATGAAAATATTGCAAAATATGAACTATGAGGCATTTAGCCCCTCCCATAAATTAATTTCCAACATTCTTTTCATAAGAGGCTACATGGAGGCCATGTGAGCTGGATATGATAGTTTATGCATGCCTGGAATCCCAATATTGAGGAGGCTGACCCAGGAGAAACACTTCACATTCAATGTCAGCCTGTGTAACATCACAAAGTCCAGGCCAACCTAGGCTAAAGAGTCAGACACTGTCTTTTTAAAAATTCCAAATCATTCACCACTAACTCACTTACTCAGTGTGAATTTATTGTTGCAGCTGATAAGGTCAAGTGGTAGTAGCTATCTAAAATGCAAGAGGAATATGCATGGGTGTCAACTATGTACATCCTAGAAAGGATTCCAGGTTTCAGAATCTATATGTCTTTCTTGAAAATAGAAGAAAAGGTTAAGATTTGCGAATAGATGAGATTAAACTATAAAATTTTGTAGAAGAGCTAAAATGGAAGATTTATGTGTTTTTAGAACACTTTCTTCTTTTAAAGCTACATTTATTTTTAAAAAAACATTGTTTAGATAGGACGGTAATTTCATTCAACAGTCATATATATTCCACTTAAAGAAGCTCATCTTTCCAGTGGTTTAAAGCCAAGCTCTTTGTTAGTCATGTTGCTGCCACTAGGTGGCAGGCTTTGCTAAAGAATATTGCAGCCATTTTCAGAATTTTTTTTCATTATTTTTTCCCCCCTCTGAATCAATGCTTAATCAAAGCATTTAAATTAAAGCCTCCACAAATCTTAAAATATTTCCCAAGAGGTTACATTACCTTTGTAATTAAAAAGCAAACTCACGGTTTCACAAGCATGAATTTTAGACAGAATCTAATTGGGTCTCTTTCGTGTTTAAGCATCCATAGACCAAATGCAGTAGGGGGTTTGGTGGTACATGCATTAATAGCAGACAGGCTCATGCTCAGGTCTCTGCCATCTCCTCCCTTAGTCCTTTTCTACTCTGTTCTGCAGGGTGGCTGTACCGTTATCTGAATCAAGCTCTCTGGCACATATTAAAACATTCATGCAGAAATTTGAAATCCCTACAATTTTATGTTAATTCACTAATGAGACAGTATTGAAGTCTATTTATTTTAAATGATTCTTTAAGACATCCAAATGACCTGTTGCTCAGTGAGGAACAGCACAGGTCATTATTGCTTTCGGCCACCCACCATAACTAGATGGAAAGACCTTATTGCTGAAAACATCACACACCTTTGTTGTAGGACATAGGGAAAAGTCTTGAACTAATGAAGAAACTCTCCCTGCTGGCTAAACTTCATACTGCTGCTAGATGCTATCCAAGCTATTGGGGGAGAAAAGACATAAATGGCCATATCCAGCACTGAATCCTGCATACTTCAGTCCCAAAATATCCAAGTCAGTTGTGGCCATTGGTGCATTGTAGCATGATGGTGATTATGTGGGTAACCAACTACCTTTCGATTGGATTTTAGAACTGTTCCACAGGAGGGAATTCATGTACCTCTAAGGAGGGAACTGTAAGGCTAGTGGAAAGCACATGGCTGGGGATATCATAGGCCCTAGTGGGTAACCTCTTGGTGTTTGTTTCACTAAATGGTCACGCTTTCAAGCTACCTCCACCGTATTTATGTTTAAATCCATAGATCTGTGTAGATCTGTGCTTTTTTTTCCAATACTGATTCAAAACGTTTCTTTCCGCAGTGGGTAGTGGATGATGCAGAGATTCACTAGTCAGATCGCTGAGTAATGTGTGCCCACCTGTGCATGAGTTGTCTATATCAATCTCCCAGCCTTGGGGAATGTCATTAAAGAGGAGGAGAGAAATATTTTTAAGAGATAGAGATTTGAGGGGACTGTCACAAAACAGTGTCTCTTGGACATAATGGAGCCATTGCACAGATGAAGTACCAGTGGCTATGGTTGTCATTGGAGACATGCAGGATATCAAGGTCATCAAATGTTCAGTACTGGTCAAGGAGGAGAATAATAAGGACCTACCCCAGATAAGAAGCTACTGACAGTTGAAAGAGGTTGAAGAAAAGAAGTCAATGTTTTTTGAGGATGTGGTCTATAACAGGTTGCCCATGGTCCAGTGGATGGTCCTACACCTTTTGCATACGGTCAATACTAATTAGATTCAGTGCAGGGAGTGGGGAGTAAGTATGAGAAAAAGAATAAGACTGGACATGAAGAGAAGGACACAGGATGATGAGGTGGATGGGTCCTGGGAGGAATTGAAGTGGTGCAGTGGGAGATGAATAAGATCAATATACTTTGTATATGTACATGAAATTTAAAAAATATTATTAAAAATAAGTAAAATGGTTCTTTAAGAAAGTACAGCCATCAGATCCTGGTATCAGAATACACTCTAAACTAGTATCTCTTTGTGTAAACCTCATTAGAGAAGGTTCTTTGTCCAGTGAACAAGAGTTAATGTAGAAATTCACAACTGGTGTAGAGAATCTGTATCTTTGGAGTGCTCAGAAAAAAAAAATTACACCTCTCCCCAGGGCTTAGGGACTATTTCGGAAGAGGCCAGAAAGATTGTAAAATTTACACGTCAGAGAAGACTGGAGCAAATCAGTGTCTTTGGAACATGATAGGATCATTGAGCTGGCAGCAGCCATTGGTTACTCATACAAGATTTGTACAAGGTGAAGCCAGTCAACATTCTAGCACAGAGTAGGAGGAGATTCATGAGCCCCTGCCCTAACAGAGGAATAATGGACATTTATGGCTTCTGGAGCACAGCAGAAGAGTCAGTTTCCTTTAAAAGTGTAGCTCCTGGTAGGTTGACTATGATTAAGTGGATGGCTCTATACCCAGAAATGTATTGACAGTAAAAATTAGCATCCAGGAATTATAAAAACACAAAACAAGGACACAGAGTTGGAGGTATAGAGAGGCGGGGGTGGATCTTGGAGGAGCTAGGGGAAGGAATCATGGGTACATATTTATCAACATGCATTGTATGAAATAATTATAAATCTTACAATATTGGGGATTTCTGTCTTTTGTTTTTGTTTGCTTCATGGGAAGTGGGAACTATATTTGAAAACTGTGGAAGCATCGTTAATCACATAAGGAGAAAAATCAAGTAACTATATAGGTTTGTCATAATAAAATGAGGCCTGAAAACCCACAACAAAGTAGATCCCAAGACTCTGGTTTTCTACACTGTACTTGAGGTGCAATTTTATGACATCTTGGATTAAGGGCTATCAGAATCTCTGGTTTTGTTCAGATATAGCTAGATTATAATTGGAAGGATTTCATGAAATGGTGTCAAGAATCTGAAAATCCAGACTCTAATCGTGGTTTGAATTCAAGCATACAATACGCCAATTGTGAAGTTGTGTCTGGGGTGGATATGGGAGCCATAGAATGTCAAATGCAATGAGGAAAAATGTAGAAAATAGTCCTGTATTTTCCATCCTAGAATCAGCCCTCTTTCTAGCTGGAAGATTTTCAGAGGTCTAGACGAGTCAATCCAAACCAGGAGATTCTGCCAGCGGAGGGCGAGCATGGGGCTACAGGAACAAACCATCATGAAAGACTCTGTGCATCAAGGCCAGACTTTGTTGTATAGCACAAGATGGCCTTACCTGCTCACTTTTGACCATCATCACTGGTTACAACCCCACTGTGCCTTCAGACACACCACAGTACCCTAAAATCCCAGCACAAATGCTTCAGTAGTGTTTGTAAACTCACACATATTAAAGGCTTGGTACTCAGTAAAATTCCAATATGATATGGTGAAATCTCCAAGAGGTAAGATCTAGAAAGACACCCTAAGATCTTTGTGGTGTCTGGGGGATAGCAGGATCTCACTTCCTTCGTCTTTTCTCTTTTTCTTCTAGACCATGAAGTGACAAGTTCTGTTCTGCTATACACTTCTGTGAGATGAATTATTTTGGCACAGGGCCAAAAGCTATGAGGCTTGAGATCTCTAAGTCTGTGAGTCAAAACAAACCTGTTGACCTAATGTGATTACCTCTAAGATATATGATACAGTAATAGAAATTTGATTAACATGGGCATACCACTCCACCATGGGCCCAACCTCCTTTCTGAGCAGCTCTTGGCTCTCTAGTTCCTATCCTTGGCCATCTACTACCTACACAACTCTTTCAAGGCCAAGCCTTCATTCAGATAAATCTACCTGTGCTTATTTCTAGGAAACAGTGACACTAATAGGTGCCATAGGATGAGAGGATTAAGGCAATAAAAAAATCTTTCTTCCACTGTCTTGAAGGTCAAAGTTCCACATCTAAGAGTCAACAGAGCCATGGTCTCTCTGAAGCACCAGAGAAGGATCTATTTTATGCCTTTCTAAGCTCTTGGTTTTTTATTTTTTTTTGGTAATCTTTAAAGATCATGAGCTGCAAGTTCTACTAATCCACTGTCCTTTCCATCCCTACATGGCCTGCTTCTTTATATCTGTGTCACTATTTTCTTTTCTGATAAAGGCATAAGTCATACTGAACAGGTCTCACCTTCATCAAGAGCAACCTCTTCTTAATTTGATTTCCTCTGCAAAACTATCTTTCTCCAATAGGTCTCACTTACAGCTATCCATGATGAGAAGTAAAGAACATGCAATTCAACTCACACTATCTTGCCTCTTTCTACTTCTTGCTCCCTACCCCATGTTCTCCAGTACTAGCTAGTAGATCAATAACAGTGCTGATCACATTGAAGGCAGGTACCACACACTTATCTCTGGGCCTGTGGATGAACACAACTTGTAGTTTTATCTAGAATTAACCCTACTCCCCAGCATTTCCCCTAGACATGAGCTATTGTCTGATGACAATAATCCCTCAAAGAAGCCCCTCTATTAAAGGAAGTTTTAGGTCACAAAATTCTGGGTAAGTGTAGAAGAAGGGTGGTATATGCTTGGATCACTGAAACATTCTCTAAGGTGTTAGTAGATTCAGGGTAAGTGCAGAGAGTGGGTAGGTTGTGAACCATACCTGGTTCCATGGGGAGATATTTTTGTGTGTATGTGACAGTACAAACATGTCTCATTAGATAGTATGCCTTTTACGTCATTTCTAGGCCAACCCCATACTACTACATATTTTCTATAATTTTATTCATGAATCCTGAGTCTTCTTTCAAGCCTTTGCAGAACGGTGGCTCTTTACTCCAGAAGGAAACTATTAGACAGTGCTGGAGGCATAGATAACAATATATAAGATTCCAACACTGTTCCCTGATGATCTTGGAACAAGGGAGGGGAGAGCGTGCCCTCCTGAGATAGGGAATATGGATCCATCAGTAACAAGGTCAGGCTCTGAGCTAGAAGTCTATGCTCCATGGACAGGCACTGTCTTAGATCTTTGGTGTATCTTAGTCCTGGGGAATAAAAATCACCTTGGGCTCACAGTCTTATGCTCACAGAACAGGATTCTTCTAAGCTCTGAGCAGGAAGATATTGGCAAGATGGAGAATATGATGATGAGCAATTATGATGTTCCATGTGTGGTTGAGACACTTGCTGACTCTCATAAGCACTTGCTGGCCATGTTCAATACACCAGAGGAGACAGCAAGAGGAGAAACAGATGTCTTAGACTGACATTCATTTCAAAATTTATTTTTAAATGTGATTTGTTGTAATAAATGTGAACCTAATCTGACAAACCTGCCTGTTTTAATTTTTGTGTACCACAAAGCACCTAGTCTAGTAATTCTTCTACACACAATGGAAACTGAAAAGATGCCTGCTAATGCTAGCTAGCATGCTTAACACACTCAGCACAATGCCTGCATGTTAGACCTTGACATATTTGGCTATTCAAATAATGGTATTGAAAGATCTTCTTCAAACCACAAATTTTTCAGAGCCCATGATCAAATTCTTAATTCTCAGTATAATTGTTTAAGGATCTTATTTCTTTGTAACTCAGTGAAAAGAAAGCTAGAAAAGGAGTAGTTGAGAAAACAGATATTTGCACGGGAAGCTAGCTCCTAAGATTCTAATACCTGTGAATTTTAAAAACAATAAACAAGACATTGGAAGTAAAGGTCACTAAACACATAAAAATAGCAACATTGCTAACTAATTAAAAGACTTAAGAACACCATGCTTAAGTGCAAACTCTAGTGCAGGAAGTAAAGATGATAATCCTCAGAACTGGAGGCCATGCTGGTAGGATCTCTAAACTGATGTCAGTCTCTCATCAGTGTTTGGGTCACCAACATGGAAGCCATAGACCAATATGGTTTCCAGAGCTTGCTACACTATCTAAAATAATGATACAATGTTTTTACTGTATCCATTGAAAAGAATTTTAATATTTTTTAAAAGGACCAGTAAGACAGCTCAGCAGATGAGTTACCTTTGTAAATGTGTAACCTGAGTTCAGTCTCTGGATTCCACAGTGAAAGGAGAGAATAGACTCCTATCTCCATGTGCACAGTGTGGCACAAGTACCAATGAGTGTACATGTATGTGCCCATGTGTATATGTGTCTGTGCACATGCACACATAGGTAGGTGAGCATGTGCACACATACACACTTAATAAAATAATAAATATTTAATTATTTCTTTTCAAAAGTTATTAATACTCATACAAAGCATATTTCAAGATGCCTCTTAGGCAGTTGGCTATGTCAGGATGAAGCTGAACCTCCCCTTCCCTGATACCAGCTGTCAGAAAATCACTGAATTGGATGACGAAGGCAAGCTTCGTACATTCTATGAGAAGCGCATAGCCACACAAGTAGCTGCTAATGCTCTGTGTTAAGAGTGGAAGGGCTGTTTGGTCCAGATCAGTGGTGGGAAATGACAAACAAGGTTTTCTCATGAAGCAAAGCATTTCGACCCATGGCAGAGTGCACCTGCTGTTGAGTAATGGACATCCTTGTTATAGACCAAGGAGAACTACAGAGAGGAACTGCAAGGCTGTTCATGGATGCATTGTGGATGCCAATCTGAGTGTTCTCAATGTGGTTATTATTTAAAAAAAAAAGGAGAGAAGGCTATTCTGACAGATACTACTGTTCCTTGTTTGTTGGGATCTAAAAGAGCTAGTAGAATCCAAAAGCTGTTTAATCTCTCTAAAGAAGATGATGTTCACAAATATGTTGTCAGAAAGGTGTTAAACAAAGAAGGAAAGAAGCCCAGGACCAATGCACCCAAGATTTAGTCTTGGTACTCCATAGGTCTTACAACACTAATGCAGATGAACTGTTCTGAAGAAACAATGTACTTAAATAAACCCGAGGTGACTGCAGAATATGCTATACTTTTGATTCAGAGGGTCAGCCCATTATCATCAAGGTTGGAAGCATGGTAGCATCCAGGTAGGCATGGCATGGGTGCATCTTGACCTGACTGCATTCAGGAAAAGACTGACATCCAGGCAGCTAGAAGGAGGGTATCAAAGCCCACCCCCACAGTGACACACTTCTTCCAACAAGGTCACACCCACTCCAACAAGGCTGCACCTATGTACACAACCACTGGTTTGAAGGTACAAGAGCATGATGTGACTTGTTCCTGCCCTGGATTCCTCCCCGTGGTAAGTTGTAGCTCATGTAGAAGGATGTGATCCCTGAGGACGTTAAGTTAGAGAGCTTTCTCTCCATGTGGTAAAGCAGTATGAGATCAAGACACTTGGCTCTGTGATATTAAAGACTCCTCTGAGATCTAAGCATCTGGGGTCCTGTAGGAAAGGCCTGCTTCGGTTAATCACTTATAGACATTGTCAAGAGAAAAAAAGTCTTACTGACTTGAAGTTTTTGTCCTTCTTGTGACTATCATTTGTCCTGCTAATGTCTTTAAGTCTCAAAAAGCTATCATATTGCTCACAAATGCACAAATGTTACCACAAAAATCATACATTATTGTATGACACTTTATTTCCTATCATGCCTCTGTCAGTAAACCATTATTTAATATGTTCCTTATAATAGGAAATTGATATTTATTTATTTATTTATTTATTTATTTATTTGGTATATATCACACAGATATAAAACACACACACACACACACACACACACACACACACACACACCACAAACTCAGGAAGAATGGGACAGAGGGAAAGATGAGGGATAAAGGTAAAACAAGACAGAAGCTGCTTTCTCCACAAGATGGGGCTCAATTTTACATTATTTCAGAAATGTTCACTGTCGATTTAAGACCTTTTAAAACACTTTAGTTGCTTTTTAATAGCAATTCCATTTGGGAAGTTACTATTCATAAAGCCATGGTGTGTGTTTTTTTTTTTGTGTGTGTGTGTGTGTGTACAATGCTGCAGTCTAAAAGCAGTGAACTTTGAACTATACAAACAGTGATGCCCAAAATTCCTGGTGGTGAGTGTCAGGATGAATGAGTGGCGGTCCTGTGGACCACAAGCAGTGACTCTGGTGATAATAACTGCTGTGTCTGACAAGGTGTGCCGGATGAGCAACAGCTCTTAAGAGCTTCCTATGCTTTGTGTTTTACAAAGTGATTTCTTGTTTGAAGACTAAGGACATTCCATGCTAGAAATGCATTTATCTAAACTAATGCTGTTTCTAACTCTATTGAGGTCAATCTAATTTTCAATTTTCCCAACCACAAAAAACCAGAAACAATCACAAATTTCTCCCTAAAAATGCTTCAATAACCTGACTGTAACACTAGCCATTGCTACCACATTCCCATGGATGCCTTTATACAGAAACATATTTATAGTTAAGAATTAAGAAAATTCATCATAAAAACTCTTTTAAACAAAAAATGTAACAATACCTACAAAGGAATTTATTTCAAAAACCCATTATTAATACTTTAATATTGACTACATTTTTTACATTGCCAAATATTTTATCATCATAAAAATGTAAATACATTCCTTAAATAGTGTTGATAGCTTACCAAGGAAAACTAAAAACATGTTGAAAAGTAGATTTTCTATTTGCTTTGTAGAGCACTACTTTGAACTATTTAACTCTGTGAACTTTCAAAAATCCCACATTCAACTTGGCTGGGTACATATCTGTGGCCTAATAAGACTAATTTTAGATCTCTGCTATTTTCCCAAGCAGAAATACAACTGGAGTTTTGAACTTCTGCCTGAACCCCAAAATACTGAAATAACTGTCTTGTTTTCTAAGAATAAACAAATACAATGACATAACTAGATTTGTGGTTTGGTCTGAAGGTTGGCAATGCCCAATCTCCCTTTCTTCAGGAATGCACAAGTATTACTCAGACTACAGTCAGTGAACCTTCATTAGATGGGCCTCTTGGGAGCATTTTAGATCTGTTACAACTGTATCATAGGTAAGATTGCACCTGTGGCAGCCCCTTGTAAATGTCAAACATTATAACTGTGAGATATAAAGTATATACTACAAAGTAGATAGCTATATCGGGATCTGAAATGTTACCCAGGGTACTATCTATTAAAGGTTCCATGACAGAAATTCATCATATTCTCCTATGCCTTTTGTTTTGCTAACAGGTTCTTTGCTTCAGTACTAAAGTCTTAACATGCTACTGTAGTGGAGGAAATAAGAGGTGAAATCAACTTGGAAAATGTTTATGGATGGGCTTCCATTCCAATGAATACTGTGACACCCTGACCCTCCATCCTCCTCTCCCTTTGTTTACTGGTTGCCAGGCATTGACTGGCTGTATTCTATGTGTGCCTAGCATGCTATGTTGCCTCCTCAATGACCCAAAGGCAATGGACCATAGTGATAATAATCTGAAAACTCAAACATTGAGTGCAGGCACACTTTCTTCTTTTTAAGTTGATATATTTCAGGAATTTGTTACAGTTACATAAAACCAATGGAGCATCCATTCAATCAGTGCTTCATTGTGTTAATTCATTTGATCATTTGAGAAGGTATTCATAGCTCTTAAGAAGAGATGGGTAGTATGGCTCCCAAGTAACACACATGCATGGACACACAGAGAAAGAGAGAGAGAGAGGGAGAGGGAGAGGGAGAGGGAG
>NW_021604604.1:7487749-7501566 GCF_004785775.1 Grammomys surdaster
AGAGAGAGAGAGAGAGAGCAGATTGGAGAAGCAGATGATGTAGGAAGATGAGCCTCATTTGTAAAACTTTTTAATGAGGTTGGAGAGGTCAGAGAAGATAGAGAAGCAACAAGCTGATTTCTAAGAGACACTGAAAACATCAGTTATTCAGACATGAGAGGGTTGGGGACAGACATCTTTGAAATGCTTTGATAGCCAACGAGGCTAACCCTGCTATAGCAGCCAACGTTAGTGACTAGAAGTTAAAAGTGCCCCTTATGACTAACAGCGTGCTTTACTCTCTGATACTGTTCAAACACTTAAGTGAGAAAACAAAATATACCAAGCCTCTAGGGCCCACCTAGCCTAGAACAGTTTTGTCTTAGGCCTTAGTTCTCGGGACCTCATTTTCCTGCCTTGTAAAATGGGAGGTGTAGAGTATTAATCTCAAAGACCATTATAATATATTGATTTTTTTCTCTTTCTAATGCAGTTTGGCCTCAAAGTTTATGATCCTACTGCTCTCTCCTTCCAAGTGCTGCAATCACAGACACAGACAGATTGCCAGACCCAGCTCTTCCTTGTAGTACGTTGAGGTAACACACGCAATGCTTGTATGAAGTATGGACTTCAATTGCTGAAAGCTAGTACGATAATTTTTAAATTGGCTAGCTATATCCCCACTTTCTTCACTCTCCCTCTCTCCTCTGCCAAGGATTTTGTAATGTCCAATATTAAAACTGGCTAATTAATTCCTTCCAAAGCAACAGGATATCAAAAAAACACAATGAATCACCTTATTTGAAAAGCATATTTTATACAGCCAGAAGCCTGTGAAATAGCAGGTCACAAATAATGAAGGAAATAAAATGTCTTGACTATGTAGTCATGCAATCTGGCCCCTAAACAAACAGAGTATTGGCTAACATCACAAAGGAACAAAGACCTTGCAAAGGAGAGATATGCATACACACTTTTGGTGCCCACACTACACTCATCTGGTAAAAGTCAGTCGGTAGTTTGTATTAGGAGACAGATGGGATGTGAGCAAGCAGAAGGTCTTGGGCCACTGAAGCTGTTTCTGCTCCCACAATCCAGAAATCCTGAAAGATTTCAATCTGGCTTTATTTACCAAGGAAGTGTGCAATAATGTTATTGCGTTGGAATACAGATTCTATATCCAACTGAACTAGAAGACATACTGGGCTAGTTATGGTTGTGGGACATTAACTTCTGACCCTCAGTTTAACCTATTTTTAGATGCAAAAAACTTGGTGCTTCTCAAGCCTTGATTTTTACACAAGCTTTGCAACCTAACTCAGATTTTTGAGCAAGTCTCACTAAAAGACTATAAACATCTGCACCGTCCCATCATGACTTAGAGAAAAATTCATTGGAATGTGTGAAGCAGCTATAGCATGATCAAACAATTTTATCAAATAGAGTGGAATTCCTTTTTGTTTTGTACAAAACTCATTTCTCAAAATTGATTTCATATCTAGTTGGGTAAATCTGTTTCCTGTTACCTTGCTAAGTAAGCTCTGAGACCAAACATAATTGCGTATTTCATTTAGGGAAGAGACAGTGGGAAGCCTGGAAGAAGGTACTAATATTTAAGTAGGAACTGAAGAGATGGTTCAGTGGCAAAGCACTTGCAAAGCAATTGTGGGAGCTTTAGTTCAGACCCCCAGAGGCCATGTAAGAGCAAATGGGTGTGGCAGCCCATCTGTAATCCTGGGAGATGGAGCTGGAGAATTACAGAAGAGGCTGGCTAGCATTATTACAGGCTAGCAGACTCGATGTAGTAATGTGCTCTAGGGTCAAACACCTTGAGAGTGATAGACATCTCAGGCCTCCACTTGCACACATGCCATGTAAACTTGCACATGTACATACATGAACTTGCATATCGCGTGCATGAACAGCATACATGCATGCCTATGAAAAGTACCTTTCTGACAAAAAGGATTGCATATAAAAGATTTTATGGGGCTAGAGTCAGCATGTAAAGGAGCTTCCTGCCAGGCTATGGTGGGAGGAGTAAACCAACTCCTTCAAATTGTCTTCTGATGTCCACACATGCTCATGGCATATGCACATGTACACACATACAAACACATACATATAAACACATAAATAAATGTTTAAAATAAGATTCTCCATGCCAAGTATTTGCTCTATATTCTAAAAGCCATTCTGTGGAAAAAAGACAAAGCACACTAGATGAGAGGAAAAGAAGCCTAGGAAAGGAAACACTATAGGCATCCCTATCTGAAACTGCAAAATTTGAAACCTTAAGCATCTGTGTGACTCTACATCTCTAAAGGTTTGATGAGTACACAAACTTAACCTAATCTTTTATAATATTATAACATAGCCTCCAGGATGTAGGGATAAGGTTTATATATAATTAATTTCTGACTGGAAAATGGCTCAGTGGTTAAGAGCACTGGATGCTCTTCCAGAGGACCTGGATCGAATTCCCAGCCCCCACATGGCAGCTCAAAACTGTTTGTAACTCTAGTTCCAGGGGATCCAACACACCCTCACACAAACATATATATATATATATATATATATGTATATATATATATATATAGGCAAAACACTAATGCACATTAAAAAAACTATTTTTCAAATTAATTTCATGGTTAAACTTTGATTCCCCTAAAGATATATCAAGAATACACAAGTATCATAAAAGAGAAACAAACTCTAAATCTGAAATAGTTCTGATCCCAAACATTTTATATAAGGTCTGTTTAACTTGTACTTTATTTTGTATTTAACTTGTGGCAGTGCTTACCAAGCCAAATATGATTCTTTTTATTTTGGGCGGTCACAGTTTCAAACCGCAGTTCAGGGTGTCCTGGAACTCACCATGTAGCTCAGACTGGGCTCAAACAATCCACCTGTCTCATCTTCACAGGATTATGGCCATTTGCTAATCCATCCAGCTTAAACTTCATTGTTTCTAGGGAATCAAATACATCTATTGTTCTGGGAGTAAAAGAGCACAAAACCAAGTATCTTCATGCTAAATGCAGTGAGTTACAGGCTACTGGATGCTGGACTTTGCTTATTTTCTGTTCATGGTACATACTGTACTAGACAGATGCACTCCCATTTTATTAAAACCTAGAAGTTCCTGCTTTGTTAGAAGGAAGAAAAAAATGTTGGAAAAAAACCAAACAATCTCTGCAAGAAGATTCTGTCTCTTAAATGGAAAATGAGACAAATGACAGGATTTTAAAACAAGATGAAATTAACATGTTATTAGTGATTGATCCTGTAATGGAATAACACATTTTTAAAAAAGAAATATTGTGAATTCATTAGTGACCATGTTTATTAAAAAAATCTCTCTTTTAATACTGAAGAGGTCTATATATTTTATGGGATAGCACTAGGAATAGAACTAAGGGCATTGCCTAGGCTGATAGTTCTAAAGTTGACCAACCTCCCTCTGCCCTCTCTCCATCCCTCCCTCCCTCTCTCTCTCTTCCGTGCTCACTCCCCCTCCATCCCCGTCTCTCTCACTCTCTCCTAAGTTTTCTTTTGAAGTAGATCTTATTGTACAGCCCAGGCTAGTGTCAACACACAACCCTTTACCCTCAGCCTCCAGACTACTATAATTGCATAAGTGTGCAGCCTTGCTTAGTACAGAAAGCTGAATGTCAAAGCTAAACAAACGAACCCGCAGTGTAACAACATCCTGCCCATGTGCTTGTCTGGGTAAGTACGGAAATGGGAATGGTTTTAGTAATTGTTCTTGAATCTTGTCAAAACATCAACAAAGTCTGTACTGAACAAGAATATACAGAGGCCAATACTCTTCTGTTTTCACAACAAAGTAAGTATTCTAAATGATATTCCATTTGCTCATTCAACAAGCACCAGGTTTATTCCCGGTTAGCCTTTGTTGACAGGGTATTCAACAGTGCCATGAAGCTGCCATGTTGTACCTTACAGCAGTGCTCAGTAGGCTACATGGTTTAATTCGAAGTTCAAATGTGAAGATAAAATATGTAGGAGTTAGGCAAGACAGCATCAAAATCAAAGAATTCTTTCTGAAGTAAAGCTGTTGTGCTTAGGATCCAAGTTAGAAGGTTTCCTCTGACCATGTGGCATGCCCATAACATATGCATATTAGTGATTGACAGTGTTCTTAAGCGTGTCAGATGGCATTTCTGAGTCATTTATGCAGCACACAAATTGTTCAAAGGAATTAAGCTCAGAGTGGGCTGAAAGCTTAATTTTTAGACAAGTTGAACATTATATCCAAAGTACTTTTGTTTCAACATTACTTTTCTCACTTCCTCCATGAATAGTCCAGATTTCTTAAAAGATCTTGATCCTAGTTGAATACACCTTGATTGATGAGGTGGCCCAGAGAATTAAGGTTATGAAATATGAGTTCAATCCCCAGGACCAAGATGATGGAAAGAGAGAACCAACTCTCACATGCTGTCCTCTGTCCACTGATATCCACACACATGCTATAACATTCTTCCATACCTCATGATATATAAATCAATGTAATAAAAAATTTAAAAACTTAGTAAAAGCTGTCACGAGCCAAAATTTCATAGTGCATTCTTTGTTTCTTTCTTCAATTTATCAGCAAGAATATTTCTTTAAACACTCACTATAACAATTTAGCTAATGATGGTTTTCAAATGAATAGTTCTAAGTTTTTAATAAAGATAGTGTAAAATACAGTCCAAGATTCTGCGTTGGATTCAATGGTTAAAGGGGAAAGACATACATCCTTTTTAAAATCCCTTTTCTTCTTTTTAAGTAAGTCTAGCAAGATCCTTGGTACACTTACTTAAATGTATTAGACATTATAACATATAAATGTATTAAAGAGACAGTCTTGGATTTTCAGGGGTGGATGTCTGTGTGAGTAGCTGCTGATCTTAAGCCTAGATTGCTCCATGACACAGTATTACTGTTACTTGGAGTGAATTTGTATGTGTTCACTGATTATAAGCAAGTGTTAGACTTTAAAATTGTGTTGTTGTTTTGTTTGTTTTTACCTTTTTAAAAAAATTAAAAATAGATTTTCGCATAGCATATTCTGATTATGCTTTTCTACACCCAACTCTTTCCAGATGCTCTTTTTTCCACCCACCCACCCAAATCCTTTCTCTTTCTCATTAGAATACAAACAGGCATCTAAAAAAAAAATAAGATGGCATATAAAAAAATAACAAGATAAAAGAAAAACAAACAAGCCAGAATACAACAAAACAAACATTAAAAAAGAAGCCAAAGAAAGAGTACCAGAAACATATTCAGACACTACACATATCCATACACACAGAAAACCCATAACAAACAGAATCAGAAACCATAATATATAAACAAAAGATATTTAAGGTAATAAATAAATATTCCATATGAAATATTGTCAAAAAGAATCACTTCAAATACTCCTGAGTTCCTTTTGTATTGGCCAAATACTACTGGGTATGGGGTTTATTCTCAGTGAGACTGTTGGAGAAAACTAGTTTTCCCTTTGCAAGTGGTTATCAATTGGAGACATTTCTGATAAGACATTTCTGAGATAAGAGCTTGTGTCTCGTCCCCTCTTATCACTGGGAACCAATTCGACTTAGACCTGTGAAGGCCGTCATAGTGTCATAGTGAGTTCATATGTGCATCAGTCCTGTTGTGTTTAGAAGACCTTGTTTCTTTGGTGTCTTAAATCCCTATTGGCCTCTACAATCATTTTGCACACGCTTCTACAAAATTTCCTGCGCCTTGGGGGTAGGGATTTGATGGAGATATTCTATTTAGGTCACAGTGTTCATAGATCTCTCACTCTCTGTATATTGTTCAGTTGTGGGTTTCTGTATTTGTTTTCATCTACTACAGGAGGACGCTTCTTTAATGATGGCTGAGCAAGATACTGACCCATGAGTATAGCAGAATGTTGTAAGGAATTATTTGATGGCTACATTCTTTTAGCAAAATACTACCATTTAGTTCTCTACTATCTCTGTGGCCTATTTAATCTCAAGTTCTTTGCTACCCAGGCTATGTCAGGGATGTATTCTATCTCATAGAGGGGGTGTTATAACCAATTGGATATTGGTCAGCGAATCCCACAAGCTTTGTAACAGCATTGCACTAGCGCATCTTGCATGCAGTTTATTATTGTAGATTGAAGAGTTTGTAGTACTGTTGGTGTTTACTCTCTTCTGGTAGTGTGCAGAGAATCTTCCTGTATCATATACACATAGCAGTGGGGGTGAAGGCACCAGATTTACTTCTTCGTGTTCAGTAAGTTATGTAGATGTTGTCTTCAACAGTAGGGCTGTACCATAAGTTTGTGGAGAACAACCAATAGCCTTAGAAACATTCTGGATTGTTTAGAGCCCCTTTGGTCAACATGTTGATTAGATATACTTCACTTCCAACACTGAACATTTCATCTGGTGATGAGAGATATCCAGGAAAAGGACAGCTGAATTGAAGGGCCATTTAAGGGGTTGTATGGAAACCTAATGCTGTAAAACCTTCTTAAAATATATGAAAGAAATATAAATTGGAGTAACCAGGGAAGAGCAAACCCAACAAGACTTTGAAAATTCTTACCACTACATGCAAAGGATAAAGATCTTGGGTAGGAAAGTATTACAAGGGACCATAGAGCATCCTGGGTTTCTACTCTTTCCTGAGCCCATCTCTAACCAGAGCAGACAGGCCAGCCTGGCAAAACTGTCACATCCTAATACAAGTTATTTTCTCGTGACAGCTACTTTGTTCATTGTCATGGAAAAGTATATGATTAACTTCATAGAGAAAGGCTTATTTTGGCTTACAGCTTAGACAATGCAATTTGTTATGGACAGAAAATCATGGTGCCTCAGTCAACTTGAAAATTGGGATCTTGTGTTAAAGATTCTTCACAATTTGACAGGTAAGGAAGCAGAGAACAGGACCAAAAGTGGGGTAGGACTCTAATCCTGAAAGGCCCACTCATAGTGGTCTATTATCAGTTGGTCGTAAGCATCCAAAACAGCGCTTCTAGGCAGAGACCAATAATTCAATACAGGAACATTACAAAACCAAATTAAAACACATTCTACATCAGAAGCATGATTAGATAAAATGTCCCATGATAGAAGCAATTCAGTTTTCAGCACTTTGGGAGCCCTCAGACCATAGAAATAAAAAGAGAAATAATACGCAGTGAGAACTTCAGAAAAGCCATGGTAAAGGGAAAAATTGTCAAAGGCAAGCCAGGGCAACAATTGTCATGGACACGGATAAGATGAGCAACAATTAGCAGGTACTGAGAGGATAGGGACCCTCCTGGGTATCCTCGAACCCTGGCGCATCAGGTCTCTGTAGGGTTAGGTGGATCCTCTACCACTGAGGCAGCCCAGTTGGGGAGTGTATTCCACAGACAGACAAGAGTAAAATCTAGGTTTCTTTGAGAATGACCTCTCTGAGGTTAAATGTCTGCCAATAGCACCTAGAAACTAATTGTCTTCTGATTTTCTCCTACTTTTCACCACTAGCTCAAATTACTTCTTCCCCTACCCTTGAAGAACAATATTGCTTAAGTATTTCACGTTTACAGGGTGGGGGAGATTCTGTGGGTAGAAGTTTTTCCCTAAAATTAAATTTGAGACAGATACATGAATAGATAAAGAAAAACAAATGAGCAAATGCACACATGGTGAACTGGATAACAGGACCATGCCCCCTATGTATCTTATCCACAGATGGAGAGGGTGCTAACAGGTTCTTGGAAGATTTGGTTAGAGACATGGCTCAGCAGGCAAAGGTCCTTGCCACCATGCCTGTCAAATCTGAGTTTCATCCCCAGGACCCCTACAGTGAAAAAAGATGCTGAAAATTGTTCTCTGACCTCCACATTGGCACCATGGCATGTATGTATGTATGCATGCTACACACTTACATCCAACACACACACACACACACACACACACACAAATAAATAACTTTATCAATACAAACATTATAATTTTCCTATTTCAAGCAGATTGAATTAGATTCTATGATGATCAATAGATCAGGAAAGACAAATCTTTCATTTGATATAATGAATAGACTGTTGACTGAATTAGTCAAAATGACACATTGCCACATGTGGGTGTCAGGAGGCAGCTTCAGAATTCAGCAAGATAAATTTGTACAAAGGATTTGCATCTGGTATAGATTAGTCAAACTAAAAGTATCTCTATTAAATGGGTAGTGTAGACCACAGTGACGTGCCTTGGGCCATAGTCAGCAAAGTGCTGATATGAACCATTCATCAAAATTTAATGCTCCTGAAGATCTTTAGGGTGTCATGAAAACCATAACATACAGCATGTAGTGAAGCAAACATGGCTCAGAATATGGAAGACAAACATCTCAAACCTGTCTTCAGTATGAAACGACCAGAGAGCAGTGGTTCTCAATCTGTGAGTCATGAACCCCAAATATTGAATATGTAGGATATCTGATATGAGGGTCTCATATCAGATATCCTGCATATTCAATATTTGTATCAGTATTCACAACAATAGCAATATTACAGTTGTGAAGTAGCAACTAAAAAGTGTTATGGTCTAGGGGTCACTATAGCATGAAGAATTGTATTAAAGGGTCACAGCATTAGGAAGATTGGGAACCACTACCATACAGAGTTGTGCAGAGATAGGTGGTTCCTGGGGATCAGGAAAGTTTTAGGTATGAATTGTCTTTGGTTCCCTTTCTTGCCTCATCTCCTTCAGTCTCAGATAGAGCCACACTGCCTCCTTGATGGTCTGAACACATGAGGCGTGCTTTGCTATGATTTTATTATGAAATGCTACCATTAGTCTTCTATTGCTCTAAGCTTGTGAAATTATTTTTACAGGTTCTGGAAACAAGAAGAGGTATGACCTTCCAGGAGGAAGTAGGTACCAGGAATATGTCCTCAGATGCTGTAGCTTAGCCTGAGCTCCGTCTATTACTCTGTGTTCTGTATATTATAGGGTAAAGAATTTCTTCTGTGACACACTCCTATGCCTTGATGTTCTAACACCCAAGTGCCAGGGCTCAAGAAGCATGGTTGGAATCCTTTGAAGGGTTCTTGCTATTTCTGTCAGGTATTTCAGCCACTACAATACAAACCTAAAAAGAACTAAACTACACTCACTCTGTGGCCTCTACAATGGCTGTTCCCTCTGCTTGGAAGGTTTGCTTGACTTATTGTTCATATAAGGTTGTGCTCAAATATCGTGCTTCTTAGTGAGGACCCTCTTGACTTCCCAACATAAGGCTGAAATCTATGGGTTCTTAACCTGGTCCCTATTTTCTTGGTTTTGATAACACTGGTAAACTTTGGACACATTGAACTATTAACTTCATGGTACATGATATTTATAGTTGTACCCTCCAAATAAAGCATGCAGCCATGGATAAAGGAAAATGTCTTGACTGTTCAAAACAGGGTAATAAGGAAGATACATTGACCCATGCTTTCCCACATGCCTGGGTTGTAGAGTATCTTGAGTAAATGGCTGTTCAGTGGTTATATAAAGAAGTGAATCGATAAGAACATTCTCACTTGCAGTCCAGGAAGGATCTTGGAGCTACCTCTGGGCAGCTGGTAGACTTGTGCCTAATAAATAGACTATGTAAATTTGTTGACAGCATATCCATTCCAATTTGACTGACCCTGCATTGTATGTGGCCCTATTACCTAGGCAAAAATCAATAGCTCATAGTGTCTGCGTCTACTTGCTTATAATGAACAATTCACAGAGAGCTCTCTCTGTCTTGGAATTTGAAGAGTTCAAGGCATGGTTGAGTATCACAAAATACATTGATTTAAATTGCATGTGGTGATGTGGGAGAGAGGGATAGTTCTAGAAAATGGCTCTCTAGCTTTTGTTGCCCTCCCCCATCCAATAGCTACAACCAATAGATTAGTATTTGTTATTGATAACCACAGGAGATGTCTGCTTTTTTTTTTAAAAAAACCTAGTTTTTAAAAAATAATTTTTTAAACCACAGAGATGGTGACATTCTAGAACTGTGTTGCTGCCATCTCTAACTAGTGCAGGTGGCCAGAGTTGCAATGATGTTTATTATACTTATGTTATTGCACTTATGTTCATTATACTTAAAACAGAAGGGACTAAAGATCCATGGATGTTCTCCCTCTAACAGACTGTGGCACCCAGATGTGCTCACTGAAGAACTCACAGGGAAGTTTTTGATTAATAAGCAAGAACTATAGAATGACAGCAAGTAGACAATAATCAGAGATACCTATGCTCACACTTCAGCTCTACAGACATCAAAAATTGATCTAAGAAGCGTTAAGTAGATGGATCAGTGTATAAGAGCACTTGCTATGCAATCATGTAAAACTGGGTTCGAATCCCCAGCATCTCAACAAAGCAAAACAAAAAGCTAAGCATGACTACAGAAGCCTGCTACCCCAGTATCACAGGGTAAGAGTAGTAGGTGAATTCTAAGAGCTTGCGGGCCAGCTAGGCTCAGCAAAATAGCAATGAGAGAACTTGTTTCAAGTTAATGAAGTGGAGAGCAATAGACAGACAGTGATTTATTCTGACTTCTGTCTGCACCTTCACATTCATGTACCACACCACATACACACATGCATACATGTACACACATACACACACACCACCATCACTCCCAGCACCACCAACTGATCTAAATAAGAAAAATAAGAGCACATACTTGGCTCCAATGTTAGACTAAAGCCCCAACAACAGGGTGCTTTCAAATACTGATACAGCCTTGCGGCTGGACAGTAAAGGGTTAGGATGCAGGGGAAATGTACAGGCACCTAGAAAGGATTTTATTGTTTCTCAAGCATTGGATTTACCAATCAGTGCAAATCCGATATGTGGTCCTGACATTCCAAGCATTAGAAAAAGTTATCTTAGAAAAGTACAGTCAGTACACATATAACAGTAAAGATGTTTGGTGAGTTTCATTTTGATTTCTTAAGACTTTTCCAAACACTTCTAATTCAAAACGATTGTCTGTGTCACAACGCATTAAGAGAAAAGTTGGGGGCTTAGCTTGTGCCCTCTTTTTTATTGAAAGTAGCTTTGTGTTCACTTAAAATTTTTTGCGAATCTCCAGATTGGTCCCAGAAATGCCTGATTCTCAGGGGGCCTTTGAGCTCTGAACTTGCTGGAGGCAGGCCAGAACACAAGCAAAATGTCTGGCCGCCCTGCAGCTCTGCAGAGCAGTTATAAAAATCTGGAATAAACCAGTTTCCCTGACTTAGATGAATGTGACATGCTTCAAAAACGGTCAAAGTCAGACCCTGGGAGACGTAATCCAAGTTTGTAGGCTGCTCCTGAATTCATGACCTTCATTCAGAGTTGCTGCTATCTTGGGAAATAACACTAGGTGTCACTGCTCCCATGAAATGCCACATTTCAAATCTATGTGTGGGCACGGAGGTACCTTTTACCTCAACCGCCTTCATTTTTAACACTGCAGACTTAGCACTTCAAAAACAATAAGGCCCGGAGAGTTTCAGCTAGTACTTCTACCAAAACTAAATCTATGTAGGCAACACACAGTACAGAGGAGCAAACAACAGTGCCATTACTATACATCTTCAGGATTCCTTTGTGCTTATGTATATTACTAGGAGTAGAAAGGGCACTCTTATACTTGATTCCAGTCCTGCATATCATTAAGTTATTTGAATTTTCCTTCTAAAGTTTTCAAAGCTAAAAGCCCTAGTAAGTCAAATATTTAAAAGGGCATTTGTAGACATTTTGTTTATCTAGAAAGAAAGGAATTTTTTAGTTTAAATTCACGTCTATGCATTTCAAAAGGGGATCCATGTCCACACAGCATACACTGGTAGCAGGAAAATTTAAAAGAAACGTATTTCAGAGTTATAATATGGAAAGTAAACCAATCCTGTTATGTGTTCATGGGCATACACCCTCCAAGCATTGACATGACAAGGGTAATTTTAAATATTCTACATGTACAAATTACAATTTTTTTTATTGCCCAAGCAGTGTTGGGCATGTGTTCCATCCCCAATGGAGTAGGTCTTAAGTCAAATCAGATTTGTCAATCTAGATATTTTCACAAGCTTTGTGCCATTGTTTTGTGCCAGGATATGTTGCAGGTAAGACAACATTGTAAATTAAAGGGTTTGGGGCTGGGTTGGTGTTTACATTTTTCCTTTGGTATTGTGCAGAGTATCTTCCTGTACAAAAGACACTAATGTATAGGATAAAGACTCAATGTAGGCACCATCTCAAGTTCTCCAAGTTCAATGAGTTGTATAGGTGTTGTCTTCAGCAACAAGGCCTTGCTATCAGCTTATGGAGAATAACCTATAGTCTTGTGAGGAACCTGCATTGTTTGGAGATTCCCATAGGGTTTCCTTTGGCCAACAACTCAATTGGTTGTAACCTAAGCCCACTTAGAAGACTCATTTGGTAACAAGAGATGTCCAGTTGAGGATTTGTCTCCTGAATTATCAGGAGATTTCGCTTAAATCCCATCCATATATCTATGTATTTTATAAAGCTTCTACTATATTAGGTTTCCATACTACTCCTCATATGGTCTTTAGATTTAGATGTCTCTCTCCATATTCTCTCCCTCATGCCCTTCTTTCCTCCCTTGCCCCACATGATCTTCCTACCCCTATCCATCCATAACTTCAATTTCCCTTCTCTAGGAAGAGCTATTTGTCTTCGCCCTCCCCCCACATGCCTTTCTCCATACAGTAGAACCTCTGTGGTTCTACTACCACTTGCTTATCTTTGAGTTCTTAACTACCATCCATATGTAATCAAATACATGACATTTTTATCTTTCTGGTCCTGAGTTACTTCACTCAGCATGATTTTTTTTCTAGTTCTATCCAATTTCCTGAAAACTTCATTTTTTAACAGCTGAGTAATATTCAATTGTGGATGTGTGCATATTTTCGTTATCTATTCTTCTGTTAAGGGATCTAGGTTGTTTCCCATTTGTGGCTATTATGAATAGGGCAGCAATGGGCATGACTGAGCAAGCATCTCTGGTAGGATGAAGTGTTCGTTGGATATATACCCAAGAGTAGTGTATATAGATAGAGATCAATTACCATCTTATTGGGGAACTGCCACCCTGATTTCCATAGTGACAATACAAGTTTGTACTCTCATCAGAAATGAATAAGTATTGAACTTATCTGATCCACATATTGACCAGCATGAGCTGTCATGTATTTTATTGATCGTTGCCATTCTGATGGGTGTAAGCTGTAATCTTGAAGTAGTTTTGATTTACGTTTCCTGGATGGATAAGGCTGTTGAACATTTTGTTCAGTGTTTTTTAGTCATTTGCATTTCCTCTTTTGACAATTTTTGTTTAAATTTGTATCACATTTTAAATTGGGTTTCTTATTTCTTTGATATTTCTTTTTTGGAGTTCTTTTTATATTTTAGGTATTAGCCCTCTATTGAATATGGAGTTGGTAAAAATCTCTTCCCACTCTGTAGGCTGCCACTCTGTCCAAATAATAGTGTCCTTTGTCATCCAGAAACTATTCTTTTAGTTTTATGAAGTCCCATTTATTAATTGTTGATCCTAGCGTCTTCTGCAGTGCCAATGAGTTCAAGGCCATTGCCCATAATTTTCTTCCGTTAGGCTCAGGATATATGGTTTTATGTTGATGTCTTTGAAGTGTTTGAACTTGAATTTTGTGCAGACTAATGAGTATGGATCCATTTGGATTCTTTTACATGCAGCCATCCAGTTTGACCAATGCCATTTGTTAAGATGCTATGTTTTTTCCAGTGGGTATTTCTGATATATATATA
>NW_021604604.1:7501666-7526777 GCF_004785775.1 Grammomys surdaster
TGACTGACATGTTTGTTTTTGCTCTAATACAATGCCATTTGTATTACTATAGCTCTGTAGTACAACAAGGTTGGGGGTAGTGATACTTCCAGTGGTTATTTTATTATTCATTCTCTCTGTCTCTCTCTGTCTCTGTCTCTGTCTCTGTCTCTGTCTCTGTCTCTCTCTCTCTCTCTCTCTCTCCACATAAAACTGAAAATTGACATTTTTTGTGGAAATCTGTGAATAATTACGTTGGAATTTTAATGGACATAGCATTGGATCTGTAGATTGCATTTGATAGGATGACTGTTTTTAGAATCCCACCAACCCATGGAAGATGAGAGATCATTCCATCTTCTGATACTTTCTATAATCTCTTTCTTCAGCGTCTTTTTATCATGCAAGTTTTCACTTGTTTAGTTAAAGTTATGCCCAAGAGATTTTATATGATCTGAGGCTCTTGTAAAAGGCGTTGTTTCCCTTATTTTTAGTCTTTGTTTCATTTGTATACAGGGATGTTACTGATGTTTGTGAGTTAATTTCACATCCGTCTACCTTGCCAAAGGTGTTTACCAGCTGTAGGAGCTCTTGGATGAAATTTTTAAGATCAGTTATGTATAATGCCATATCATCTGAAAATAAAGATGCTTTGACTTCTTCCTTTCCAATTTGGGTCCCCTTGATCTCCTTTAGTTGCCTAATTGCTCTTGCTAAGACTTCAAATACCATATTGACAAGGTACAGACCAAGTGATGAGACCGTGTAACCTGTGGACCTAGTGTAAAACCAAATACTACTGTTCAATAAAACAAACAAACAAGAAACAATGTAGCAATAAATGACTCCTAATGCCATTCTGCTATACTTACAGATCAGTGACTTGCTCAGCCATCACCAGAGAAGTTTCCCCCTGCAGCAAATAGAGACCCACAGACAGATAGTATGCAGAGAGAGACAGAACTTGGAACACTCAGCCCTAAATGAAATGTCTCTGTCAAGTTCCGCCCCTCAGAGAGCAGGAAACCCCAAGGAAGAGGAGGTAGAAAGAATATGAAAGCCAGAGGGAATGGTAAACACTAAGAAAATGAAGTTCTCTAAATCATCAGGAGCAAAGCTCACATGAACTCGGAGACTGAGGCAGGATGCACCAGGCCTGCATGGGTCTCTACTGGATGGGATCCTAGAACTGAAGGAAGAAATAGACACTTTCCTCACCCCTAACTCAGAAGGTATATTCAATATGTAAATGAAAAATTAGTTTTCTCCAAGGGGATCTTTCTGGGGAAACAAACTACTCTTAAGTGTAAGCTGCATGCCCAGCAGTCGATGGCCAACTGACAATGAACTCAATGGCATTGGTGGAGGTTCTTGTCTCATAATGTTGTTGCATGCTTTATTTTTTCTTAATTTTTATTTTCTTGTTTATATAATTTCTCTTTTTATCATACATGTCTTTTGTACATATGTGTGTATGTATATATACATATATATGTATATATGCACACACGCATACACATACAAACACACACACATATGTATACATACATATGTATGTATATATGTATTTCTGAGTGTTTGAATAAATAGGTCTCTGCATCAATATCCGTTTCATGTGGTTTGAGGGAAGGCTCCTTTCCTTGGTTGGTTTGTTTGTCTTTTTCTATTCTGATGTGTTAGTTTTTACTTTCTCCTGTTATATTTTATTTGATCATTTTTTTCTAGAAGCCTGTTTGTTTTCTAATGAGAGCTAGAAAGGAGGCAGATTAAGATAGGAGGGGATGTGGGAAGGAACTGGGAGGTGTAGAGGGAGGGAAACCTTAATCAGTATATATTATATGAGATTTTAAAAAGATACTATCAGTAAAAGAATGTAAGAATTATGTGTTTGTTAATAATTGTGAAAGGAAGTAGCTTTTTTCTGAGAAAAAAAAACATTTACAATAACCTGAGGAAATAATCAGAAATGTATCCTTTTTAAAAGCAGAAAGTTATTGTCTGGAAGTGGTGGTGCATGCCTTAAATCCCAGCATTCAGAAGGCAGAGGAAGGGAGATCCTCAAGTTTGAGGCCAACCTGGTCTACAGAGCAAATATCAGGAAAACCAGGGCTACACAGAAAAACCTTGTCTCAAAAGCAATAGCAACAGCAGTGACAACAACAAGGAAACAACCAAAAAACAGCCAACCAAACAAACATAAAACCCAGAGTTATTTATTTTTTCTTTTGTGCATGGGTGTTTTGCTTTCATATATGCACAGTACCACATGTGGGCAGTGGCCACAGAACTCAGAAGAGGGCATCAGAACCCCTGGAACTGAAATTACAGATGGTTGTGAGGCACCATGTGGGTTCTGGGAACCAAACTTGGATCCTCTGTAAGAGCTCCTAGTAGTCTTTTTTAGGTCTTTAGTAATTCAAAATGATTTACTACAAGAAATGGTTAAGCCAAATGAGGACCTGGAATGGAAGATATGATGAACAGTACCTGGTAAATTGTATTTAGCATATATTCTTCAATGTAACATGTTTGCTGATTCTCTGGGAATTTCACATCATGCATTTCATTCACACTCATTTCCCAGTCCTATCATCGCACACCAACCCTTCTGACCCCTGCCAAAAAAGTAAAAGTGAAAATAAGAATTGAAAAAACAAGTCCAATTTATGTTGTCTATATATTTAC
Organism: Grammomys surdaster; assembly: GCF_004785775.1. Classification (NCBI taxonomy): domain Eukaryota; kingdom Metazoa; phylum Chordata; class Mammalia; order Rodentia; family Muridae; genus Grammomys; species Grammomys surdaster. The sequence continues at coordinate 7,504,331 of NW_021604604.1, forward strand.
TGGAGCGTGGTCAAACTCTCAGTGGCCTGCCTCTTAGATAGAGCTACATCCTTCCCCTCACACACCCTGGCAGAAGCCCTCAATCTTTGACAGCTACTGTTTAGTTTCCCCATCACACTTCTGAAGAGTTCTCTTCAGTGACTTCCTGTCTAGGCCATTACTTTTGGAGATGTGCGGTAGTGGCAGGGGTTGTCACAGAAGCTTTCCATGTCCCTCCTTTTCAACTGTGTGTCTCCAGTCACTGATATCACAGGAAAAGTAGCCTCCTTACTTTTCCCAGCCAGTAGGAGCATGGATCAGGGACCTCCACAGTTTCCAAGGGCAGCACAGACCCCTAACACTGCCTCCTTCTGCAGTAGGACCATGGACCCAGACAAGGTCCTTGGAAGCAGTCCAGACCACAGACATCAACATGGCCTCGAGTGGCCGTACAGGCCAGCCGGATCAGTATGGCCACTGGCAGCAGCATGGCCCACAAACATCAACATTGCTTCAGGTAGCAATCAGCTGATATTCTTGACTACTGAGTCATCTTTCTAGCCCAGGAACTAATCTTTTATTCTATTACACTTCATGTTTAATACATAGACTTCTGTGTCTTTTGTATGTACTACTAAGAACATTTCCCTACAAAGTATATTTTTTAAGTTCAAAATAAGGCAAAAAGTAGGCAAATTTCACTATGCACTTGCAAAGTAAATCTAGTACATAAATTACTATTTCTAAAGTAAGCACCAAATCATGAATGACCAGAATGTTACATATGCAGATTGGCTAGTTGGATGAATATTCATTCTGCTCATGGAAGAGGTTGTCTTGCTTCAATATTAGGATTTTTTTGGCTTCTCCTTCATTTTAAAATTAGATCTTTTTAATTTTTTTGACAGTTTATTATATGCATATAATACACAGTAATATCAGATTATCCCCCTAATCAACCTTACTTTGTCTTATGGCCCTACCACTCCAGCTGACACTCTTTTCTTTCCAACTACACACACACGCACACACACACACACACACATTTATGCTTGTTTTTGCTGTTGCTGGTCTTGTGCAAGTGGTCACAGCTGCTACACATTCATGACTGCCATGGCACGTCACATCTAGAAGAAAGCATATTATGGGACTCTTCACAATCCTCCAGCTCTTACGATCCTGTCACCTCCTTTTCCGCAATGTCCCCTAAGGCTTCTACACATAAACTTGTGCAATTTGGGCTTCTTTTCATTTTATTTTAGTTGTATAATCTAAGGAATGACCTACCACTTTCCTTTCTGAGGAAGTTCTTGGAGTCACCATGTGCTGTCCAGTGGCCTCCCCAAGGGTCTCACATGTTCCTTCTGATATATGGGCTAAAGGGGTCCTGGCTATAAATTCCTTAAAGGAGAATTCTATTACACTCTGTCAGTAAAATACAAAACTGTTCTTATAACGATAAAGTTGAAATAGGTCTCCAGGACATTTAACTGCCAAAACCAGTTTGTATCATATTATATTAAAAGTAGATATTCGAAAAGGAATTTCACAAAATTCTACTGTCTTTGTAGTCAAATTTTCGATATACACATGGCATAAAGAATGGATGTTTAAGAGTAGAGTGCTCACCAAGCAGGGTAGGCTGGCTATCCAGAACCCCAGAGATCTTTGTCCCTGACTTGTTAGTGCTGGTGTTACAAACACATGCCACCATGCCTGGCTTAAAAACACCACAAACAAACAAAACAACAACATCAACAACAGCAGCCATGGATCTGTGGATCAAACTCTGGTCCTTATATTTTCACAGCAAGCACTTTGCTGACTGAGCTATTAATCCATCCCTGAAGAATGATTTTTAAGTTTTTTTAAAAAAAAATTATTATGTATAAAAACACATCAATGATGGAATTAAATAAATGGCACGTGTTGCTTAGCTACTGTGTACCTGAACACTTTGCATTTGACCTTCTTATTTCAGTAAAAGGTCAGAGCCACAGGAGGACATTATTTCATCATCTCCACACCACAGAAAGCAACTAAGGCATAGAGAAATCACTTAACTTCCATTAAATCCTTTTCCTCATTCATCATTAAAATGGACCAGCCTTGAGTTGGTCTTCTTCCATTGGATAATCAATTTCTTGGTGGGTATCTTAAAAAATTTGGTTGTATACAAAAACTAAGTCCCTACTAAGCATCCCATAGCAATTCAGCTCACAAAGATGGCACTCAACATTCAGTATGTGTTGCTGAAAATACGTGAGCAATACTTAGAACATTTCTATCTGAGGAGAATTCTATGTAAGTGCTTTTGCTCAGAGAACAGTTGACATTATACAGTGAAGTGTGGGAAATTAGTGAAAAAAAAAAAAAGACTAGTGCTTTCTAAGTCGAGAAAATTAGAGAAACCTTTAGGCCTTATGAAACAAATCAGAATCAACCTTTCACAGAGCAAAAGTAAGGCCTTCCAACAGAGTCCAAACAAAACAAAACAAAACAAAACAAAAACAAAAAAACCAACAACAACAATCAACAGGCATTTATTTCGTCCCTCAGGTACTATTTATACATACAGTTATATTCTCCAGCCTCCCCTGAATCAACGGTATAAGAAGTCACTCAGTCTCTCTTCAACCCACCAGAAAACCAAGGTGAAAGAGATTTAAAACTTGCCTTGCTGAGCTGAATTCCTCCTACTCCAAGTGTCTACCACCCCCAGAGGTCTTCTGAGGAGGTAGCCTGATAGTATCAGTCCAGCTGCCAAGCTTTGTGGCACAGGGCCACCAAGGACAAACATGAATTACCTATGATTTCATTCTTGTTTTGTGTTGTTCAAATTTCACTATGTAGTTCAAACTGGTCACAAACTCAGATGGATGCTCCTGTCTCAGTATCCCAAGAGGTGGATCCTCTATGCCCTTACTTTCCTCCATGCTTTACTACAAATCTACAGTAGAAATTTTGAGCACCTTTTATCCACATCCATGGGTACCACTGAGTAGATCCAAGACTCCACCTTCTGATATGCTCAGGACGCAGGTCCTCTGACTTTCAATCCAGTGATTTTTGAATTTGGCACTGTGGGGAGTAGATTGCAGGCATTTATTTTCTTTGCTTCAATTTTATTTTTAACTTTGATAAGCAAACTTAAAAATAAAATTCAAATCGGCATTTGATGTACGAAGTAGAGCTGCTCTGGTAGATTTGGGAAGGTAAAGAAGATCATGTGCTCAATAATTTCAGAGTAATTTATTATCTAAATAGAAAACAAAATTAGATTCCTCTCTCATAGCTCAAAAAATAAGCAAATAATTCGGAAAGCTTTACAAGTAAATTTAGAAGAATGTTTTTATGCCTTTCTATTATTAGGGAACATTTTCTTGCAAGATGAGAAATGAAGAAAAAAAGACATTAGAGGTAAAAAGAAAAGAAAGTTGATAGCACTGCAGTTTAAACTTGTACTCAGAAACAGAATGGATATGTTTGAAACACAGACAAGGGTTCCTGAGAACCCAATAACACAAAACCCACTAAAAGGCATAAAGACAAGTTATAAAAACAAAAGAGGAGATGGGTATTGGTGGCAATATGCTTTCAATCCCAGGACTCAGGAGGCAGAGGCAGGAGGATCTCTGTGAGTTCTAGGCCAGCCAGCTTGTTCTACAATATAAGTACCAGAATAGCCAGGGATACACAGAGAAATCTTGTTGAAAAACAAACAAAAACAACAGAAACCAACCAAACAAAAAACAAAACAACAACAAACAGAAGAGAATTAATGAAACAAAATACTGAAATTCTGGGCTTGGGAGAAGACTTGGGAAAGGTAAAGTGTTTGTGGTATAATCATTAGCACTTGAATGGATCCACCCCAGCATCCAGATAAAGCCTTCATGGTAGAGAGCATCTGAGAGCACAGTGGTGGGAGCCAGGGGTGGAGACATATGGATCCCTAAAGCGTGCTGACCAGAGAGCTTAGTGATAAAACCTGTTTCAAACAAAGTAGAGAACCATCCAGGAAGGTACCGTGTGCTGATGTCTGACTCCATGTGCAGATGCACATGTGTGTACACTGTATACGTGCACACACTCACATGAACATGTACATATACATGTCCTCTCCAAGTCTACTTGACAATGAAACAGAGGACCAAGAGCTCATGTTCTGCCCTCTCTGGAGTGCAAAAACACTACACATATTTGGGAAAACAATTTGACGCAATAATTTAAAGTGTGCATGCTCTAACAACTCAGCCATTGTACTCAATGTTATGCCGGAAGCAGAGCTTCCTGTTGGGCAACAGAGGCAAAGGAACTCCAGATGTGACCAAGCTATCCATCAGGGCTTGAGTTATTGGCAGATGAACAGTCTGCTAAAATAACATTTTATACATATGCAAGAACTCAGGAAGGTTGGCAAAGCAGGGTCTAGAGAAATTCAGGACATGCAAGAGTCCATGATAAGGGAAGAAGAGAAGGAAGAATAGGCAGAAGGAAAGAAGGAAGGAGGGTGGAGGGAAGAAAGGAGGGAAGAAAAGCAGGAGGAAGGGAAGGGAAGTCAGATGTGTTTTAATCCCAGTGATAAGAAAAGTAGCTAACACAAAAGCCATACCATATGCAGCCCAGTGCTGCAGATGCTGCCTCATTTAATGCTGACAACTCCATGAGCATGAGTCGTTACCTCAGTAATGCTCATTTCTACACAAGGGTACAGCAATCGGCAAAGACTGAACTATTTGTCCAGAGGTGTGTAGAAGAGATGGCAGATGAATGATCCCACCTACTCTGAGTCTGAAAATTATACGGTGTATCAATCAACTCCACTGTGCTTAAAATGTATGCTTCACTGGTAGAGCATTTGCTAGCATTTCTGAAAGCCCTAGGTTTGGTCCCTTAGCACTGGTTATAAGTGTATGTATGAGTTTGTGTGTGTGTGTGTGTGTGTGTGTGTGTGTGTGTGTACGTGTGTATGTAAACATCTGTGTGTAATATGTACATTTATGTGTATTATAATTATTTTAGTCATATTTCAGCTATTTTAAGAGCATATAATTGCCCTCATCTGGACAAAGATGAGATATAGAGTCAGGGGAGAAAGAAAAATCTGAAGCCTTAATAGCAGCATATTGATCTTCCTATACTTGATACGAACAACAAATCTGGGAGGGAGAGTTGTTGACTATACTGAATTCTCAAATAAGGAAACTGCACACTCAGATTGTGTGTTGGCTCTACTGTTGCATATAAACTTGGAGCCATCAAGTAGAGCCAACACACAATCTGAGCTTTTCTAGAACACCCAAGTCCACATTTACAACTAGCTATGACTCTTGTTACTGCCTTTAGAGATTTACATCCAACAAGAACCCCTGCCAGTTTCTCAGTTCTATGGGGAAACATCTACAGCTTTGTTTGAGTTGAGCATACAAAGCATGGCACGTAGGTTTTAGTAACAGCCAGTGGACAGTGTGCTGGAAGCTTTCTAAGTGTGCCTCCCTCTCCTCCTCCTCCCCTCCCCCTCTCTCTCTTGTCCTTCTTTTCTCCCTCCCTCATTCTCTCTCTTTCTTTTTCTCATGCATTTCTCTCCATTCAACACAGAATGGATTAAAATTGAATGCAGTCACCATCTGGGGTATATTTCACTACAATCTAAAAGCCTGATGCTTGCCCGCTAGGTCCCATCCCTGTCAAGATCCCAGTTGGAGCCCCAGGAATGTAACGTACCGATAGGAGAGCCAATCTGCTTTTAAGCTGAGGGCTACTATGGCCTCTCTTCAGAGAGGGGACTCTTTCTCCAATTTTTGCAAAACTCCCCTGAGAATTGCGTTTTCAGTCTGACAGCAAAAAAAAAAAACTGGCTTTTTTTCCCTGTGCATTTCTCATTCCAGACACAGACCAAAGAACTTCTAACCTGTCCATAACAAAACAGTAGCCTCTCATTTTCATATCAAACTAGTTTAATTTTTAAAACTTATTACATTCATTTATTTATGTGTCTGTGTATATGTGTGGAGGTCAGAGGACAACTTCAAAACTGGTTGCTCTCTTTCCACTGTGTGAATCCCAGGGATTGAACTCAGGTTGTCGTGCTTGGTGGTAAAGGTGAAACATCTCAATGGCTCTAACTAATTTAATACTTGTAACTTTAAAAAAAGGTCTCCCCCAAGTCCAGTGCTGTACCCTTAGCAAGGATTTTATCTGAGCTAGAGCCTTGGCCCCAAATGAAAGTTGTAAAAACATTTTTCTTCAGGTTACATATTGTAAACCAAAGTAAATATTCATCTCAAAAAGAGATCAAGAAAAATTAATAATTTTGGAAACACAAATTTCTAAGATTAGAAAAGACTGTATTATGTTGCCCTTTAAAAATTTGTTGGAACTATTGTTTAACTTAGTACTGAACATGTGTGTGAGCTTCTGGATTCCACCTACACACACACACACACACACACACACACACACACACACTAAACAACATCATTTCCCTAATTAAAGAACAAGAAATCCAAAATATAAAAGTCTGGTCATACTGTATATAAATAAGAAAAACAGCTAATATACTTGGTTCTTTTTAACCAAGGAAAGTACAAACACTTCAAAGTCAGCAGACACAACATGTTTACAGTTTCAAACGGTCTCCTTCATTGTCTGTGTAGTAAGCTCAAAGGTGATGCAAATATAAGTATGATTATGAAACCGCCAAGCTGATAAAAAGCAAGCAGGCCATCTGGAAAAGCACACGCTGACTCCTATTTCCGGCTATGAAATCAGGCAGAGTTAAGAAAAGACTTTTCTAGAAAACTGAAGAACTACATAAACCTTAAGACAGAAAGCTTCCAAAGAAACACACCCATCAACATAAGATCATTGCTAATCCTTCATGAGTTTGCCCTTGCCATAAAACTGTTTCTTCCCAGGGCACACAATGATGATAAATTAAGCTACATATTTTGTGCCTTTAAGGAAGAGTAATTTGCTAGGCAGTTTTTCCTTGACATAGAAATAAGATGCACATGTCCATTTTCCTTCAGGTGAGGTCAAGCCCAGGCCCACATAAGGGAAAGAGCCCCACGGCACATCTTGTGGGCCAGCAGCTAATCCAGAATACATTTGATTAGCTTGGCATTGCATACTTTAGTGACACTGAAACGTGTACATTTTCCAGTTGAGATACAATGATTTCACAGTCATCAAAAGAAACGGTAGTTTCATAGCATGAAATTCTACTGGGCATTCAGCACAACCCCAGGTTCCAACATGAGTGTTCATTTGCCAAGATGAGAATTCTTTAGAATTAGTTTGAGCTTGGGTTCTTTCTCACAAAACACCGTATTGCCTGTGTCTCTTAAATGGTAAAAGTTGCTTTACCAGTAGCTGAGACAACTAGAGACGTCCTTTGGGCTTTCTTCATGCTGGGATTCAGTCTATGAAAATTTCACAAATGGAGTGACCAAGCAATGTAGAATGAGTCACTGCATCAGAGCCCTGAGCACTGTCTTGAGATGGCTGCTTTGAAGTTCTCTTTAAGACAGGCACTTTCCTTCCTGAGACAGGCAGCTCCTGTTAAGCTCTGATTTTTTTTTTTACAGTGCTTCTCACTAGAAAGATACACCTCCTATTTACATCATTTTAAAAATTCATGGCTTTAAAAAGAACCTCAGCATTTCAGAAAACTAGCACACACAGCAAACACACATCAACTGCATGATGTCACAATTGACATCAAAACTATCCGTTTGCTCTTTTCTTTTGTCAATACAATAAATTCTTCATAATCATGATTCTTTTTTTCATTTGTAAGCTATTTTTAACTGACAAAATTTGTACATATTTGTAATATACAGCATAATGTACTGAAAAATAACTCCATTCACCTTTTTGTATGTGTATGTGTGTGATCTATTCATATTTGCATGTGCATTGGCACACATGTGAGTTCACATGTGCATCTGTGTACATGCAGAAGCTCAGGTTGATATCAGGAGTCTTCTTCTTTATTGTTCTGCTCCTTCACTGAATCCAGAGCTCATCAATATAGGCTGTCTAGCTGAACCCAGAGCTCATCAATACAGGCTATCTAGCTGAACCCAGAGCTCATCAATACAGGCTACCTAGCTGGACCCAGAGTTCATTAATATAGATTATCTAGATAGCCACCTTACTCCAGGATCTCATGTCTCTGATCGTTTGAATGCTAGAAGTACAGGTTAGCTGAAATACTCCCCTGGCTGTTACTTGAGTTCTGGGGACCTAAGCACATTACCCACTGAGCCATCTTTCCAATTCCAATAATATTTTTATATAATAAATGAAGCTAAACTTTCCACTGTGTCTTATAAAACCTAATCTGCTACTGTTCATTACGATGAGCACAGTAAATATATTACAAACAAAAAAACAATAACAACTCCTCAAGAGGTAATTGATAATTTTGAAGATTTATGGTACTGTTTATAATATTGACTTGAGTGTCACATGCTTTCTAAATGTATCACTAACATTAATCTTTGGTAGCATGAGTGTGCTTTGTCATGCTCTAGGATACAATGTTTATTAAGATGTGCTAGCTCCTGATCAAGTACAGATTTTAAAGTTTGAATCGTATGCATATGTTATCAGTTCTTATGACACCTGCCAACTAGGCTAGCATTTCACACCATGGGCATCCCTCCACTCTAGTAAGTGCATCGTTCAGAGTTCATGGGAGAATCTGCATATTCCCCTGCAGTTGAAGGGTAATGGATGTTACATCCCATGTCTCATTTCTCCATTTCTTTAGACATGCCTGAGGGCAGGAGAAAATTTTTCTTGAGCAACAGAAAAAAAAAAAGAAAGCAGAATAACTTGGGGAAAAGAAGAAAGAAAAGGGGGGCTGTGATTGTGACTGTTTATGTCTGCTAAAACTTAGAGGTCGAACAATGAGGTGGTTGACGGGCAACTGGCTGTCCTATTTGCAGAAGGAATGAGGGACAAGTAATCATAGATGGAAGAGGCCAGCAGGGCCTGAGAATCAAGTGTCCCTTTCCTTAGGGCCCATCTCAAGAGGTCATCATCTTGATGGATGTTGACCAACCCAGAGGACAGTCAAAGATGTCTCTCCATCTAGAAAGTTACATTAAATCTTGTCTCCTTGATTTCTCATATAAATCACAGCACTAGAAGAGTTAGACTTTGATCAGGAAATTCTTAAGTAATCTTCCTCTATCCAACCGCAAGGAGCTGGCATTGAAAGAAGACATGAACAAGACAGGGTCTCAACCCTAGGACCTGGGTTAAATTGGAAGAAGCAGATTGTATGTATATTTGTAATGGACTTTTAAATTGTATAGGCATTTTAAAAATCCAAAATAGTAAATTAAACAAAGTGACAAATCTTGTTAAGACACCCTTACACCTAGGGGAAAGGTAAAAGTTAACATAATACTGTGATAGATATACAATCAGAACAAAAAGAAGCAAAATGTACAGATATTTTTTTTTTTGGTTGTCTAACCAGTGAGCTCAGTACACACACACAGGAACAGCTATGCATCAGAGAGATACTAGGGCTGATAAGTATGATCAGTACTTTATCAATAATTCCATTAAATTCTCACATTATTTCCATGAGAAATATGAGTATCATTATCTCCACGACAAGAAAGCAAACTGAGGCTCACAATAGGTTATAACATTTTCAAAAATTCCCCAGAAAACCTATTCATATGTAAACCTATCTGACTTAATAACACGTGTTTAACCAATTGAGGAAAACAATTCTCACATTAATAATGTACTCTGGCAGGAAATATCAGAGCTTTGGCAGAGGAAATTTCCAGACAGCCTAGTAATGACTGTGTTACTTGGCTATTTGTGGCTATGCTTGTGGAGACTTATACTGAAAAGGAGAATACTGAGCAAGGAAAAACACAGAATGTACAATTTGAGCAGAAAGGGGGCACCAGGAAGAGGAATGGAGCTAAGTCCTGTGTTCAAGAAAATAAACAGAGTTAAAGAAAAGCCTGGTATTAAGTGTTATAAAGGGAGTGATAACCTCAGGGTAAGAGCTCACCCAGCTAAGTGGATCTATGAGTTTGAGTCCATTCTGGCCTACAGAATGGGTGCTAGAACAGTCAAGCTTAGACAGTGAAGACAACTATCAAAACAAGGAAGCTGATGAAGATGTTATTGAGGAAAGGGGCGACAGATCATGGTAACTCTGTGTGTGTGTGTGTGTGTGTGTGTGTGTGTGTGTGTGTGTGTGTGTAAAGTGCAAGCCAAATCTATTTTTTTAATAAAGTAGAAGATACCCAGGAAGAAACAAGAATGTTAGAACTAGTAAGAATTCAGCAAAATGACGACATCAAAATTAGTAAATAAAATTGATTGAGCATAAAATATAAAACACTATGTTAACAGAATGTGTGTATTCCTTCACTTGACAAGCAGTATTGAATGCTAAGTATGTTCTAGGTTTTGCCTAAACAGTAAGCCAATTCTGAATCTATAAGAGTAAATGAATCCGGTGAGGCTCCTGCCATCACTGAACTTACCACACAAGCTGATAATATCACGGCTTCATTAACTCATTAAATCTAGATGTTACATGACTCATGTAAAGTCACATACAAAATTTCAGACATCACAGAAAACATCACAGTAAACATCACAGAAAAGGAATCCTAAATCTCTGGCATCTTAAATCTTCTAAATAGTGTCATACTTTTCAAGGGGGAGAGAAAGAGAGAGGAGGGAGAGGTATGTCGGTCAATTAAATCAAGTTTTGTCACACTGATGTTTCCAGTAGCCTGACTAACAGATGCACAGTGCATGTCTGTGGATAGTTTCAGGGCCCGCTATTGCCCATCCTAATGGAGAAATAGTAGCGATTTCACTGCATTTGTTGATGCATGATTAGTCTGATCTGCTTCATTATAAGGTCAGCAGTAAAAATCAGAAATGACCCTTTATATAAAAGTTAACACGTGGCAGCCACAAACACACCATAGCAACAAAGAGAGATTGATGAAAAAGGCTTGGTTTCTATAGCAACTATCGCTGGACCATCTGTAAGATGAACCACAGCAATGGAAGCAGAATGAGCTCTCTTAAAGGCCTGCCATGGGGCCCCTTTGACTATTTAAACATAATGTTAAATTTTAGTATTTCTCCTTCTATACGAATAAGCTTCTTTTATTTGTTGTTCCACAATCTGATTGCTTTTGTTTGAATGAGCTGCTGGGTTTTGTTGAAGCTTATAAATCTAACCTTTGAAAAAATGAGTGAATTTTCTGATTCAAACCCTCATGCACGAACAAATAAGCCCCAATACAATGGTTAATTGACATAAGCAGAGAAATATGGGTTACTGAAAAACTACATTGTATTTCAAAAGACAGATTCTATAAAATGGTATTGTAATGCTACAGTCTTTTGTTTATTTAGTGCTTTTAAAAAAAAATTCCTACAACCTGCTTTTCATAATAGCTGTCACTAGCAAGAGTCAGAGGACGGGAGTTACAGCACAATGGTTTGTTCTTTCTACATGACCATATATGTCACTGTGCTGCTCAGACTATGTCTCTGCTAACATAATCAATGATCATTCACATACAACTTAAATTCTCTGCACATAAGCATATGCATGCAGATATGTATGGATGGATGTGTGTGTTCGTGTTTATTTAATTATATTACCCCAAGCACTCATTGCTTTTATGACAGCCCAGCTGGATGTAAGAAAATAATAGTTTTTAAATCTTCATTAAAGTTCTTTTTATAGGGAATGCGTTTCTCAGCTCATTTGTGGTATGGTATTCAAAGGAAGCACCAAGGAATAAAGAAAGCTGTAAGCATCAACAAGGAAAAATGGACAATTACCATTTGAGATGCCAAATTCTCTTTAGGGTAGAAGGTCACAGCAGCCTGCTGGTGTGAGAATGCCGAGCTTTGTATTTGTACTGCTGTTCACTTTCTCTGTGGGACCACTGGGTAGCAATTTTTATCTTTTAACCATCTTCCCTGCTATGCTTATTTCTGATTGGTTGTATAGATCTAGAAGAGACCAGCTTTTCTATAAGAATTGGATACAGACATCGTAACATATGTCTTTGTGTCTCCTTCATATACATGAGTCCTGGAGGCTTTTGCCTGCTCTACCATTGAAGAGCCTGGGATTGTCTGAGAGGGAGCAACAGATGCATCAAGCATCAACTCAGGGGATAGCAACAACTTGCTAAAGGTTCTGTGAACAGAGGTATCTAAATGTAACCTTCTTGGGTACTAAAAGCTAACAATCAGCAGAGTTGAGCATACCATGTCAGCTCTGATCTCAAGAAATAAGATTTCAGCGTAAAAAACATCACAGATTACAAAGTCAGTGTCTCCTGTAACAAAGGCAGCCAGGGCAAAGAGCTTGCTTTTTCTAGAAGCTACAAAATTGCAGATGGAAGTCACTGCACCGACAAAACACAGAACAGATAAACATCCCAAAATAGAACCTCAGAGGGATGCTGGGACCAGGGACACTGGTACAACCTTCTCAATTCGTTCCACTTGACTGCCTTTTATGGAGTAACGAGTCTACTCCAGGTATGAACTAAATCCTTAATCTAGATATTCAGTAATGTTTTGTTTTAACAATACTACAGCACAGACCAGTGTAGTGTAATACAGTGGGCTGTATATTGTTAGGCCTATTAGTACTGCTGAGCAAATGAAGGTCTAGCACAGAGATAACTTGAAATCAGTGGCAGAGGTGACTTGAACCCAGGTCTCTAAGCTCTACACCCTCACCACTATAACTTTAGTTCCCTATGTTGTCTGCAAGATGGAGAGATGGAGAGATGGTTGCACAGAGAGAATAATACACATATGCATCTGTAGAAAAGCAATCCAAGTGAGATCTCTTTATCCAGAGGATACTTGGCTTCTACATCAGTCAGGATGATCTTTACGGTTGTTCTTTGGCTCCACACAAGGACAAGTCAGTTTATTTTAGCAAGGCTACATCATGATTTCTTCCAACTTCACCTTTATTGTGTTGCCAGTCAATTTTTTTTTTTTACTAGTTCCTTTCATCTACCCAAGTTCATTTTGTCTTCTCTTTCAGAGTTCCAGAGCAGCAAGCTACTACCTCCAAAACAGAAAGTAATCTAAGAGTAGATGGCTGAGTAGCTCGTGGTTGAAGGAGGCTTTTAACAAAATAGCATTTAAAAAGTATCTATTTTTAACTCTACGTGTAGAGGATGTTGTCCACATGTGTGTCTTTGCACCATGTGTATGCCTGGTGCCTGAGGACAGAACAGGGCATTGGATATCTTAAGACTGGACTTCAAGACAGTCATGGCTGCCATGCTATCTCTCCAGCCCCCAATGACCCTTTCAATCACTCTTTTCAGCTGTGTAATACAAGATTCTGTCACTTGTTAAAGAAATGTGGAGAATCAAAAGCATATGCAAAGATAGAGATCTTGAAATTCCTCCTTTTTTAGTGGGGCTGGGGTTCAGACAGTACAGAACATTTGAAAAAAAAAAAACCATGATACTAGCAAGTAAGGAGGCCCATATAGATAAATCTCTCAAGCTAGTTAGTAAGTACTAACTAATGGAACTCTGCTGGTTGGCCACCAAAGTCTGATCATTCTATAGCTGGTCACAAAGCTCAAGTCAGTAAATACTGCAGAAACTAAGTGCTTATCCACTTGTCTAGAGCCACCTTGTAGGTTAGGGAGGGAATCTGAACCAGGAATCACAGACGTCCTGCAAAACCCAGTGAGGATGCTCCAGGTGGCATTTGTCTTGGGCATTAGGATATTAGGAAACAGTTTCCAGATGTTACTCACTTATTGCCCCATCTGTCTTATGTATGTTTTAATATGACTTCATTTACAAAACTAGGCAGTGAGTACATTGGTCTTGTGGGCTAGTTTGCCTATCGTCTCTTACCTGGTTTATTGATCTATTCTTATTTTCTTTATGTATCCTTTGAGAATTTTATACATGTAAACAATGTATTTTGGTCATATACACCCCCAAGCCCAGCCTCCAACTTTTGCCAGGCTGCAAACACTTCCCTCCCAACTTCTTATCATCTCCTTTTTCTTTTTTCCATTTTTTTCTATTTATCATTGCTTTATCTTTTAAACTATCCATAACTCAGATTACAGAAATAACCAGAAATTTACACTGGAAAATTAAGAAATAAAAATAATTTCAAAAATTGTGAATTCAATAGTTTTGGTTTTTTTTTTTTGTAAAGAATCAGATATAACTCTAGTAAAGTTTTCAGCTAAGTTAAAAAAATATTAAGGAAAGTAATTGAACAAGGTAACCTGAATAGAGAAAATAATGTACAACAAAATAATGCTGAAAACATTCCTAATTAAAACAAAACAAAACAAACAAAAAAATCAAACAACAAAGCCAATAACAAAACCAACCAGAAGGGTTTCTGTTTTCTAGGATTTTAAATTTTGTTTTGTTTTACTTTGAATCATTTTGCTCTTTTATGAAAAATGCTATTATTCCAAGCAAACTTCCACTTTATATCACTTGAAAGAAGCACATTCAAATTCCAGTCAATTTTTCAAGATTGTAACAAGAGTCGGCAGCACGTAGGAGGTAGGAGTCAGATGAAGGAGGTGATGAGTTCTTCGAAGAGACATCTTGTTATGACTCTGCCCTTTTCTCTTTCCTTCCCTTTGCCAAAGGTGACCCATTCTCACCATGTGCTCCCTGCCATGGCTCACAGCAATGGCATTGGCCTACCATGGACTGGAAACATAGAAACTATAGCCAATGTAATAAACTTTCCCCTCTGAAAGCAGATTTGTTTCCCCAGGTATTTTGTCACAGCAATGGAAAACAGGTCAATACCAGTGTATAGCTTGTCTCTCCATTAGGACATACACACTGAAGGAAGGGACTTCTGTAATTTTGTGTTGTGCGGGATCTTGAACAGTTCTTGGTTTATAGAATTCCCCAGCAAGCATCTGTAGTACTGGTTTGCCAAGAACCAGAAGGAATCACCACAGCTTCCATGCTCCTAACATGTTTATTTGATGCTGTTTTCCTCACTTGATACAGATAGAAATGTTTACTGAGTACTTAGCAGCTGTAAGATTATGTTCCCAACATCAGGAAGATAAGAAGAGAATGCTCCCAACATCAGGAAGATGAGAATGCATCTAAGTGTCCCCTTCTGACTTAAGGGAGACTAAGCAATCCACCTTCAAACATTATAAAGGAACACATGTAAAGTGGTATGTTGTGATCATAAGTACAGGTGTTTTCACCAGAGGAAATTGAGTCCAAGTGGGATCCTTACGGAGAACAGCTGAAGGAAGTTCTTCCAAGCAGTTAGCACTTGGGAAAATAGAAGCACAGAGGTAGACATAGAAACCTGTAGCTCGAGCTGAGTTTTCCTTGCAAGTGAACTGAAAGATGAACGTAGAAGATGGGCATGGGTGGTGCTGTGAACATCAAAAAGTGTCCTAGTTCACATTTTTCAACACTGTTGTGTTATCTTCATCAGTCTTCAGTCTAGAGGCCTCATGGATAGGCCTCAAGCAGGAGCATCCATTAGCAGAGATATAAAAGAGGAGGTTTGTCCCAGTCAAGAAGTAGTAGTACTGATAGCCAGCCCTTCCCTGCCAAACAGTACCTCAAATTGTACTCAGGCTTCCCAGCAGGTTCTATAAGAGGCCATATGCTACATGATTAGATTTTTATGTCTCAATGGAATTCCATCTTTGTGTCTTTTGTCTGGAACATAAATCCAGCTGTATGTGTCTGAACATTGATTCTTTTCTGACCTGGAGGTTGTATCTGGACCAGGCAAGTGACCCAGCTCACACTAATGAAACAAAGAGAGAAGGTTTCTAGAAACTTCCAGGCAGAGAATCTTCTTAAGGTAGACTTTACATGTTACATGTCATTGCTGAATCTGAGAATCTGGATTCCCATCAGCCAGAGGTCGACAGAGCCAGGACAATGACAAAGGAGGGCTGCTGGATCCTTTGCTGGGAACCTGCCTCAAGGTCTGCTTCATCTCTGGACTTGCATTTCTGTCAGCCAATAAAATCCCTGTCGCTTACACCAGCTTCAGCTGGTCTTTCTGTTCCACGCAGACAAAAACATTCCTGCTGATATACCTTAAGCATGAATTAAGAATAAAGGTCTGGAGTGGGTTACAAGCAGAGGCAGAGCATGAATTCGGGAAGGAAGGGATTTGCTCACTTGGTAAACATTTACTGAGTGATCCCATGTGCCAGGTGCACATGCTCATGCTAAAAGAACAAAAGAAACAACATTACACAGTCTGACCAGTGAAGAGCCCTGGTTCTGACAAGTATCAACTGAGGTCATGACTGCCCAGAGACCAAGGGATCTCGAAGTACCCTTTGGGATGAAAAATGAGGGAGGTGTGGGATGAAGGACACAGAAAAAGGCAGAGAATAAAAGCAAAGAGGGAAGAGGAGGGAGAGAAGTTCCATGAAGCAACCTAACACAACACAGAAAGAAACACTCAAGATGAAGTAGAATCAATAGACTTTACTAAAATAATCAAAAAGACAAAATATTGCTCATTTAAGTGTTGTTTGAAGGATGATTGATTATCTTAAAGCCTCACCTAGACAATTTTAGAAGCAAAGAACATGTATATTAAAGACATTGTATTATAGTTTCCTTCTTGAAAGGAAGACCAATCTTCTTTAGATACCAAGGATAATGAATGACAACAGGACAGTGAAGACCTGCCTTAATAAGACAGTGTCCCACAGATGCCCAAATATTTGGTTGTTCTTGTTGCATCTGCTGTGTGTAACTACACAGCCTGGTACAGGTGGGGAAGGAAATCCTGGGACCACATTCTGAGGACAAACTGTGCAATTTACAAATGGGTTGACTACACACAATTTCCGTAGTCCCTGTTACATCCATAGAAAAGGAGGGGTTTGCTAATAGCATTCTCTTGACAGGTGATACTGAGGGACCAATAAGTGGGTGGATGGTTAGGATACAGAGGTGGATGCAGACTCACAGAGAGTCGACAGAATAGCAGTGGGATTTCTGAGTTCTTTGGGAGCTTAGGGGGAGACTGGCCAGTCTCAGAGTCGACTGCCACACAGAGTAGATGAGTACCACAGCTTCTCACTAAAGGTAGGGGTCACACTAAGAAGGAGCCACCTCTGCCCATCAGGGACTCACAGTCCATTCAGGTTACAGTCTTGTAACACTAGCTTGAGGATTGCTGTGTGTCCTACTGTCCAGGATCCAGCAGCTCATAATTTATACACTTTTGATGAGTGGAATGCAGTTATGAGGCATTCACTAAAGGCTGAGACACAGTCTGTAACCACAGAACATAGTCAATTTACTCTCCTCCCTGCTCCCCACCCTGAACTTGAACCAGAGATCTGGCCTTCCTGGCCCCGCTTTGTGGCCTGAAGAGATGAATCATCCCAGATCCTCTCTATCAGCCAGGGTGGGTCAACTTGTGCTTGTAAACTTGTCCTGGGGAGCCCTTCCTCAGTTGGAATGAGGGATGGTGCTGGGTGCTTCCGTTTGAAGCCCCGAGTCTATTCTGCCCTGTTTACATTGGAAGATCTCCTGTGGCATTTAAAGACTCAAAATATGTAGTTTCATATAAACTTACTAAACGGGCTAACAACTGTTTAATGATTGCCTAAAATAACTGAAGTGAAAAAGAGCAAACTCACAAAAGTATTCCCTTGACAGTCTTCGAAATCACTGGATATTTAAAGAAATGTTTTCATTATTCTCAGCTGTTTTTTTTTTTTAAATTCAAGGGGGAAAATTAGAGACCATACATATAGCAAGAATACACTTGAGTACCTTTCTTTAAATGCTGAATAAAAACTAAAATTTTAAAACCAGATATTATTTCTGAAACAAAACTTCTGACAAATTGGACATCATGACCAATATCAAGTGATCTAAACCACTTTCTATTCTACCAGCTAGAGCTGCCAAAATCTTAATTGTGGTGCTTCATTTGACAAAATACAGACATCATAGAACCATCAAAGACATGCCAAGACACCATCCACACCTGACAGACATAAGGGAAGAAAGATTTTACCTGGATGCCCCTGATTTTTACAAAGTTTGGCTTACCTTCCTGTGGCTTAGATCACAAAGAAGAGATATGAGATAGCTCCAAATGTCCTCTAGCTAGAGGCTCATAGGCTCCTTAAGTGTTTGTAAAATTCAGTTCGGAAATTGGAAAACTTTACAGTATAGTTAACATAACTTTTCTCAGGCATTGAAAAAACTCAGTATCCTTCCCTAGGGCTCAGAGAGTGTTGAATTTATACGATATATGGAGTGAAAACACATTATGAGAATAAAGTCCATTTTATGAGGCCAGTCACAGGCATAAGCACTGTGTTTCCAAGGCTGTCTTGCCCAGTCTCCATTATCAAAATCTGAGGTTACGATCACCTTATTGGCGTGTGTGCTTGGACACCCAAGTAAAAGAATACGCTTACACATTTCCAGATAGTGAAGGTAGGAACAGTGGTTTAAAGGATGGTAGCATCGGGTCATGACAAAGGTACGATGTAAAGGTCAAGAACTAATGCAGTTCTATGATGGTCAGTGGGCACCATGAAGCTATTAAATATTTAAAGAAGTCGAGCTGGTGCCTACCTTGAGCCTTCTCTCTTTCATGATACTTGAAGGTACTCTGGATGCTATGAACCCATCTACAACATCTTTGATTCACAATGATGACCTGCCTGAAAGATGTGCCATAGCAATAGTGGTACAAAGCTTGAGGGTGTAACCAACCATTATCTGATTGGATTTAAGGCCTACTCCTTGAGATGGAACCCATCCCTAACTTGACTGGGTGGCCACAAGCCAGAGACCAGAAGAACTTAAGAGAAAAACCAAATACTACTGTTCTGCTAACAAAATGACCCCCAGTGACATTCTGCTATACTAATAGATTAGTTCTCACTCAATAGATGTGAGCAAAGCCAGAGAACCACAGCTGGACAATGTGCAAAGGGTGAGAGACCTTGGAACACTCAGTCCTAAATGAGATGCCTCTATCAAATTCCTCCTCTCAGGGCTGAGGGAAACTCTACAAAAGAGGAGGCAGCAGTTGTTTAAGAGCCAGAGAGGATGGAGGACACCAAGGAAGAAAGGCCTTCTAAATACAGCAGGACAGGCATACAAACTCACAGAGCCTGTGGCAACATGCACACGGCTTGGTCAGGTCTGTGTCAGATGGGGTCCCAGCACTGGGAGAAGTGAACATAAACTCCCATCCCTAACACAGAAGCTGTGTTCAATTGATAACTATTCACAAATGAAAATCAGTTCTTTTCATTGGAATGTTACTGAGGAGATGAACCACTCTTAAGGCCAGGCTTCATGCCTAGCAGTAGATGGCCCACACAAAATGAACTCAATGGCTTCTTTGGAGGATGTCTCATGAGGTTTCACAGGGCATTTTGTTTTAAACTTATAGGTCCTTTGTGCATGTATTATGGCTGTTGTTTTTTGTGTTTTTAGAGGATTCTTGTGCATACAAACATGTATGTCTCTGGGTCTACATTTATATTTTGTGCTTTTTTTCTCTAGCTCTTTTTCTTCTCTTTGTTTGGTTTTGTCCTATTCTTGTTTGGTTGGTTTTGCTTTATATTATTATATTGTGATTTATTATTGTTATTTAAATGCCTATTTGTTTCCTAAAGAGAGAAATAAAGGTTATAGGCTCTGATGCGATAGAGTGTAGGGGAAATCTAGGAGGAGTGGGGGGAGGGGAAATTGATCAGAATATATTACATGAAAAAAATTATTTTCAATAAAAGAAAGAAAAAGGTAAAGGAAATATTTTCATTTGATGCACAGAGTTCAACTTCTAAAGGACTTCATTCCAGGCAACAAACTCAAGTCCACCACCATGCTGCTCGTGATAGTTTAAGTAAGCCAACCTCCTTATGTTAAAAGCTGCATTTTAAAAAGCCATGATAAAATACTACCTCACCACTCAAAATACTGAGAGGAAACTCTGTGGCAAGAACCAGAAAAGGGATCATGATATTCAAGCTTAGGAGAAAATTAAGTATGGAGCAAAGCTGATGTGAAGACCCACACTCCCTCATGCATAAAGGGTGTGGCTAGTAGTGCAAGGGAACTGTGGAAGTACAACAGTCTTCTTGTGATGTAGTTCATCCCTGTTTCGCAGTCATGAGTAATGGAGTTCCATTCAAAATAAAGCCACATGTGAGGTAGTCAAACCAGCTAGTCTGAAGACAACAGGAAGCATGTCCAAGCATAAGAGCGCAAGGATTCCAAGGAACAGCTACTTTAAAAGAATTGGTGTAGAATCACAGTTCTAGTCTAATGTGTATTCTTCATCCCTTTCTAAGGTTTGTCTCGATGCTAATCTGACTTCATATTTCATAATAACAAATAAGCGCACACATAGAAAGGTATACATACACAAATGCAAACTTACATGTACAAAAACATACACACATGGAAACACACATACATACTCATATAAATAAACACACACACACACACACACACACACACCCAAAACCTCAAAAGCAGTGATTAAATTCTACATTATCTTTCTCCCCTTATATTAAGAAGAAATTATTTTTATCATTATCATTGAAAAAAATGGTAAACTGTTCAAATTTATAGTATTACATTTGCCTCCATGGTTGAGGGTATTCACTGTTTTCATAGAGGACCTGGGTTTGATTACTGGCACTCACATGGTCATTCACGACCCTCTCAGAGTCCAGTTCCAAAGGACTAAATGACTTTTTTGTCCTCCTTGGGCATGACCAATGTAAGCAATGCACAAACATACATGCAGGAAAACACTGATACATATAAAATAATAAAAAATAGAATATCTCTTTCATATGATTTATGGAGATTACTTATTGATAAGGCAAAACTATGTCTTCTTATATCTGTATGTATTTTCCAAGTTATCCAAAGTAGTAGTTTTTAGTTCCATTACACAAAATATTAGAAGCAGAAGGCTGGACATGATGGTACATGGCCTAGAACCTAGGAGGTAAAGGTGAGATGACTAATTGTTCGACATGATAAAATTCTGTCTCAAATAAACAAATATATTTAGAAATATCCTATTAGAAAGTCACAAAAAGTATCTTCATTTACATTTAAGTATCAAATGAAACTTAGGTTGTGAACGTTACCATTGTTAGCAGAAATATATATATTTAGCCTATAGCTGTTACCAAGCAGCCTGCTTCCTGCAGGAAAGATTATTATCAAACAAGGTTCCAACAGGTTATGACACTCTGCTACACCTCTTCCTTCAGTGGCAATTACAACAGCCATCAACTCTCCATTAACGATTCCTCCTCAGTCTCATCTGGGCATGCCCAAGACAGCAAAGACATCTTAAAAGTCTGCTGTTTGGCATTTGGCACCCTTACCAAGCACAGTGCCCAGTCTTCCTAAAGCTATTTTGCCTCTGAAGATGTCATATCAAAACTCTCTTAGAAGACGGTGCTCAACACTCAGTAACTGAATGTACCAGAGGGAAAGTTTTAAACAGAGATAATTCATTTTATTAGATTAAAAAACATTTGCTGCAGGCTGTTCTGCCTCAGAGAACCATGCTGTACAATTCTTCCAAATCCTTCATCTAAAATTTCACCCACTGATGTTTGGGGCAGAAAAAGAAAGAATATATAAGAGACTTCCATGTCTTGAAGTAAAAAAAACTATGTTGTAAAAGCAATGGTCGTTTTTTTTTTATTAATATGATCATCTTTAAGGTGCTGGAACCTGAGCTGTTTCTTATGTTCAGCTGTTTGTACAAAGTATTGGAAATTTGCTATGCAGTGCCACACTGTAGTTCATGTTAGCAAAATTTAGCACACTTAAATGCAAAACAAACAAACAAACAAACAAACCAGCCAACCAACCCTTGAAAGTGAGTCAACTGGAGGGTCCTTTCTAGATTCTTCAAATCCATTTCCCTCTACTGAGTAGTGATAGTGATGATGAGGATATACATCTACAAGGAATGAATGCTTTAGAATCTCCCCACACACACACACACACACTAGGCTCTCAGCTCTTGCTCCTGTTGTCCAGGCTTACGATTTTTCTACCACCCCATCTTTACCTTTGTTCACCCCAATTCCTGGATCTCAGCCTGAATTACCTCACCCAAGAATCCTCCTCAGATGAACCAGATTGTCTGGCTTCCCATCCCAGTGCTGCCCTGGATACTGTTGTCCAAGTTCTTCCTTTCCAGCTCCTTCCACAATGTGCCAGTAAAGGATTTACTTCCACTCACTCTATAATCCTGTTCAAGATCTTAAATTCCATGGTACCAGAGAACCTGTAAAGCATATTTTGTTTTATTTTATTGAATGTATGTGTGAATCGTGTGCATGCACACACCTCATCTGCATGGGCACATACGTGTAGGCAGTATTCTCTTGTA